>NC_134353.1:223085882-223432382 GCF_048569485.1 Anomaloglossus baeobatrachus
GGTAGGAGATTTGTGCGGCTTACGCTGCTGTCCGTCTCCTGGCACCACTAGAGGAACGGACCTAGGTAGGTGCCATTTCACACTCACTGCTTTTGTCTCTGTGATCATTAACAGAGATCATTCCACACACCCTCCAAGTAAGGGAGGAATTGCCTTATTTACTAATTATATTCCTCTGTGAGTTTAACAGAGGTATTGCACTCTGCCATAGTCTGCAGCAGAGTCTTTGCACGGTGGACCCTGACTGTCTGATATTCCTTTAGGTTTTATTATCAGACAGCCCCCCGTAACACGTCCAAAACACGCTTTGCGGGGTGGGGGAGGGGCGGTTCGGACAGATGCCCCTACAGGACCACTGAACGTAAGTAAAAACGCAGTGTGAAAGTAGCCTAAGTGCAATCCCACCCACTGCACTTGCAGCTCATTAGCATAAAATTCAACCATGGATTTCTCTTAAACAGCAAAACAGATTTATGCAAGAAAGGTAAGGATGTAATCGGTGTTAATCCCTTCATCCACAGGCGATTTTCCATTTTTTATTTCATTTTTTCCTCTCCTTCTTCTGAGCGCCATACATTTGTTATTTTTACCTCAATTTAGGCATATGAGGGGTTGTGTTTTGCAGGATGAGTTGTATTTTTCAACAACACCATTCATTTTGCCCCATATTGTACTGGAAACGGGAAAATGATTCAAACTGTGGGGAAACTGCAAAAAAAAAAATGTCTCGATTGTTTTGTGTTTTTTTTATTTACCATGTTCAATATTTTGAAAACCTCATCTGGCATTATGATTTCCCAGATTGGTACAAGTTTGTAAATACTAATTGTGTATAGTTTTACTTCTATCTAAATGGTGAAAAAAATTCAGAAATTTGTAAAAAAAAAAAAGAATTGTGCATTTGTCGGCATTTTTCAAGACCTGTACCGTTCTGAGTTTTGTTGATCCAGGGCTCAGTGACGGCTTATTTTTTGCATCTTGAGCTGGGGTTTTCTATTTATACCACTTTTGGATGGATGTGATGTTTTGATCACCTGTTATTGCATTTTAATGCAATGTTGCAGCAACCAAAACTAACGTAATTTTGGCTTTTGGAATTTTTTTCTCGGTACACCATATGCTAATGTGATTAATTGTTTTTATATTTTCATAGATCATGAATTTATGAATGTGGCAATACTAAATAAGTGTATGTTTTATTATTATTATTATTATTATTATTTTATTTTCAATGGGGCAAAAAAGGGTGATTTGAACTTTTGGGTATAGGGGTTTTTTTTCATAGTTTTTTGAAACTTTTTTTTAAAATTCTTTAATGATTTTACTAGCTCCCTAAGGGGACTTTATGGTGGACATTCCAATCACTTAAGAATCGCTTTGATCAGGAGAAATGTGTTCCTGATCATGATCGTATCATGGGGCCGCCAATGGCAGCAGGGAACAGCACAATATCCACCGGAGGGCTTTAGATTGCTCTGTCAAGATCCACCTGCGAAGAACCACCTGTTTGTTAGCTGCACATGTCTGCTGATCGAATCAGCAGACATGTGCGTGGAATAATGTGTGCTCTCCATGCGAGCCTACATTTAAGGGCTGTTTTCCACTTGTGTACTGCTTCCAATGCGAGACCATCAGAAGCGATATGGTAATGACCCTCTTCTGCGTGCATCAGCCGAGGGTCATGTAACTGTGATATGATCTTGCGATCGTATCACAGCCTCAGAGAAGAGGGAGGGATCACTTTCTCCCATCTTTTCTGCTGTCTGTCTCTGTGTATATCGCACTGCGGTCAGATGACATGCAAGTGCAGTGCAATGTTTCACACACTCCCATAGGCTTGTATGGGGGTGCGTGAGCTGAGATTCACTGCAAAACGCACCGAGAGCAGGATTCGTGTCGAGAAATAACAGGAAAGAGGACACTGCCTCATTGATTAACACTGGTGCGAGTGCAATCCGATGATTTATCGGGTCGCACTCGCACATAAAAATCGCAAATGGAAAAGACCCCTACGGGACAGACACGGTCAAGGTCATACAGGTATATGCTTGGTTATGAAGGGGTTAAAATAACTTTATATCCATGCTATTAGTTTTGGGTATAAAATCCTGATGACAGGTTCTCAGAAGCGTCTAGTGCAGCATAATACACAGTGGCTTAGTACAGTGTTATATGAACTTATCAATTAATACAGATAATGTATTTTTGGTATGTCAAAGTTAATAATTTTTTCCTTGTTATATGTTAACAGGTTTATTTTGTGCTTTACACATTTTCTATACATAGCTTAGCAGACGTGATCACAGTGCACTGATGGGTTGCTATGACAGCTGGGGTCTGTTTAAAGGGAACCTGTCACCAGTGTTCTTGCTTCTAAACTCTGCCCTTCACCTTTAAGATCATATGAATGGGGTTCCCCAGATGTGCCTGTGCATACCTCACAAAAAAAGAGTTTAATACTTGTCCTGTGCTAAATGTGAATTGCACTGACTTGTGCAGTCTGGTACGGTAAATTGCGATCAGCGCCGCCCCACTCCCTCCAAATGCCTTTTCTTCTAATTGGGAGAAACTGTGGAAGAAACAAGCGCAGAAATAGGGTCTTATCTGGTGGATAAGGAGATACACATGTAAAGACAGGCACTCACCTGTTACAGTTGTGACAGGCACAACTCCTATGCAAGCATATAGGCAGATTAAGCAGTAGTGGTCAGCAGCAGTTGTTCTTTTCTTGTACTGTCTTGTCCTGATGAAGAAGGCGGTTATGCCTTCGAAACGCGTTGACTTGTGCCAATAAAGGAAAGGATTTTATTTTATCCATCGGAATTGTGGTTTCTAGCGCAGCATTTAACCCGTTTTTCTCTCAGCCATTTTGTTTTCTTCTAATTGCAAATAAGTGCCCGAAGTCATGCGCCTGCGCAGTGGAATCAGCGTACTGTGCAGGCGTGCCGCACTGTGTCTAATTGAACAGCCAGTTATTACATGCACAAACCCAAGAGTTTGGGCACTGTGTGGAAACGTCATCCACTTGCATGCTATTAGAAGAGGCGCAGGGTGGCGCAGATCGCAATTTGGAAACACCCATCGGACTGGACTGCACAATTTACACACAACGCTGGACAAATATAAAACTGTTTTTGCTCTCCTCCTTCATCTCTCCCGACTTCCTCCCTCTGCCCATGTCTGCATTCCCTGATCTCTCCGTGACCCCTCCCTGTCTCATCCCCTGATTCCGTCCTGCTCGTCCCGGTGTTCTGTTTTCCTCCCTCCATGTATCTCCCTCTGTCTAGCCCACCTTCTCCACTCCTTCCCATCCCTGGGGACTAATCTCATCCCTACTTACTGACTGACTCCTCTGTGTACCCAGCGCTCTGACTCTGTCTCAGTTTTCCCTATTGTCCTGACATTACCTCTCTGTGCGTCGACCTTGGCCTGTTTGACTACTCTCCCCTTGGTTCTGCACCACCTAGTTTTTCTTCTAACAGTTCCTGTCTGTTTGTGCTTTGACGAGACCTGGTGGTTTAGCATCTAACTGAACTAGGTATAGGTTCAAACAATCGATTTTGTGCGATTCACGCTTCCTCTGAGTCTTCACTTTTCAAAGCATAGTGGTGAGTGCCCCATTTCTTATAACTCAAATTGTCAATGGACTTTTTCTTTGGTGAGCACCACCTGGGCAATGTTGCGCAAACAAATATCTGATGTTATGTATGATTACCACCTTCCATTTAAGAATGAGACTGGTGAGCATTGTCAGATCACTATACAATTTTTAGTATTGGAACCAGTAACTTTTCAGTCTGTACTTTTTGATAGAATTACCAAGTGGTCAAACCTGTATAAAGTCTGGTCAAATGAGCAAAGTTCCAGTCACTGTTCTTAGTTGTAGTGGTAAGACATGTCTTTAAAAAAGAATATCAAGTCAGACAATGGATGTACAGGTGTGACCTATTGAAGTGGCTTTGAACAAATGGCCATACGGATATGTCAAGGTGATTTTGCTGGCACAGGAGCTGTGCTGGCACATTTGCTGCTACAAGCTCGACTTGACTATGTAACGCCTGCCTGGAGCCACAGATTTAGACTGGCTGTAAAGGGAGACTAGAGGGAAGACGCTAACAAAGCAGTACACCGAGAACTCTGCAACCTTTTAACCACTTTACAAGGATTTAGAATTACACAGAGCCCCAGAGATGACCACCTGTGGTTGGCCGTAGTCCGTGGTGGTCAGGCAGGGTCAAAAACCAGGAAATGCAGTACAGTAACAGAATCATCAGGCAAGGGTGTAACAAGGAAACAAAGCAGAAGTCAAATCCGAGACTGGCAGCAAGATACAAAAACGACAGACAGGAGGGTAGTCAGAAAACAAGCAGAGGTCAGCGCACGGGAATCACTATACAAACAGAACAGGAACCAGGTATACAGAACTATCTCTGGCAGTGGTAAGCAGACAGGAGAAGGAATAAGAAGGTTGTGGTGTCTTCCAATTGGTTGTAGCTGAATGATGGTAACTTCAGCTGGAAGACACACACCACCTACAGTCAGCCAGTGGTACTGCAGATCCCATGGAAATCCAGCCCAGTGGATGAGTGGAGCCTGTGCCCACCAGCGCTGCTGGCATAAACTCCTCTCCCATCACCAGCACTATCCACGGCAGGAACACGGCATCACCTGGTGATTGAAGCAGAAGTCAATGGAGCGGGCTCCGGTGGGGATGTAACAGACAAATAGCTGAGCTTATGTCATAAGAGCCAGGGCAACTGCCAGAACCACTCCTGACTGTTTATCCCTTCAAAATGCTGCAATCAATAGTGACAGTGGCATTAAGAAGGTTGTGAGCAGGATCTGGCTCCCTCTCTTAACCCAGCAGTAGTCATGGCAACTGGAAGTCAAATAATGATCTGTGAGTCTGCCCAGCAGAGCCTAATAAGTATCCTACCAGTGTAAAACTGACAGGTCAAATGCTTTGAAATACATATAGCTATGGCCAAATGTGTTCACCATGATGACCCTGGGTTACTAAGCTAAGGAAATCCTCACACACCATGCCGGATGCATTTATTGCTTTATTTGCTCCGGGCTTTGTGTCCATCTGTGGGGTGGAGCCCTCTCACACTGGTGCTGTCATGATTTCTGGAAAATCAAATTACTGACAAGTAATTACCCTCTTTTTTCTTTCTTCTGCTAACTCTTGCATAAAGAACAAAAATGTGGAAAAAAGAATCAGGTTTCTTCTAGTTTGTATGTAATAAATATTTTTTTACTTTTGTAAACCTCTATATTTTTGTTCTGATTTGATGGATATCAAATATAGTGGTATATATTATTTCTTAGATTAGTATATGATCTAAAATATATTGATGTATTTTAAATTTAAGAAGAAAATTATTGTTTCAAAAATTGTATGGCTGACCGGTCACTGCTTTTTCTGGTATCTGCCTCCTCTGGCCGAAATTTTGTGCAAGTGGCGATGTGACATAATTTCGAAATTACTAAACATGCTCAGCGCCTGACAATAGCAGAGCCCGCAAAACGTTTCAGCCAGAGGAGGCAGGTTACTGAAAAAGCTGGGACCTGTCCGTCAACGATCAAAGACAGGTGGGGAGCAGATAATACTCAAACTGGCAGGAAAAAAAACAATGCAACGTCCAGCGTCATTGGCATAAAACTTTCATGGCTGATTACAAAAGAACAACAAAACTAATTTCTTAAAGAAAAGATATTTCAATCAACTTCATAGGGCCATTGCAGCCAGGTCTTTAGAGTCCAAAATCCTGTTGACAGGTCCTCTTTAATGATATGCAAACTATGGAAAAATGGAAATGAAAAATTGTTAAAATCTCAATTTATTCAGTATCAAATATGAGTACCATGTGCACAAATAACACATTTATTTATTCTTAGCTGATAATGGGGTGCATACTGGATGTGGAATAGATAGGTCAACACTAACCTGTTAGGATTGTGTACCAGTAGTAGTACATTTCTAGTTTTAGCTGACATATTCCATAAAATATGATCTCATGTAGCTTGATCCCTTACATGCAATATAGCAGATAGTGCTTCTGTATTCCCTTTTAAGTGGTTGTGTACATCTGATAGGTCTGACATAGTTTCCAGTACATTTGTTTTCTTCATATCCCCCCGGCTCCCATATCCTGTCTTAAACCATTCGCAAGAATAGAAAATGATGTCAGGTTTAGGTCTTCATGTACACATCATATCTTTTATACTTGATTTTCATATGTTTCCTACGTACATCCTATCAAAGCTTGTTAACTGAACTAAGATGAGACGTGCTTTGTTATAAAATCTCCAACACAGCATTAAGATCCATAATATAATCCCACGCATTACACTATTAAAAATAATTGGTTCCCCTTAATGTAATGCTGTCTTTGCTTGTTTACTAAAGCAGTAAAACAGAAATGATCTAAATGTACTGTGTTTTTCCCTTCATTTTTAAGCCAAATTCTTGTCCATCACACTGCTTAAAACTTGAAAAATGTAAGAACATAGCAGTGTAGTTACAGCTCTACTTTATCCTGTAAAGGATGTTGTGGAGGTCTACCGTTTCTTGGTTGAGTGGTTCCATATTTAATCAGAATGATAGAGTTTTAAGGGACCTCAATTGCCATCTGGTCCAACCCCCTGTGGGTGCATGTTTTCTTAGATCATCCCAGCTATATGTTTATCAAGCTTCCGATTGAAGGCTTCCATTGATGGAGAGCTTTCTTCATCCTGGACCACTCTCTGACTGCCCTCACTGTCAGAAAGTTTTTCCTAATGTCTAATCTGTATCTCCTTCCTTTTACTTTCATCCCATTGCTTCTTATACTTCTTTATGTTAAAAGAGTAGAGTGGTTCCATCTGCACTGTGACTACCTTTCAGAACTTTGTAGACTTTTATTATGTCTCTTCTTAGACTCCTCTTTTGCACACTAAACATCCCTAGTTCTTTTAGCTGGTCTTCATAGGACATGGTATGCAGACCTTCTACTATCTTGGTTGCTCTTCTCTGGACTTGCTCCAATATAGCAATGTCTTTCTTGAATTGGGACTCCCAGAACTGTACACAGTATTCCAGGTGGGGTCTGACCAGGGCAGAGTATAAGAGAATAATTACCTCTCTTTATCTATATTTAATACTTGCCTTTCTTACATTTTAGAATTTTGTTGGCCTATTTACTTGCAGCACCACACTAATGTGTAATCAGTGATCTACTTTTATACCCAAGTCCTTTTCCCTCATGCTATTGCTTAGTTCTATTACTCCCCAGCTTGTGTTTTTTTACATTTCTTTTTAACCGCTTAGGCCTGAAACACACATCCGTTAAACACGTGCGTGTTTGTTCCGTTTCCATATATACCGGAGACAGGGACAAACATGCACCAATGGTAATCTATGTTTGAGGTCACACGTGCGTTATTTCATTATGTCCGTGTCCGTGATCCGTATGTGTTTCCGTTTTGCACGGAAGCATGTCCGTTTTCTGCACGGAACACGCACACACGGACACCATGAAAGTCAATGGTTATGTGCGCACAAGTATGTGACACGGATGCATCTCCGTATGCTCTGTGTACGTTTTGTGCTTTTTGTCTAGCGATGTCGGTCATTCTTTCTTTTCCTGTGTATGTCGGTCAATCTCCCTCAGTCCGTCGGTACGTCTTTCTCTGTCTGTCTCTCTCTCTGTTTGTCGGTCAGTCTCCTCCCTCTCTCATACTTACCGATCCCTGATCACTGGCGCGGCGCTGCACGGCGTTCACACTGCTCCAGCGGCTTTTACTATTTTGAAAAAGCCGGCCGCTCATTAATCAATCTAGTATTCCCTGCTTTCCACGCCCACCGGCGCCTATGATTGGTTGCACACGCTGAGTGACAGCTGTAACCAATCACAGCCACCGGTGGGCGGGTCTATAATGTGCAGTAAAAAAAATAAATAATTAAAAAAAAACGACGTGCGGTGCCCCCCCATTTTGATACCAGCCAGGGTATAGTCACACGGCTGAAGGCTGGTATTCTCAGGTCTCAGGATAGGGAGCTCTACATTATGGGGAGCCCCCCAGCCTAACAATATCAGCCAGCAGCCACCCAGAAATGCCGCATCCATTAGATGCGACAGTTCTGGGACTCTACCCGGCTCTTCCCGAATTGCCCTGGTGCGTTGGCAATCTGGGTAATAAGGAGTTAATGGCAGCAGCCCATAGCTGCCAATAAGTCCTAGATTAATCATTGCAGGTGTCTATGAGACTCCTCCAATGATTAACCTGTAATTTAAAGTTAATAAACACACACAACGAAAAATCCTTTATTTGCAATAATAAACACTAACAAATACCCTTGTTCACCACTTTATTAACCCCCAAAAAGCCATTCATGTACGGCGTAATCCACGTAATCAATGACATTTTACATCACACACGTACCTTTTCACACGGACAAAACACACTCACATGTCAGTTATGTATCTCACGCACACACGGACATTCCACACGCACACACGGCTAGCATACGCTGTTCACACGGATGCCACACGTACCATAAAAACGGACATAAAAACGGATCATGGACCTGAAAAACGGCCTGTATTACACGTGCGTGATTTTAACGGATGTGTGTCAGAGGCCTGACATGTAGGACTTTGCATTCGTGCCTGTTAAGCACCATAATATTTGCCTTGGCCCATTGTTCGAGTTTCTCTAGATCCTTTTGAATACGCTCTTCTCTAATATTGGCTATTCCAGGTATCATAGTGTCATCTGCAAATTTTATGAGTTCACCAATAATTCCATTGTTTAGATCACTTATAAAGATATTAAACACCACTGGGCCCAGAACAGAGCCTTGCAGCACCCCGCTTGTGACTTTCCTCTAGTTCGATGTGTAGCCATTTAGTATTACTCATTGTGCACGATCATTAAAGAAGTTGTGACTCCATCTAACTGATTTTTTGTAAATTGGGTACTTGATCATTTTTTACAATGAGGCTGTTATGTGATACTTTATTGAATGCCTTACTGTAGAAAATATGTTTGATATGACAATATTTATTGGTCATAAAACCGCGCTGGGTTTGGTTATTTAATGCCTTCCCTTCCAGGTACCTAAGTAAATGTTGTTTGACAATTTTCTCAAAGATTTTTCCTGCTATGGAGGTCAGGCTTACTGGCCTGTAATTTCCTGGATCTGCTTTTTTGTAGATAGGGACCACTTTTGCCTTTTTCCAATCTAGAAGGACCAATCCTATTTCCCATGACTTATTGAGGATTATGGCAAGCTGTACTGTTATTTCCTGTGCTATCTCTTTCAGGACTGTAGAGTGTAAATCATTTGTTTCTGGGTACTTGGTTTCCGTTAACTTAGCCAAGTGTTCTCCTATCAGCTTTTGCTTATTGTCAAGTTGGAATCATCCTTGCCACCATTTATATCATGATTATTGTTGATGCTTGCATTAGTTTTTTGGGAGAAGACAGATACGAAATACGAATTTAGTTTCTCCACCTGCTGTTCTATCTTGTTGACTGTTTCACTTTTTTCATTCTGCAAACTCTAATGGTCTCCTTAACTTTTCTTTTACTTTTAATATAACCCCAACATTCTTTTACCTTATTCTTGGAATCTTTTGTAAGCCTCAATATGTGTTTGGCCTTAGCACTTTTGACACTTGTCTTGCAGAGTCTGAAAACTGCCATGTATTCTATCCTTGGTATAATCCCTATCTTTCACTTTTTCTTTTTCAGCAGGTGATGTAATTTTTTTGGTCATCCATCCTAGTGTCTTTTCTTGCCCATTTTTCTTTCTTTTAGGTATTGCTAGCTCTTGTGCATTAAAGGAAACCTGTCACCAGATTTGGTGGCTAGAAGCTGCGGCCACCACCAGTCGGCTTTTATACACAGCATTCTAACATGCTGTATATAAGAGCCCAGGCTGCTGTGTAGAATGTAAAAATGACTTTATAATACTCACCTAAACGGTTGGTTTGGTGCAGACTGGTCAAATGGGTGTCTCCGTTCTCCGAGTGTCGCGCCTCCTTTTTCGCCATCTTTGTCCTCCTTCTTCTCAAACCTGGGTGCATGACCCGTACTACGTCATTCACGCAGGCCGACATTGAGTTCCTGCGCAAGCTCACTTTGCGCAGGATCCGGATCCGACATTTAGATAATACAAAAAAAAGGAAGAATAAAGAAAAAAATAATAAAGCAAGTGCGCTATACATACCAAGGCTCCGACACAACTGTATATGCTCCCGCGGCCGCTCATTCACTTCTAGAGCCGCTCTTTATCTTCATTGCATATGCACTGCTTTCTGTTATGAACTGGTAACCGTGGACAATCACAAAAAATCCCATTAATCAGGAAAAAACAAAACCACAAGAGTAGTTGAAAACTAAGCTGACTGCAATCCCCTTTCTATCGGACAACACTAGAAGTAGCAGTGGGATGTTCCTAACACACCTAGACACCTCGTCACTGCCGGAGAAACTTGCTACACCTCAAAGATAGAAATGAGGAATCCTAACTTGCCTCGGAGCAGTCCTCAAAGGAATAGCAAGCCCCCAACATGTAATGACGGTGATATAAGAAAACACAATACACAGAAATTATAGATTAGCAAAGGTGAGGCCCGACTTACTAGATACAACAGGACAGGAAAGATAACTGATTGAGGCCAGCAAAAAACCCTGCAAAAAATACCAAACTCCTGATAGACAAATGTCTTAAGACCACCCGGTCTTTCCCCCACTATATCAGGTACTCTTGTGCCAGACACTTTAAACAGAACTGCAGATATAATGGGAAGGACAAAATCACAGAACAAATAATATTGAAGAGTGCAAATAATCAAAATCAGAACAGGGGGAAACTCCCTTTCTTGCTAAAGGAACTGCCCTCTCAAAAATACCAGAGAGCCAAATCCTCACATACAAGAAAACAAACACAGAACAAAATGGAAACAAAAACACAAACACCCATAGGTGCAAAAAACAGCAAAAAAGAAAACCAGCAGACTTATCTGGAGTGAATATTGGTGCAGGATAAAAAGAGGAAACTGAAGGACAAACTCCAAACCATCTTCAGAGGCAGAAGCAAACATTTATCACCGGCACCAGCCAAGCAGAAACTGCTCTCTTAAATACACCAGGCTGCTCTGCAATAGGACTTCCTGGATTCCAAATTAATTCCAACAACTGTTTGAGTAACAGATTCAGACTCAGCTTCATTACCATTCCTGGCCACCAGAGGGAGCTCAACACCAGCACCCACTCGAATGACATTCACAACAGCTTTTTCCCTGCCCATAAGCTTCTGTGATTGGTTGCAGTCAGACGTGCCTCTACGCTGACTGACAGCATGTCTGACACTTCCAATCATAGACTTGGTCTGCGAGTCTATAGCGTATAGTAAAAATAAATAAATAATTGTCATAGGGTCCCCCCATGTTATGATACCCAGCACAGATAAAGCATATGACTACAGGCTGCAGCCCCCAGCCGTGCGCTTATCTTGGCTGTGTATCAAAATAAGAGGAACAGCATGTGGCTTTTTTAAAAATTATTTAAACAAATAATTTTTTTAAAAATGGCATGCGGTCCCCCTCAATTTTGATACTCAGCCATAATAAAGCATGACAGCTGGGGGCTAGTATTCTTAGTCTGGGGAGACCCATGGTTATTGGGCAAACCCCACCTTAAAAATAGCAGGCTGCAGCCGCCCAGAATTGTCGCATCCATTAGATGTGACAATCCCAACATTTTACCTGACTCTTCCTGATTGCCCTGGTGCAGTGGTAATCAGGGTAATAAGGAGTTAATAACAGCTCACAGCTGCCTCTAAGCCCTATATTAGTAATTGGAGTCATTTATGAGACCTCCCATTGATAATCTGTAAGTGAAAAGAAAAACACGAACACCGAACAAATCCTTTAATTGAAATAAAATGCAAAAAAGCACCCTCTTTCACCACTTTATAAACCCCCAAAACACCCCTGCACCCGACGTAATCCACACAGGGTCCCAAGATGATTCCAGCTCTGCTACATCTGAAGTCAGAGCACGTGATCATGGAACCTGACTACCTGCTGTGGACTTCAGGCATAGACTGAGCTGCAGTAATGAGCAGTGATATCACTCAGGTAAGATGCAGGCACAGCAGGAGGTTCCCAGGGCCCTCTACCTGTGAAAGCACCTAACCTTACCTCACGTGACCTCAGTAAAGTCAGTGACCTCACCTCACCTGTAGCTGTGGGCTTTATTTGTACTGGGTATTATAATATGGAGGGACCCTACGGCAATTTTTTTTATTTATTCATTTATTTATTTGTATACTATGATAAACACGCATAGTGTCTGTGATTGGAAGCAGTCAGCTGACATGCTGTCACTCAGGGTGCAGGCGCATCTCACTACAACCAATTACAGAGATTGGTGGGTGGGGGAAAGCGGGTTTCAAGCAGCAGTGTTTAGAAAATCATTACTACCTCCATTAGTTACTGTATTTCTGTGCGTTGGGATCATAATTGATACATACTGTAGTTAAATAGGTTGTTCTTTTCACATTCTTAAACCACACGGATCCAACTACTAACATTGTCCAACTCAAGAGATGCTCACACAAATCACTGAACCATCTGCTTACTTTCTCTATAACATAGTTACATAGGTTGAAAAAAAAAAGACCTAGGTCCATCAAGTTCAACGTTTCTCCAACAATTATACATTTTTTTGTCATTAAATTATCTATAACCCACAATGTCATTTTTGCTGAGGAAATAAATCATCCTTTTTAAAAGCTATTATATGTCTGCTTTTACTACCTCTTGTGGTAGGACATTCCACAATCTGACTGCTCCTACAGTAAGAACCCTTACCTATTTAGCTACTGAAATTGCCTTTGTTCTACCTATAATGAGTGTCCCCTGGTCCTTAGTATTTTCTTTGGAAGGAATAAGTCATGTGCCAGTCCTTTATATTGACCACACATGTATTTATATATAGAAATGAGATCTCCTCTAAGACGTCTTTTCTAAGCTAAACAAACCTAACTTTCCAAACATCTCATGGTATTGGACGCCTTCCATTCCTTGTAATAATCTAGTTATCCACCTTTGAATTGACTCAAATTTCCGAATATCCAGTTTAAAGTGTAGAACCAAAGCCGGATCCTGAATAAAATCTAGATATTTTTAATTTTTATCGTGTTTTTATAATTTGCATATCATTAACATGTCTATTCATTCTGTGATTTCCATAATTCACAACTTTTTCTTCTTCGGGTTACAATTTCACTGTTAAAGAATGTGTATAGACAAAAAGAAACACTTGTTCCAGATGACTGTATTAGAAACTCTTGGCCAAATAAAGTTATTGTTTTTTATAAATATGGGAAAAACTCAAAGTCATAGGAAACTTTCTTTTTTTGCGTAGTATTAAATCTACTTCTCAAGCTTTTCATCCAGCCCTGATTGTGTAATCACCCAGATTTGAGTGCATAGGACCAACTTCTATATATAATTTTGCCTATGATTAGCTCTGTTTTCTTTTTCTTCACGCATTTCTTGGCAATGTCAAATCCAATCAGCCGCTATTATAACAATTCCTATTAAGAATTGTTACTAAAATGCACATTTTCATAAATAGCTCTGAATATTAGATGGGGGGGGTTACTAATATTATGAATTGCACAAAAACAAATTGGAACTGACATGGATAAACATTTATGCCATGTTAAATATAGGTATCACGTAAGAGGATATTTCAATTCAGGAATTAAAGTTAATACTTTCTGCATTAGGACTCAAATGGCGTACACAAATAAGTTAATTTTAGCAAACTGTTCCCACTTTGTCACAATTTGCTGTCATTTTTCCTGATTGTTGTATGTGGTAAAAATTATAGGAATTCATGGCAATAATATGGAAAATGTATAGAGTGGGGCATGTTTAGCAATATAGTCTAATTCTTACAGAACATAATCTTAGTCTAGACAGTCTTAAATGTGCCATAATTATTATAGAACTTCGTGCAGTTTGATAAATATGAGACATCTTTAAACTCTGAAATGGTAAAGCGTGCAAACAATAAATGCCAGAATATAGCTATGCAGTACTGCTTAAGTAAATCTAGGAAAAAGTGAGATATGTATCATACAAAAATGGCCATTTCAAAATCTGCCCAGTAGCCACACATCAAGGCATATCTTGCTACTGGGAACCTACACTAAACTGAAGCCTCCCTGGGTTATAAACCTCCATGTCTATGGGCATGTAGGAACCTGCTACTGAAGAATAAAATCACCTCTGGCTAATGGGGGGGAGTGCAGGTGAGGTCACTGCATTCACAGACCTGCATCTCCTGGCAGAAAACTGTGGTTTTCTGCCAGGAGATGCACATATGGTTCTAGGATGTCTGCACCAGATTTCAGGACCAAATTTGCACCTTAAATGCCGAAAGTTGCAACGCATGTGGTTTTGATACTTTTTTGCCAGGAGATGCAGATTTGGGGTGGCTGCAGGCTGCTATTTTTAAGCTGGGAGGACCCAATGACCATGGGTCCTCCCCAGCCTGAGAATACCAGTCCCAGCTTTTGAGCTTTATCATGGCTGGGTATCAAAATTGAGGTGAATCGCTCGCCAATTTTTTAAAATTATTTCTTTAATCCCTTCATGACCTTTGACGGATCTATCCGTCATGCAGCATGTCACGTTAAGCCCCGCCCCCTGCCGCGGGCCGGCGGCGACGATCGGCACACATATCAGCTGTTTTTAACAGCTGACATGTGTGCCTGCATGTTGCGAGTGGAATCGCTTCCACTCGCAACATTTAACCCCTTAAATCTCGCTGCCAAATTCTGGCAGCGAGATCTATATGCGCACGGCCATGATTTTTACTTACCGCCGCCCCCACCGGAAATCACGTGCATGATCACGTGTCTTTCGGTGGTTGCCATGGTAGCACAGGGTCATGTGATGACGCCTGCAACTATGACGTTTCACTTTCGTTTTCACCCGGCCTGGAGCCGACTGAAACAGGAAGTTACCGTATCTGCTGTTTACAGCTGTGTAGCTGTGATCAGCAGATAGATCAGAGCGATCGGATTGCTGATCGCTATAGCCCCCTAGGGGTACTAGTAAAATAAAAAAAAAGTAAAAGAAAAGTTTTAAAAAATAGAAAAAAACAAAAAACCTAAAAGTTCAAATCACCCTCCTTTCACCCCATTGAAAATTAAAGGGTTAAAAAAATATATATATATAAATATACACATATTTCGTATCGCCGCGTTCAGAAATGCCCGATCTATCAAAATATAAAATCAATTAATCTGATTGGTAAACGGCGTAGTGACAAAATAATTCCAAACGCCAAAATTATGTTTTTTGGTCGCCGCATGTTTTACGCAAAATGCAATAACAGGCGATCAAAACATAGCATCTGCGCAAAAATGGTACCATTAAAAATGTCAGCTCGAGACGCAAAAAATAAGCCATCAGTGAGCCATAGATCCAGAAAAATGTGAACGCTACGTGTTTCGGAAAAGGGCGCAAAACGTGCGCCACTTTTATTGGACAAACTTGTGAATTTTTTTGAACCCTTTAGATACAAGTACACCTATACATGTTTGGTGTCTACAAACTCGCACCGACCTGAGGCATCATACCCAAACATCAGGTTTACCATTTAGTGAACACGGTGAATAAAACATCCCAAAAACTATTGTGCGATCACACTTTTTTGCAGTTTTTCCACACTTGGAATTTTTTTGCTATTTTTCAGTACAGCATATGGTAAAACTTATGGTTTCATTTAAAAGTACAACTCGTCCCGCAAAAAACAAGCCCTCATATGGCAATATTGACAGAAAATTAAAAAAGTTACGGGTCTCGGAAGAAGGGGAGCAAAAAAACAAAACCGCAAAAACGGAAAGTGCCCGGGGGCGGAAGGGGTTAAATTAAATGAAGCCGCATGTGGTCCTTCTTATTTTGATACACAGACAAAATAAGTGCAAGGCTCGAGGCTGCAACCTGTAGCCATCTGCTTTATCTGTGCTTGGTATCATAATATGAGGGGACCCTACGCCAATTTATTTATTTATTTTTACACTATAGAGATGCACACAACACTTGGGATTGCAAGCAGACAGACACAAGTGTAAAGAAACAAATATCCAGCTCACCCCAAGATGTCCGCACTCCAGGCGGTGTTGAAGCACGAGATCCCGCTGCTGTTCAGCGTCTGAGGCACAGGTGAACAAAGAAATGATCCAGCTTTACGTTTCCATAAAAACACAGCTTTAATGAAAAACTTTTTTAAAATACAAAGAATATTTTTCTTGTAATAAAGATAAGCCACAAAAGTATACAATGTGCTCGAAACGTGTCTGGTGTGCAGTTTAAAGAACCTTTGACTTTTTCCTGACTCAGAGATGGTATACTTTTGTGGTTTATCTTTACTACAAGAAAAATATTCTTTGTATTTTAAAAAAGTTTTTCATTAAAGCTGTGCTTTTATGGAAACGTGAAGCTGGATCATTCCTTTGTTCACCTAAGCAGACAGACACGCTGTCACACAGGGTGGGGTCGCAGTCTTCTGACGGCAACCAATCACAGATGCCGGGACTGCTCATGGGTGGGGGAAGCAGTGCATATGTATAAAGGATAATGAGCGGTTCCTGAAGTAGTGTTACAGCCACAGGGGAGACTCTAATCCCCCTATCCATTCTACCACTATTTTAAAGCACCTGATTCTGGTCCTCATAAACTTATATGAGGACCAGTGTCAGGGCAAATATCCAAATCAATTCAAGGCTGGAAGCAGGGATTTTTTTTGAACCCAGTGGGACCTGCTGATTCCCGGGCACCTGCGGGTGCGCCCATCACCCGTTGATAGGAAAAGTCATCAACATTAGATCAGCGGGGGTCAGACACCACCATGACATTATTGTATAGAACCGAAACATGGCAGCTCCAAACACGGAGTAGTGACCATTTTCAGACACTGCCGCATGGCTCATTTTAAAGGGATTGAACTGACCTGCCTCTAATTCATGTGTATAAGCAAAGATTTTGATTAAGAAATACAGATTAGTTTCAAAACAATTCAGAATTGTATGAAGAGCTATTTCCACATGGAGAATAATATATTTTTTATTCCTTCTAAAATCATTTGTATAAAAATAAAGAAAAAGAACATTTTGGTGACACTTTAACAGGTCCGGTTGAGTTTGACCTACGACTATGAGATACAATACTATTCTCTCTGTATTTTTGCTCTGTGATATTTCAACATGGATAAATATCTACTGAAAAGTTTATTTTTGCTAGTCTGCCTAACAGTGCAGGTCTGCTGGGTTCTCTGAACTGGAAACAGCTGTGTCAAGAGGGGACCAATGTGTTATAACCCTGAGCAATACAAATAACTCTGTCTGATTACATAAATGTACAGTTACAAGTCCTTCTCGGAGGCAAAAATAAAGTCAATGAAAAACACTGTAACATTTTGGCTGCCTGAGTTGGGTGACAGTGTAAAACTAACACAAATAACTACCCGGAAGATCCTGCTGTAAATTTTCCTCGTAAATGATCATCCCTGTCTTCTGATTAAATGCACTGGATAACTCTTTCACTTTTTGTTAACACAAATTTTATATATGATGCCCGTCATGTTTTATTCGCAGGTTGCTAGTGATATTCAGAAGGATTAAATATTTTTACAGGAATATAGAAAAACTTTTTTAGTGACAGATTATACCTATTTCTAAAATCCCACTTTATTAGAATAACGTCTTTAAAATCACAGACTCAACAAAAAACTACACATAAAGTACATAAACACCATATAGTGGTTATCAAATATCAATATTCTCAGAAAATATTATCAAAAAAGTAAAAAAATACCAGAAAAAATATATATCCCACAGGGGGAAGAGGAGACCTTCGGGTGACCTTACAGAGTAACCGGGGTATCCCCAGATGACTATAGGGGTACAGTTAGGTCCAGAAATATTTGGACAGTGACACAATTTTCGCGAGTTGGGCTCTGCATGCCACCACATTGGATTTGAAATGAAACCTCTACAACAGAATTCAAGTGCAGATTGTAACGTTTAATTTGAAGGTTTGATCAAAAATATCTGATAGAAATTGTAGGAATTGTACACATTTCTTTACAAACACTCCACATTTTAGGAGGTCAAAAGTAATTGGACAAATAAACCAAACCCAAACAAAATATTTTTATTTTCAATATTTTGTTGCGAATCCTTTGGAGGCAATCACTGCCTTAAGTCTGGAACCCATGGACATCACCAAACGCTGGGTTTTCTCCTTCTTAATGCTTTGCCAGGCCTTTACAGCCGCAGCCTTCAGGTCTTGCTTGTTTGTGGGTCTTTCCGTCTTAAGTCTGGATTTGAGCAAGTGAAATGCATGCTCAATTGGGTTAAGATCTGGTGATTGACTTGGCCATTGCAGAATTTTCCACTTTTTTGCACTCATGAACTCCTGGGTAGCTTTGGCTGTATGCTTGGGGTCATTGTCCATCTGTACTATGAAGCGCCGTCCGATCAACTTTGCGGCATTTGGCTGAATTTGGGCTGAAAGTATATCCCGGTACACTTCAGAATTCATCCGGCTACTCTTGTCTGCTGTTATGTCATCAATAAACACAAGTGACCCAGTGCCATTGAAAGCCATGCATGCCCATGCCATCACGTTGCCTCCACCATGTTTTACAGAGGATGTGGTGTGCCTTGGATCATGTGCCGTTCCCTTTCTTCTCCAAACTTTTTTCTTCCCATCATTCTGGTACAGGTTGATCTTTGCCTCATCTGTCCATAGAATACTTTTCCAGAACTGAGCTGGCTTTATGAGGTGTTTTTCAGCAAATTTAACTCTGGCCTGTCTATTTTTGGAATTGATGAATGGTTTGCATCTAGATGTGAACCCTTTGTATTTACTTTCATGGAGTCTTCTCTTTACTGTTGACTTAGAGACAGATACACCTACTTCACTGAGAGTGTTCTGGACTTCAGTTGATGTTGTGAACGGGTTCTTCTTCACCAAAGAAAGTGTGTGGCGATCATCCACCACTGTTGTCATCCGTGGACGCCCAGGCCTTTTTGAGTTCCCAAGCTCACCAGTCAATTCCTTTTTTCTCAGAATGTACCCGACTGTTTATTTTGCTACTCCAAGCATGCCTGCTATCTCTCTGATGGATTTTTTCTTTTTTTTCAGCCTCAGGATGTTCTGCTTCACCTCAATTGAGAGTTCCTTAGACCGCATGTTGTCTGGTCACAGCAACAGCTTCCAAATGCAAAACCACACACCTGTAATCAACCCCAGACCTTTTAACTACTTCATTGATTACAGGTTAACGAGGGAGATGCCTTCAGAGTTAATTGCAGCCCTTAGAGTCCCTTGTCCAATTACTTTTGGTCCCTTGAAAAAGAGGAGGCTATGCATTACAGAGCTATGATTCCTAAACCCTTTCTCCGATTTGGATGTGAAAACTCTCATATTGCAGATGGGAGTGTGCACTTTCAGCCCATATTATATATATAATTGTATTTCTGAACATGTTTTTGTAAACAGCTAAAATAACAAAACTTGTGTCACTGTCCAAATATTTCTGGACCTAACTGTATATGGGTATTCTCTATTCCTTATCCCTAGGGCTGTTTGTCTGCCTGTCAATGGAGTACACCCTTATTTTTACGTTTTTTTGATAATTTTTTGGGGAATATTGATATTTGACAACTACTATATGGTGTTTATGTACTTTATGTGTAGTTTTTTGTTGAGTCTGTGATTTTAAAGAAGTTATTCTAATAAAGTGTGATTTTAGAAGTAGGTATAATCTGTCACTAAACAGGTTGCTAGTGACCATACAGTGCACTAGGCCATAGGTACCCATATGAACAGCAAGGGGATTACTACACAAAGGGAATAGAGCAGGTGGGCATAGCTGGTGGCTTCACTCATCAGTAAAGGAGAAGAGGGTAATCCAGCCCAAGGGACATGCAATCTTCTTTATTCAGGTAAATATAATACAGAGGACATATAGTAAAACTGTCCTGTAGAGATTAATGATGGCATCCAGGCATTTCAGTTACCTTAGCACCCTTAATCATGATGCTGTGGTGCACCTGAATTGCATAGATGCCATCATTAATCTCTACAGGATAGTTTTCCTATATGTTCTCTGTATTAAAATTACCCGAATGAAGAAGATTGCATGTCCATTGGGCTGGATTACCGTCTTTGCCTTTTCTGGTATATCTTTGCTATGGCAGAGCCGCCATCTGAGATCTGGACAGCGTAGGAATATCTCATGGTAAGATGGAGTTTCTCTATATCACTCAGCAGTGTCTGCAGACAAGTTGCGGGAACATAAGAGAGTACATTTAATAAAAATCTCAGTTTTGATTAATACCTAGAATTTTGGTATAATGTGGTAGACATGTGGCTATTATCTTAGCATGATTCCATATGTACGGCTGTTGCATGCTGAGATTATGGTATAAAAAAGTTCCATGTTGTTGACTACATACTGTTTTATTTGCATGGAAGGCAGCATTTATTCTTAACATAGTCATAGCCCCCCGCCCGCTGTGAGGCACATAAGCTATGTTGATTCAAAAATACCCATAATTTGATAAACGGTAATGTGTTTTGGATTACGAAGGAAGTAAGTCCAGCAGAACTTGACTTGGCCGATGTTTCTTGATTAATGATCTACCACAGTGTCTAGCAATGTGGATATAGTGAAGCATACACATTATTGGGAATTTAGATCCAGTGCCAAGTAGCAGATGGCACATGTGAAGGGTACACTGCAAAGAGTGAAGAAAGCAGGTGAACCAGAGCCCCATGGGTACATTCACATTAGCGCGGAAGCCATGGCTGTACATGGCATTAGTTTCATTTTTATTCATATTTATCAGCACTTAAAATAGTGTAATAAACTATAGAGCTATAAATCCTGCCCGGAATCTTGTAATTAATTTTCTCTGCCATATTGATGATAGAAAACCACAGGAAGAACTTCACGTCATATATTCCACCTATTCTATAGTGAGTGAGTGGAGAACACATATGGGAGGCTCCTCCAGAGATCATAGCTGGAATCTTGTTTTGATCTTACCTGGCAAAGTATTTTTTCATTCTGTAAATCATTAGCTAATATTGGAGGGAATTGGTCTTGGATGTTCTGTTTTATTCTAAAATCTAAGCTGTTACTTTCATATACACAGAAAGATCCCACAGCAAACATTAATTTTGGTCTTAGCACCATTTTGTCTATGCACTCGGATAGCTGACACCGGCAGCCCTTCTGTTATTGCACTGGGATGGCTTACACCAGCAGTCCTTTTGTTATTGCACTGGGAAGGCTTACAGTGGCAGCCCTTCTGTTATTGCACTGGGATAACTTACACTGGCAGCCCTTCTGTTATTGCACTGGGATGGCTTACACTGGCAGGCCTACTGTTATTGCACTGGAATGGCTTACACAGGCAGCCCTTCTGTTATTGCACATGGATGGCTTACACCGGCAGCCCTTCTGTTATTGCACTGGAATGGCTTACACTGGCAGCCCTTCTGTTGTTGCACTGGGATGGCTTACACAGGCAGCCCTTCTGTTATTGCACTGGGATGACTTACACCGGCAGCCCTTCTGATATTGCACTGGAATGGCTTACACCAGCAGCCCTTCTGTTATTGCACATGGATGGCTTACACTGGCAGCCCTTTTGTTATTGCACATGGATGGCTTACACTGGCAGCCCTTCTGTTATTGCACATGGATGGCTTACACTGGCAGCCTTTCTGAAATTGCACTGGAATGGCTTACACTGGCAGCCCTTCTGTTATTGCACTGGAATGGCTTACACCGGCAGCCCTTCTGATATTGCACTAGAATGGCTTACACCGGCAGCCCTTCTGTTGTTGCACTGGGATGGCTTACACCGGCAGGCCTTTCTGATATTGCACTGGGATTCACATTGCTGCTGAGTAGTGAAATGATGTGGTTGCCCTTAGCAAACATTGAAGGACAGGTGTTTCCTTTGCTTTGTAGAAGCTACACAAGCTAAGTAACTAAGAGAGGAAGGCAAACGTGGAGATGTGAAGAGCAGAGCATCACAGCCAGCTCTCCCAAATGGTCAGGTCTGGTCAAAAACAAGTTTTTGATCTAAGGTGGATGGATATTGAATAAGCCAATGGGGTTTTCAAAAGTGTATTATTGATCTTTGAATAAAAAGCAAAGAAATAAGAATAATACACTCAAGACATTTAATACTGTGGATATACAATATACACAATGGACTTTACATGTAAAAAAAACCCTTAAATAAAAAATGTTTGAACTACAGACTATAAAATAGTTTTAATGTCTCTCACCTTTCTAAGAAATTGGCCGATGAAGATAGTTTGTAATCTATACGATACTGTAGTCAGGGGCGGACACACTAAATGTGCAGCTGCTTGGTGTGTCCCTGGGATTCAAACTCAGAACCTCTAGCATGGCAGGCAGCAGCGAGCTACAGGCAGCACTGTTGAGTAGAGGACAAATTTCTCGAAAACTTTAAATGGTATTGTTCTTCATTACAGCCATGATGCACTAGCATATAGAGATGTATCCCTCTAAACCTGTAGATCTCTATATCAAAATATTAGGGGAGAAAATGAAGGATGTATGTAACCCCCAATACTAAAATTGAATTATTTAACCTTCACATAGGCATCTTATCCCCTATTAAAACATACTGTTACTGCAAATTTTACTAAATTTATTTTATAGAAAAAATATTTTATTACATATGTAAATGAGGAAGTTTCAGTTCACCCTTGTACTCTGTGTACCTTTTCCACTCTCTCATTTAGAATATTTCACACATTCCATCATGGCCATTGTCAGCAGTTGGTTTGAAGCGTTGTCTAATCTATCTCCCCCGCCTAAAGCGGGCTTTACACACAGCGACATCGCTAGCGATGTCGCTGGTGAAAGCACCTGGCCCCGTCGGTTGTGCGTTACGGGCAAATCGCTGCCCATGGCGCACAACATCGCAAGGAACAGTCACACTATACTTACCTGCCTAGCGACGTCACTGTGGCCGGCAAACTGCCTCCTTTCTAAGGGGGCGGTTCGTTCGGCGTCACAGCGACGTCACTAAGCGGCCGCCCAATAGAAGCGTAGGGACGGAGATGAGCGGGCCGAAGATCCCGCCCACCTCCTTCCTTCCTCATTGGCGGCGGCCGCAGGTACGATGTCGTTCCTCGTTCCTGCGGTGTCACACATAGCGATGTGTGCTGCCGCAGGAACGACGAACAACCTGCGTCCTGCAACAGAACGACTGGACAACGATCAACGATTCGGTAAGTAATTTTGATCATTAACAGGTCGTTCCTGCTTTTCACACGCAACAATGTCGCTAACGAGGCCGGATGTGCGTCACGAATTCCGTGACCCCAACGACATCTCATTAGCGATGTCGTTGCGTGTAAAGCCCGCTTTACACATTCTGACACTAGAGCGGCAGAACAGCTGCATACACAGTGTCAGTGTGTACATGGGCCAAATTATGATCATTTTCCTGTGCATAGCAGCCACTCACTGTATCACAAAACAGAGGTGGCTAATGATTGCAGATGAGGAATGAGATACAGCAGAATGTCACTGTGTGTACACTCTTACCACCTTCTCCTGTGTATAGCAGCCGCTCATTGCTGTGTGATCCTCTGTGTATTGTGAGCTGTCAATCACCCTGAAAGGTGGGGTGAAACGTTGTAATTGAGGAGCCAGAAAGATACTCCGAGCATCCGAGCATGTGGCCACACCAAGAGTGCATTAAAGCCTCCTCCTTTACATGTATAATAAAACATTTTCTATAAACACATTTACTAAAATCTAGAGTACCAGTATTATTTTTATAGGGGCTAAGTCCCCAACATGAAGGTCTAAGTTGATTAATTTTAAGTGTGACAGACTCCTTTTAAAAATCATTAAAAAAATATTAAAAAAATCTATTGCAATAATGAGATTTTAAAAGAGTTTTAAGGTTCTAGACAAATTTTTGCAGTAATTCTATGCTCATACTGTCAGGATTCCTCTGGATTCCCAGCATTAATGAGCAATCATGTGACTACAAGAATGCCAAATAAATTCTCATCCACTTTCCTCTATTTTATGTTGAAGGAAGTTGATGAAAATCTAGGCAGCATGTGTCCGGAAGTACGCAAATTATTGTATTTGGAATAGAAGGGAATCAGGATAGTGTGCACATCGAGTGACTTTCTAATTTGTCTAACGCATGGAAAAACCCTTTAAGACACTTTATAAAAAGTCAGAAAATAGTGACAAAATATTTGGTATCATTATAATGCTTCCAACTGTACAATACAGTGAATGGATTATTGATGGTGATAAAAAATGGCATAAAAATGGCATGACTGCTTTTTTCTTTATTAACACATAAAAAAAAGATAATCCAAATGTAATGTCTATCTACATGTGGGCTTGGCAAACTACACTACGGCTTTTCTCGTAAATAACAAGAGCTCATAGCGGAGTTTATGTATCAATAAAAATGTTATAGCTGTTACAACTAGGAATGAATGAACAAAAAAAGTATGTGCCTCCGAAATGTGTGCCTCACAAAAATGTCATGGTATGTATGCATGTGTTATCTGCACGTGTGCATATTATACATGTGTGTGTGTGTGTATGTGTGTACTATGCATATGTAATATGAAAATGCAAAAGTTAGGTGCTATATACTGTGTATATACATATATATATATATATATATATATATATATATATATATATATATATATATATATACCTGCTGCTGCTCTAATCTGTCCCATAACAATCAGGAACCTGCAGACCCTATATAAGCCAATGGTGGTACTAAATCAAATCAGAATCCATATTGCCAAATCGGAATGCAAGAATGAAAAGAGCTTGGAAGGGGTACACCCATCTCCAAAATCCTACCCCACTATGTAGTAGGTGTAATAATAATAATATTAGTTAATACTTCCAATTAGAAATGTAGTATGGTTCTTCTTTTTCACTATGTTGCTTATCTCATGTACAGGGCATTGCAGGAGCTTAGGTATCCATGGTTATGACCACACGTATAGTCACAGTTAGTTAGTTTCTAGTGGTCATAGGTATCCATGGTTACGACCAATAGCAAATTACTAACTGTGACTATATGTGTGGTTGTAACCATGGATACCTAAGCTCCTGCAATGCCCTGAACATGAGGTAAGTGACATAGTAAATTGGAAGAATTATACTACATTTCTAATGGAACATATTTGGTAATATTATCACACCTACTACATAAAGGGCTACCCCTTTAAAATAATATTCTAACTGTATTGCCTTGTATCCCTGTATCAGGACATTGTTATGACAATTAGAATGTTGCTCTATTGTCTACATAATAAGATCCGCAAAAAGCTGCACAATTAGAAGAGGGTGTATATCAGAAATATAGGGGCAGAATTACTATTGAAAATGTGCAATGCTCAAATGTTGTGCCACATTTATGTCACGCTCCCGATACCTCAGCACCGCTCCTTACCCACTGACCCGGTTGCACCATCCCAGCACCGCTCCGTGACCACTGATCCTGTCCACGTGCTTACCGCAGAGTCTACCGTTGACCCGCCATTGCCGTCCTGCGATTCCGCTTCCGAACCCATGCAAATCGACCGACTGAGCCAAGCTGAACAACGCCGAGCAGAGCGACTTGCCCGGGGCCTGTGTTTCTATTGTGGAAGCGGTACACATCTGCTTCGCTCATGCCCTGAGAGACCAGGAAGACCCCGAGTCCAAGGGATGGTGGGAACCGCCACCCTTGGTACCGGAATCCCCTCAGTCCCGGTTACACAGACTGTCCAGGTCACGACTGAGGAGACCCAGTTCACGGCAGAGGTTCACATTGATTCGGGGGCAGCGGGTAATTTCATCCTACAAGCTACCGTGGACCGTTATCGAATACCGGTCATCCCGCTTGCTAAACCCCTTTGGTTCGCTTCCGTGGACGGAAAACCGCTATACGAACCCGTCCGGTACACCACCGAACCCGTGAGACTGTGTGTTGGTGCCCTGCACACTGAGACTATTGCTTTGTACGTCATCCCGAGAATGACTCCCGCGCTCCTGCTGGGTCTGCCCTGGCTACAACTCCATGACCCTGACATCAGTTGGCGCTCTGGCGCAATCACTCGCTGGAGTCCCTTGTGCCATGATAACTGTCTACAGCCTGTTCCTCGGTCCCTGTCACCTGGGCCTGTCATGTCGCAACAGGAGGAAGAAGTGACGATGCAGTCCAGCGCCGTACCGCAACTCCTGTCTCTTGTACCTGTGGTGCCACCGGAACCAGAAGAGGAGACGACACAGTCCAGCGTCGTACCACAACTCCTGTTGCCTGCGTCCTTGGTACCACCGGGTCCTGAAGAAGAAACGACACAGTCTAGCGTCGCTCCACCGTCCCTGGCTATTGAGACTTCGATGTCACCGGCTACTGAGGATGAGACAATGTCCTGTACCCAGTCCGAGATGCCCGATCCGGCCGTCCAAGACTCCACTCCTACTTCTGTCTGTCCTCCGCTTCCCGTTGCCACTACTGGTAGATCGTCGGCTAAGCGTCGTGCGGCCAAGAAGACGGCACTGGGTAAGCGGTCCTTCCCCGCCTTTGCGTTAGGTCCTGGTCCGGTGACTCGATCCGGGGTGCCCCTGGGGTACTGTGCACGGAGGGGGGGGAGTACTGTCACGCTCCCGATACCTCAGCACCGCTCCTTACCCACTGACCCGGTCGCACCATCCCAGCACCGCTCCGTGACCACTGATCCTGTCCACGTGTCCACCGGTCATGGCTACCGCCCCTGCTCGTGCTCTCCTGTGTTCTGTTCCTGGTCTCAGGAGTCTGACTCTGACTAATGCCTCTGTATAGGACCGGGCCGCGCCCACTCTCCTGGTCTTATAGGCCCAGCACACCTGAAGCAGGAAATGACATAGGGCTGTGCTGGGTATATAAGACTTGCCTTTCCATGTGGGCGGGGCCTGATCAACGTGTCTTGAAGCCTTGTTTTGTGAGCTAGGTGCTCAGGTCCCCTTGTACCGTGTCCTGTTACCTGTACCAGCATTCTGTACCGTCTGAAAGAACTCCGTGACCCTGGTAACCTGGTTATACCTGTCCCGGCCACGCCAGTGCTCCGGCTGCCATGTACCCTGCCCTCCGGTGGGGTGCATGGTCCAGTGGATCCACCTCCTGGGCCTACCAGTCCTCCCTGCCCTGACAATTTATTAGGTAGTTTGGACACTTTTTCTGATCTGACCAAAGCGGGAGTGGGACTAAATAAGCTCTGAATAGCTCCAAAATTTTGGAACCAAAAATGGTCAAAGTGACCTCTAATTAGTGGTCTAAAGTTTGGCC
Organism: Anomaloglossus baeobatrachus; assembly: GCF_048569485.1. Classification (NCBI taxonomy): domain Eukaryota; kingdom Metazoa; phylum Chordata; class Amphibia; order Anura; family Aromobatidae; genus Anomaloglossus; species Anomaloglossus baeobatrachus. The sequence continues at coordinate 223,113,328 of NC_134353.1, forward strand.
TGTAAATCCGAAGCTTTGCTAAATATATTGTTCAGTATGATCCATTGTGATACATTTTTGCATCTAGTCTAAAGCCCGCTACACACGCTTCAATATATCTCACAATCCGTCGTTGGGGTCAAGTTGTAAGTGACGCACATCCGGCATCGTTTGTGAGGTGTCTGCGTGTGACATCTACTTGCGATCAGGATTGAACGCAAAACCGTTGATCGCAAACACATCGTATCATTCTCTAGAATTGAGCGTTTTGTTGCACGAACCTAGTCAATTGTAACGTGTGACATCCCTCATACGATTTTGGTGTCTGATGCTATGTGCGCAGGTGTGCGCTCTGCACCGCAGCTTAAAAAAGGTCCGCTTCAGAGCGCAGCTGAAAAGCTGCGTTCTGAAGCGCCTCACAATGTCTGTCATTCACTAATCTCTGTCAGTCGGTCACTATCTCTGTCCCTCACTCTCTGTCCATGTCAGTCTATCCCCCTCTCTCATATACTCACCGATCCCCGATCCCCGGCGCTGCACGGCGTTCACACTGCTCCGGCGGCTTTTACTGTTTTGAAAAAGCCGGCCGCCCATTAAACAATCTCGTATTCCCTGCTTTCCCCGCCCACCGGCGCCTATGATTGGTTACAGTGAGACACGCCCCCACGCTGAGTGACAAGTGTCACACTGCACCCAATCACAGCAGCCGGTGGGCGGGTCTATACTGTGTAGTGAAATAAATAATTAAATAATTAAAAAAAACGGCGTGCGGTTCCCCCCAATTTTAAAACCAGCCAGATAAAGCCATACGGCTGAAGGCTGGTATTCTCAGGATGGGGAGCTCCACGTTATGGGGAGCCCCCCAGCCTAACAATATCAGCCAACAGCCGCCCAGAATTGCCGCATACATTATATGCGACAGTTCTGGGACTGTACCCGGCTCTTCCCGATTTGCCCTGGTGCGTTGGCAAATCGGGATAATAAGGAGTTATTGGCAGCCCATAGCTGCCAATAAGTCCTAGATTAATCATTACAGGCGTCTATGAGACACCCTCCATGATTAATCTGTAAATTACAGTAAATAAACACACACACCCGAAAAAATCCTTTATTAGAAATAAAAAACACAAACATATACCCTGGTTCACCACTTTAATCAGCCCCAAAAAGCCCTCCATGTCCGGCGTAATCCAGGATGCTCCAGCGTCGCTTCCAGCGCTGCTGCATGGAGGTGACCGGAGCTGCAGAAGACACCGCCGCTCCGGTCACCGCCACGCAGGTAATGAAGACAGCCGCGCGATCACCTGAGCTGTCACTGAGGTTACCCGCGGCCACCGCTGCATCCAGTGACAGCGGGTAAACCTCAGTGACAGCAGCTGATCGCGCGGCTGTTTTCATTACCTGCGTGGAGGTGACCGGAGCAGCTGTGTCTGCTGCAGCTCCGGTCACCTCCATGCAGCAGCGCTGGAAGCGACGCTGGAGCATCCTGGATTACGCCGGACATGGAGGGCTTTTTGGGGCTGATTAAAGTGGTGAACCAGGGTATATGTTTGTGTTTTTTATTTCTAATAAAGGATTTTTTCGGGTGTGTGTGTTTATTTACTGTAATTTACAGATTAATCATGGAGGGTGTCTCATAGACGCCTGACATGATTAATCTAGGATTTATTGGCAGCTATGGGCTGCCAATAACTCCTTATTATCCCGATTTGCCAACGCACCAGGGCAAATCGGGAAGAGTCGGGTACAGTCCCAGAACTGTCGCATATAATGTATGCGGCAATTCCGGGCGGCTGTTGGCTGATATTGTTAGGCTGGGGGGCTCCCCATAACGTGGAGCTCCCCATCCTGAGAATACCAGCCTTCAGCCGTATGGCTTTATCTGGCTGGTTTTAAAATTGGGGGGAACCGCACGCCGTTTTTTTTAATTATTCAATTATTTATTTCACTACACAGTATAGACCCGCCCACCGGCTGCTGTGATTGGGTGCAGTGTGACACCTGTCACTCAGAGTGGGGGCGTGTCTCACTGTAACCAATCATAGGCGCCGGTGGGCGGGGAAAGCAGGGAATACGAAATTGTTTAATGGGCGGCCGGCTTTTTCAAAACAGTAAAAGCCGCCGGAGCAGTGTGAACGCCGTGCAGTGCCGGGGATCGGGGATCGGTGAGTATGAGAGAGGGCTGTTAACTTCAGTAATTTAGGAGATTAGCGGTCACCGGTGAGTCCTTCACTGGTGACCGCTAATCAGGGCGCGACACAGACAGAGCCGCAGCATGACAATGAAGTCGGGTGAAGTTCACCCGAGTTCATTCTGACAGTGCGGCTCTGTCTGTGTCTGCTGTCATCTGCCATTCAGCTCTGCTACATGGCTGTCTGTGTCTGCTGTTAGCGGCCATGTAGCAGAGCTGAATGGCAGATGACATAGTAAAAACACATCCCTACACATTACACACGCTTGGCAAGTCAATAAATAAAAAAAAAAAAAAAGGTGCCCAATGCATACGTCACAGAACACATGATCTAAAGGATCGCACACAAAATTGACCAATTTAACATAGACTACTAACGCACGTGTGACAGCAAATGAACGACCTACGTGCAATCTCATAAGATCCCGTATGCAACCTGGGCGTGTCACATCGCAAATGCGATTGTACAACTAATTGCAACGTGTAAAGTGGGCTTAATTCCAAGTAAGTCAGTTTCAGTAAATCTGCCGCACGGTTCTTAAATCAACCGCATAATTTAACAGTACAGAAATTCTACAGCACCAGCAGAATATCACTGCAAAACTCCATTCCAGGCAGCTGAAGCTAATAACTGATCCGAGCTCTGTCCTTAACGTCCCCATCAAAACTTTTTGATAGATGTAGCAGAGCAAGCTTGACAGGTTCTCCGTTACCTTTAACTTCTTCTTAGTACTGCTTCCCTTTTTATTGGCAGCTTTCTGCAGAAGAAAAAAAAAAGAATGAATACAGAGTGGGATTACTTAGGTGAAGAGAATTTGTCATTAAAAGAGGTCCGTATGAAGTAAAACATCTCACACATCTCACAGGCAAGAATAATGGATACCATGGGAGGAATTTAATAAGGCTGGCGTTTCAAATTTCTACCCTTATTTATAGTGTGCTGAACTAAGATGTGCCTGGATTATTAAGAGTTAATTTATAGCAAATTTGTATGGCAGTGAGAGAATCTGGCCTCCTTTATGAGAATCACGTCCACGTCCATTTTTTCAAAACTGAAGAAAGAATAGAAAAATGTTGTAAATTGTTGTGCAAAAGAGGCGTCTATTAAAATTTGGGACTATTTTAGGCCATAATACTGTCACAAAATCCTTAGTTTTTTTGTGCTATATTTTTTTGCTAGAAGTGATAGGAACCTAGATGGCCATATATACTTATTAGCCAAGAAAAAGGGTGATGTGGAAGGAACAAAGATTTGGCAATTAACATTTTGACAATTTATGGGACGTTGACATGTTCACTACTCTCCTCGAGACTACACCTAGTGACGGATTTTCTTGAAGAACTAAACATCTTAATCTTCTAGAATGTACTGAATAGATAGCTTCTTTTGATAGGTGCAGTTTTTATTCCTTTCTATCTGCACTTGATTTCTCTTCGATTCTGCACTAAACAACTTTTTTACCACCGTTCCCAACTCTACTATTTGCTGTTTCTTTTTTTTTCTTTTATTTTGTATTGGTCCTAGATAGTGATGAGCGGGCACTGCCATGCTCGAGTGCTCTGTCCTCGTAATGAGCAGTCAGACGCTCGAATGGGCTCAACTCGTGTACCAAGTATAATGAAAGTCAATGGGAAACTCAAGCATTTTTCCAGGAAATCTTCTGGAAAAAGACTCAAGTTCCACATTGACTTCCATTATACTCGTGTACTTGAGTCGAGCACATCCAAGTATTAACTGATAGTTGCGAGTATAGAGCACCCAAGCATGGTAGTGCTCACTCAACACTAGTGATGAGTGAGCACTAAAATGCTCGAATTAAGAGTTGGGCAGGCTCGACTTGATTAACAAGCATAATGGACGTCAATGGGAAACTTGAGTTTTTTTCCAGGAAAAATACTCACGTTACACACTGACTTCCGTTACACTCGAGTACTTCAGTTGAGCCCATCCGAGCATTAAACTGCTTGTTACAAGTACAGATCACCTGAGCATTGCTATTACTCACTCATCACTAGTGATGAGTGAGCACTAAAATGCTCAAATTGAGAGATGGACACTCGGACAGGCTCGACTTGATTAACACGCATAATAGATATTAATGGGAAACGTACGTATTTTTCAAGAAGCCCTTAATAGGAGGACCAGGGACGAGATTTCTCTCTCTTTTCCTGGCTCTCCTGTTAGAGGCTTCTGAAAATATTAATATACCGGCTGGGAAATCAAGCATATCGAGCACCCAAACGATACTTAATCAAGTGTATCAAGCATCTTGAGCACCCTGATATTCGATCGCGTTTCGAGCCTAGCATGCTTGTTCATCACTACTCATCCCCACTCCCTGTGATTCCATTGCTATCCTTTTACCTAATTTGGGATGTTTTGTCTATCAGTTCCCAATAATATATGGTTGCAAAATCTGCTATATATCCCTTGGATTATGACTTACTGTAAACTCAAAGTATTGATTTTTGTCAGGCAGGTACCATTTCATGTATTTTTTTCCTTTTTGATCATATTCATGATCTTAACAAATACAAATGTTCATGTTATTTATGCAGCGTGGTAATAAATTGGCAGTGAGGTAATCCCTCCCTGTCAAAGTCACGCTTACCACTGTGCATGATGTCAGGAAAACAAACCGTTCCTTTGATCAAATAGACTAATAAGTAAGGCACATTTCCAGTTAGTTGTTCATCATTTCTTGTAGACATATGCCTCAGGGTATATTATTAAATGCTATATTATTATATTTACTAGCTGCATGAGACATCATGTTTTACAGCTGTTTTCTGTCCTTTCACCCTAAAAGGAATGAAAAGTCAAGTAGAAAAGAATCAGCTATCTTTTTTTTATCTCCCACTGGTATCCATACATTAAAAAGTACTTTTCATGAAACTAGGGCTCACCAATTTGTTTAATAGAACAGTAGCAGCCCAAACTTGATTCCAAACATAACTCATTAACGAAACCTTTCAGATGTAGCCCTAATATTCAAAGATAGGGTCCACCTTTCTACTAAAGATGTGTGAACTTTCAAGGTGTGATATCTGTTCATGCAGCCCAAGATCCCACAATATTCAGCATCCGCTTTTGCTAAAGTAAGATCTCACTCTTTCCACTAATCCGGTGCTACTGAATCCTTTACTGCAAAGATGTCACCATTCTGTAACAGCTTAAAGGGAACCTGAGAAATCATTTTTCCATATTAATCTGCCCGCAATGTGTTATATGTCATACAACGTACACCACTACTGGGAACATTGCCTTGAGAACACCATGTTAGAGTGTTGCACATTGCAGGATATAGAAAACATTGGGGGCAGTTTAATATGGAAAAATGACGTGACAGGTTCCCTTCAAGAAAGTACTTAGTTGCACTGGATTAGCGAGAACATCCACGGATGAGTGTGGGATTCCACACTGCATGAAGGGATCTCACAACACGGAAGTTCAAATCTGATTTTCCTGGAAAGTCAGGCCTCTCAGTTGACATTAGGGCTACTTTGGAAAGGTTTACTTAGGAGTTATAGTTTTAAAAATTATCAAATTGGGACTACCTTTAGTTTTATTATAAAAAGGCAGCCTCAGATTGATGGTAGGTACTCTTTAAGGTACTTATACACATTAGATAGCTGTTGGGGAACAATAATTTGGCCAACAGCTATCCTTTCCGCCTCTGCTATGCACAGGACTGTATATGAGGTGAATGATGGGCGTTTGGAGATGACCACGCTGCTGTAGATGAGAGTTCCACACTCCAAGGTAGATTCAAGTAACTTTTTTACACTTTTCTGGTTCAGGCTGAACTCTTTTTCAAAATAACTACACATAGCATATCCGAAGGTTTTGGTTCAAGACATAAACGCATAACTTAAACTACTTGAGTCTACCTTGTAGTGTGGAACTTTCATTTTCTGTAGCAGCATGGTTATCAGCAAATGACTGTCTCCACCCTATTTCCATTGTATGAAGAAGGGGATCTTCCACCTGCCGGCATAAATGCAGAGGCTGATTTTAGCACAGGATGTATTTGGAGTTGTGACAATCCCAGCTCCATCAGGTGAACGATATCTCACCCCTACCTTATTACTCTGTATCACCCTATATGCACTTGTCTCCTCTGTGACATTTGCTTATATCCAAGTAGAATAAACTAATTGGCTGTTGAAATTCAACATGCCGACTCCTTTTCTCCCCGGACATCATACTTTGGGGGTAGAGGTGTTAGGACCTCATACACATAAGGCTATGTTCACATGTCCATTAATCATCCCTTTTAAACCGATCCTTCTGCAGTTCTCTTGTCCAATCCCACTGATATCAGCTTGCTCAGCCTTCTTTAATGTTTATGGGAGCCCTTAGTTAAAAAGTATCTTTCAATAAGTATAATCTAAGAGGCCCAAAAGTATTGGAATCTGAAAGTAACATGAATATTAGGGTAAATAAATTATCAGAATAGATAAGCCTGTGCTTTCTTTTATGTAGCTGGATGGCTGAGAGATCAGAAGACTCGGCTTTATAGCCTCGAAAATGGATTACTATATTTCGAGCTCAGTGAAATCCTTTAACATAAGTTACTTACTCAATTTGGGTCCCAAAATAATATCCCATGTTTATCTCTATCTCTAGTTTTATGATTTATTAAAACTGTTTTAAGATATATAAAAATCAGCAGGGGGCTGCCCTTCATCAGGATCTAGGACACGCAAATCAGAGATGAGCTATTAAATATAATTTGTAGTAGCCATGTAATTATCATCCAGTTACATTGGGTATGTCAAATCTTTGATATATTTTCAGGTGGGTTTTGTTGGAATGATGTGACCTTTTCAGGATCCTTATCTTTTTTAGAACGACATCAGAAGTTGTAGTAAACTCGGTAGAAGACAAGCATGTAAAACCATCTTCTTTTCTATGTTCCTCTCTCTCAGTTATCATACATAATTAAATAAGAAGGTTATGCAAATATGCTCTCCTCTTTTTATATGAGACTAGTGATGGCCATGGGATCTAATTAGCAGAATTCTAATTTGCATAGTCCAAAATGTATTAATAATGAAAATGATATGTAGAAAGTCAAATATAAATTGAAGTTTTTCAGTGTTTCAGCAAGAAAATGAAGCCATCTAATCATATTCTCACACACTGATAAGCTTGGAACTTGAAAAGTAAAGGGAAATTTCTGTGTACGGTCTTTTTGGAGTATGTGCGAAGCCTTCAGTAGGCCATTTAATATTACAACAAAAGCCTGAAGGTGTGTTTATCAAGCAGACTATATTAATACTGAGCTTTATGCCACTGATTTATTATTCTGTCCTTTACAGTCATCACCAAATATAAAGAGCTGGATGTCTATCACCCTATCAAGTATTTAACCCAAGCTATTTTGCAAACTTGACATCAATTGTAACAGAAAATAAGTAATACCGCACTTCTGTTTAGTTCTTAAAGAATAGCCATTGTTTTAATTTTTCTCCATAAAATAATAGTACACGTAAAAATAAGAAACTCCCTGACTGATCATTCATTCTCAAAATTCTCTATTCATGGGTAAGATCTGTCTTCAGTGAATAAAGGTTTTCCAATTACTGAGATTGAAAATTACATGACCTATTTTTAAGCACAAACTTTCCTATAAGTTTAGACCCAGCCTAGGAGAAAGCACTTTATGGAGGGAGGCACTTTTCAGATTTGGTTGAAGTGCAATATTTGTCAAATTGCAAGGTAGTTAAAGAAGGTAGTTGGACCAGGCAGGACAGGTAAGCCATGCAAACAAACTTGTCTCTAGTTCACTTAGGATGCAAAATGTATATACCATATGTGAGGCAGCGTCTTCCTAAAGCCAGTCAAGTGAGGCAGTGACCCAGGATCTTGTTCACACCAACAGTCTATTATTCACACCACACAAGTGTTACAGACCTGGAAACCTGGAACGCAGACGGTTCATAAATATCCCGATCGCCTCCTGCACCACTGTAGAAATCTCAGGTGCAGGGGTCATCTTAAAATGTCCAGGTTTCTCAATACTGGCCTGTATTGCTTCACACAGCACCTGCTGCTCCAGCAGCCTGGATCCCAAGTGAGACACACCTTGCTGTGCACCGCAGGATTAAATGCAATTCCCCAGACACGAGCCTGTTGCAAAACCTGGGGTGGAGGGAGAGTTCTCTGTTGCGGGCGGGGGCCTCCGCCGCTTCCCTCTCTCTCGGGGGGCCTGCTCGGATCCGGGTTACTGCTATGGCTCGAGTGGTGACCGGACCCGGGCTCCCACGGCCGCCTGTCCTCACAACCGTCGAAAAGGGGGATATTTACAAGGGAGGTTGTCTGTGACGCCACCCGTGGGTTGCGGTGAAGGATGTTGGCACCGCCACTGCCTGTTGATGGGGTGCCCGGGGCTGATGGAGCAGGGGGCAGCAAAATGGGATCCCCTCCACGGGTAGGGGAGGTGTAGTCCCGGGGCCCGCGGGTCGTACACAGGAGTGATGGCTGCTGGAAGTGGCGAACCGGACCGGGGGACAGTAGTGTACTCACAGTTCAATAATGTCACACAAGTCCTGTGGTAAACCAAGTTGCCAGTGGCTGGCTGCCTTTGGAGGGTGCATTCGGGTCCCGCAGACAGTTTAATGAACAGATATCCCTTCCTCCTGCACTTTGTGTTCCTTCTCTTTTGGACGACTTTACATTGAACGGAGAAGTCCACTCCCGGTTCTAATTGTGTTGGGAGCTGTGGCCCGTGAAAGCTGACCTTTGGGATTTCAGTAGGTTCTTGGCGGACACCCTATCCCCCATGTTGGGCTTCCGTTTCGCTCTATCTGGGCAGTAAATTGGGATAATGTCTGGAACCTTGCCCCCGGCTGGTTAATTGGAGAGGGGCTTTCAACCTTCCTCGCCTTAGGGTCCAGGCACCCCGACTGTACACGACCTCCGGACTGGATTACCTCTGTCGGTACCGGCGGGCTACAACCCTGCCCTGGTCCACTTTAGGTCTCCCGTGACTGGATCTCCGTCGCCTGTGGCTCTGCTCACCGTCTGCCACCTAGCCAAGTAGTCCAAGGGCCACTACTACTACTATCTTCTAATCCTCCAATCTCATGGCTCCTGTTCCTTCCTGTGCTATGCCCAAGTTCACTTTCCATCTTTGAACCAATCACAGAAGAAGAGGATACCAGGTTCTTTGCATCTGTTCACCCTAGTACCTGCATTAGTGACCGTATCCCCTATCACCTTCTTCAGTCCCTGTCCTTGGTTTTCACTACTTACGTAACTAAAATATTTAACCTCACTCTTTTTTTCCAGTATTTTTCTTTCCTCCTTCATACACGCCATTATAAACCCATTACTATAAAAAAAATCCATCGAACAACAGAACTGCACTACTATAGACTGTCTTTAATCTCCCCTTTATCTCTAAATTCCTAGGACACTTGATTCACTCTCTTGTAATCTGCGAACTCTCTTCTTGACCCTGTATAATTCAGCTCACGCTTTTTACACTATTTAGAAACTACCCTTACTAAAGTCTCTCATCTAATGGTCTCAACTCCCTTCTGATTCACCTTCCTCACTATGCTACACTCTATCTGCCTCAAGGACACCGTTCTCTCTTGGTTCTCCTTCTATGTGTTTGACCACTACGTCAATGTATCAATTGATGACTCCTTTTCCTCTCCTCTTCCCCTTGCTGTCAAGGATCCTCAGGGATCAATTCTAGGTCCTCTCCTCTTTTCTTGCTATACTGCCCCTATTAGAAAACCATCAGTAGATTTGCTATTCAGTACCATCTCAATGCTGATGACACTCAATTATACACTTATCCTGATATCACCAACCCATTAGTACAAAATATCAGTGATTATCAGTCTGCTCTTTATAACATCATGTCTTCCCGCTGTCAAAAATTGAATCTGTGAAAACCTGACCTCCTTGTGTTTTTGCCCACTACTAAACTAGCTAAACCTGAAATTGCCATCTCAATGTATGGTACTACCATAACCCCAAAGTAGAATGTTCACTGTCTTGCAGGTTATATTTGATTTAGATCCTTCATTCAGCTTGATCACTCACTCACTAATGTTACCTGCAGTTCAAAAACATCTCTAGAATACAATTTTACCTTTAACTCTGCAAAAACTCTTACTTTTGCTCTGATCGATTCTCACCTGGACTATTGAAATTCTCTACTAATCTGTCTCCCTCTCTCTAAGCTCTACACTCTCCAATCTTCAGTGAACGCTTTGGTTGCCCATCTTCTAAAGAGTCCAATATAAACTTATCACTCTCACCCACAGAACTATCCACAGTTCTGCCCCACACCACATATCCTCGATCATCTTTGTTTACTACCCTACCCATCCTCTCTGTTCTGCTAATAACTCAAGACTAATATCCTCTATATACCAAACCTCTCACTCCCATCTCCAAGACTTCTCTCATGCTGCACCAGTTTTCTGGACTGCACTGCCTCAAACAATTCAGTTGATTCCCAGTATCCACAGTTTCTAGCGTGCCCTAAACACATTTTTTTTAGATTGGCCTATCACCTCAACTTGCTATTCAAAAAAACTATTCCTGTTTTCTCTTCAATGCACTCAATAGCACTTTGTATCTTTACTTGTACACATACTGGCTGGTGAACGGTTCATGCAGCGTTATTTGATTGCCCCTATTTTTAAACGGATGGCTTGACCTTACATGGCAAGCACTTTATTTCCCTGTAGGTTTTAAGCTTCTCCTTGGTATGTGTTGAACTATGTTTTTCTCTGTAATGTCTTATCTTGTTTCTACAAGTTCCCTCTGAATTGTAAAATTGTAAAATATGTTGGTGCTATAAAAATAAAAATTATTATTAGTAGTAAATCAGTTGGTGCTCATAAAATTCTGTGGAGAGATGTAACTGTTGTTTCAGGAGAACTTGCAGCAGAATATGTGTATCACCCTCCTCTCTCCATAAAATTTTAAAAACATGAATTATTTTCTTTGTTTCTAATGCGAAAGTCGGTCTGCACTGAATATAGTTTTAACCAATGTATTGAAAGTAAAAGATAAAAGTACGAGGTGAAAGAAGCAGATTTCGCTGATTAAATATATTGATATATTACAAAGTTGCTTATTTATCCGTGTTTCATTGATTTATGAAAAAATCATTAAAACAACAGTTACTCTTTATTGTTTTTCTTCTTTTTCTGTCCACCACTGTTTTCTTAAAGGTAATCTGTCACCGGGTTTTTGCTACTCCACCTGAGTGTAGCATAATGTAGAGACAGAGACCCTGATTACAGGGATGTGCCACTTACTGAGCTGTATGCTGTCATTTTGATAAAATCAATGTTTTCTCTACAACAGATCTAGCAGTTATACAGAGCTCAGGAATATGCTGGACTACCTGGCAGCATGCCAAGTAGTCCTCTAATGATAATCTACTGCTGATTAATCAGTGATTTTATCAAAACTACACTAAGCAGCACTGTAAATGACACATCGCTGGAATCAGGGTCTCTATCTCTACATAATGCTGCTCTTAAGGCCCCTTTACACACTGAGACTTTCAGCGATCACACCAGCGATTCCAACCTGGCCGGGATCGCTATAAAGTCTCTGGTGAGTCTCTGGTGAGCTGTCAAACAGGCAAACCTGGCCAACGACGCAACAGCGATCCGGACCTGTAGAACGACCTAGCTAGTCAAACACTGGAAACGAGTGATGTGTCACAATATCTGTCAATCACTATTCTCTGTCAGTCGGTCTCTCCCTCTCGGTCTCTATTCTCTCTCTGTCGGTCCGTCACTATCTCTGTCCCTCTCTCACAGTCTGTCGGTCATTTTCCCCTCCTCTCTCATACTCACCGATCCCTGATCCCCGGCGCGGCGCTGCACGGCGTTCACACTGCTGCGGCGGCTTTTACTATTTTAAAAAAGCCGGCCGCTCATTAAACAATTTCGTATTCCCTACTTTCCCCCGCCCACAGGCGCCTATGATTGGTTGCAGTCACACACGCCCCCCACGCTGAGTGACAGCTGTCTCACTGCACCCAATCACAGCAGTCGGTGGGCGTGTCTATACTGTGCAGTGAAATAAATAATTAAATAATTAAAAAAAACGGCGTGCGGTCCCCCAATTTTAATACCAGCCAGATAAAGCCATACAGCTGAAGGCTGGTATTCTCAGGATGGGGAGCTCCACGTTATGGGGAGACCCCCAGCCTAACAATATCAGTCAGCAGCCGCCCAGAATTGCCACATACATTATATGCGACAGTTCTGGGATTGTACCCGGCTCTTCCCGATTTGCCCTGGTGCGTTGGCAAATCGGGGTAATAAGGAGTTATTGGCAGCCCATAGCTGCCAATAAGTCCTAGATTAATCATGTCAGGAGTCTCCCCAAGATACCTTCCATGATTAATCTGTAAATTACAGTAAATAAACACACACACACGAAAAAATCCTTTATTAGAAATAAAAAACACAAACACATTCCCTCATCACCAACTTAATAAGCCCCAAAAAGCCCTCCATGTCCGGTGGAATCCACGGACCTCCAGCGTCGCTTCCAGTTCAGCTGCATGCAGGTGACAGGAGCAGCAGAAGACACCGCCGCTCCTGTCAGCTCCACGCAGCAAATGAATACAGCCGCGTGATCGGCTGAGCTGTCACTGAGGTTACCCGCTGTCACTGGATCCAGCGGTGGATCCAGCGGTGGCTGCGGGTAACCTCAGTGACAGCTCAGCTGATCGCGCTACTCACCGCCGCTCCGGTCAGCTCCACGCAGCAACTGAGGTGAGTAGCGCGATCAGCTGAGCTCACTGAGGTTACCCGCGGCCACCGCTGCATCCACCGCTGGATCCAGGTAACCTCAGGGACAGCTCAGCTGATCGCGATACTCACCTCAGTTGCTGCGTGGAGGTGACAGGAGCGGCGGTGTATTCTGCAGCTCTGGTCACCTCCATGCAGCAGAGCTGGATGCGACGCTGGAGGTCCGTGGATTACGCCAGACAAGGGGGGCTTTTTGGGGCTGATTAAATTGGTGATGAGGGAATGTGTTTGTGTTTTTTATTTCTAATAAATGATTTTTTCAGTTGTGTGTGTTTATTTACTGTAATTTACAGATTAATCATGGAAGGTATCTCGGGGAGACGCCTGACATGATTAATCTAGGACTTATTGTCAGCTATGGGCTGCCAATAACTCCTTATTACCCCGCTTTGCCAAAGACCAGGGCAAATCGGGAAGAGCCGGGTACAGTCCCAGAACTGTCGCATCTAATGTATGCGGCAATTCTGGGCGGCTGCTGACTGATATTGTTAGGCTGGGGGGCTCCCCATAACATGGAGCTCCCCATCCTGAGAATACCAGCCTTCAGCCGTATGGTTTTATCTGGCTGGTATTAAAATTGAGGGGGACCGCACGCCGTTTTTTTTAATTATTTAATTATTTATTTCACTGCACAGTATAGACACGCCCACCGGCTGCTGTGATTGGGTGCAGTGAGACAGCTGTCACTCAGCGTGGGGGGCGTGTCTGACTGCAACCAATAGGCGCCTGTGGATGGGGAAAGTAGGGAATACGAAATTGTTTAATGAGCGGCCGGCTTTTTCAAAATAATAAAAGCCGCCGCAGCAGTGTGAATGCCGTGCAGCGCCGCGTCGGGGATCGGTGAGTATGAGAGAGGAGGGGAAAATGACCGACAGACTGTGAGAGAGGGACAGAGATAGTGACGGACCGACAGAGAGAGAATAGAGACTGAGAGGGAGAGACCGACTGACAGAGAATAGTGGTTGACAGATATTGTGACACATCACTCGTTTCCAGTGTTTTAAGTCCCCTTTACACACTGAGACTTTGCTGCACAGCGGGAAACAAAGGACCAAAGAATGGTCCTGAAGGATTTGTAGCGATCAGCAACTTCACAGCAGGGGCCAGGTCGCTGATGTGTTTCACACACTGCAATGTCGCTGGGGAGGTCGCTATTACGTCACAAAACCGGTGACGTTACAACGATGTCGTTTGAGATGTTGCAGTGTGTAAAGCCACCTTTACATTAGGTGGCAAAAGCTCGTTGACAGAGTCTCTTTAAGGGTACGCTCACACGAGCGTGAAAATCGGACGAGTGCAATGCGAGAAATTCTCGCATTGCACTCTGACCAATGTTAGGCAATGAGGTTGAGCTGTTGGTCAGCTTTTCTCGCATCCAGATTCTGGATGCGAGAAAAGCGGCAGAATGCTGCGTTTTGCTGCTACCGCCGTATCTCTCGCACCCATTCAAGTGAATGGATGCGAGAGATACATCGGACTGCACTCGGATGTTATCCCAGTGCAGTGCGATCTACGCACAGGCTGACAGTGGAGGAGATGGGAGGATTAACCCCTCCCTCTCCTCCGCAGCGCCTGCACTCAGCTTCCCAGCTGTGACCCGATCGCAAGATCGGGTTACAGTCGCATGACACCCGACTCACGCTCGCAGCAGAGCCTGAGCCGGGGGACATTAGCATATCGCATCCGATGCTCTCGCATCGGATGCCATATGCTCGTGTGAGTCCAGCCTAAGTGGTGTTATTTGGACTTGCTAGAGTGTTAGATTTTGAAGATGTCTGAATGTTCAGTAATTTATTGCATTTTTTTCTTCACAATTACAGATAAGCAAGTCAATTCAATTCAAATTAAATTTGTTTCATGTTTTTAGCAATTCACTTACCTCAACAAAATCGAACAATTAGTGAATCCCTTGATACAAATCTCATAAAATGGCTGCTACCATTTTATGCTTGGGAGGAGATTGCTTCAGCCGGAGAAGAAGTACATAACCTTTCTGGGATGGGCCTCCCCATAAGGCCTTGAAGCGATCACATCATATGGTGCAGCACAACCAATCAGGAGAGATTATCACAGCTTGTATAAAAGCAGAAGCAAGGAATTCAGCAGCTATATTATGGTGAATCTGGAAAGTGAGAAGATGTGAAAGCTCACAACTAGGATATATAGATAGGGAGATATAGTCATAAAACACTAAAGAGAACAGACAGGCTTTCAATCAAGACTGGTGTTTTATATACCTGTTGAAGGCTATGGACACCTTATAAGCTACAGTTTTTATTTCTACATTAATTTTCAGATCCCCTGATATGCAGTTTCCAGATTTATCTAAATTTTAGATTTTTCTCTGCTGGTCTGCAGATTGCGATGTCTGGGTACAACTTATGTAAATTAGATCATATATACACTTGGTTTTTTCCATCACCAGAAAGTTACTTACCTCTCTTTGTTATGAAGATTTGTGTGCATCCCTTTACCTTTTCCTGCTATTGTGTTTTAAATAAATATCTTTTAAATATATTGGTGAACCAGAGAAAAAGTTAGGGAGTGTTCTTTCAAGTAAACTATATTTGTGGGTTTTTTCTTTTTACTTACTAGGTTAGTAATGTGCGTGTTTGATAGGCGCCTCTCTATTAGGCTTCCTTCACACATCCATGTCTCCAGTACATATGGTGTCCATCTCCACACATACCAGAGACATGGACACACGTAGACCTATTAAAATCAAAGCGTATGCGCACACATCCGTGTTTTGACATGTCCATTTTCTGCCGGCAGCATGGATGTCACACGGACCGCACACTGATGTGATCCATGTGATATCACTGCGATGCGTACTGGAGAAAACACAGGCGACATAAAACTAAAAAATTGTTATACTTACCTGTCTCCGGCACTGCTGTCTCTGCTCTCTGTTACTTCTGGGCCTGCTCATTATGCTCATTCATATTCACTGCACTCATCGTGGACCTGGAAGTAATAGGAGCATGGGAGACAGCAGCGCCGGGAACAGGTAAGTATACCAGCTCATGCTGTCCGTATGCTATCCGGAAGTCACACGGATAGCACAGAGACAGCAGATGTAAGACACACGCACACATATACATACCATCACAATGGACCATGCAAAACAGAAACGTTTTGCACGGATGTGTGAAGGAGGCCTTACTAACATTGTTTTTGGACAACTCACAGCTGACATCAACTCCAACTATCATTACCCCGATTGCCACCAGAGCAGAGCAATCGGGAAAAGCCGAGGTGAAGGGCCAGAATTGGTACATCTAATGTTACATAGTTACATAGTTACTTAGGTTGAAAAAAGACCTAGGTCCATCTAGTTCAACCTTCCTCCACCAGTTCTACATTTAGTCACTAAGTCATTTATAACCAACAATGTTTTGTGTACTGAGGAAATCATCCAGCCCTTTTTTAAAAGCTGTTATAGTATCTGCCATTACTACCTCTTGTGGTAGTGTATTCCACAGTCTGACCGCTCTAACTGTAAAGAACCCTTTCCTATTTAGGTGTCGGAATCGCTTTTCTTCCACTCGCAGTGAGTGCCCCCTGGTCCTTAGTATTGTTTTCGGAAGAAATAAGTCATGTGCCAGTCCTTTATATTGACCACACATGTATTTATACATATAAATGAGATCTCCTCTGAGACGTCTTTTTTCTAAGCTAAACATATCTAACTTTTTAAACCTGTCATCATATGGGAGGCCTTCCATTCCTTGTAATAGTCTAGTTGCCCGCCTTTGAACTGACTCTAACGTCTGAATGTCCTTTTTAAAATGTGGAGCCCAAAACTGGATCCCGTATTCCAGATGTGGCCTTACAAGTGATTTATAGAGGGGTAACAATACGTTGGGATCACGGGATCTAATCTCTCTTTTTATACACCCTAAAATCTTGTTTGCTTTAGCAGCTGCTGCTTGACATTGAGTGCTGCTGCTCAGCTTATTTGTAATGAGAATACCCAAGTCCTTCTCCTGTTCTGTAGTCCCGAGTTTACTTCCATTTAATGTATACGCAGCTATAGGATTACTCCGTCCTAGGTGCATTACTTTACATTTATCAACATTAAATCTCATTTGCCAAGTATCTGCCCATTCTGACATCTTATCCAGATCTTTTTGTAATATTGTACTATCCAGGTCAGTTTTTAATATCCTACATAGTTTGGTGTCATCGGCAAAGACTGACACTGTACTATCAATCCCATCCACAAGGTCATTAATAAAGAGAGTAAAAAGAATCGGTCTAAGCACAGATCCCTGCGGCACCCCACTGCTGACTATAGCCCATTTAGAGAATGTACCATTTATGACTACTCTTTGTTTCCTATCTTTTAGCCAATTCCTTACCCAGTTGCATATTGTGTCCCCTAGTCCTTGCTTCTGGAGCTTTAGTATAAGGCTATTATGTGGTACAGTATCAAATGCCTTTGCAAAGTCCAAATAAATCACATCAGCTGCATTACCAATATCCAGGTTTGAACTTACCCCTCATAGAACCCCAACAGGTTGGTTAGACACGACTTATCTTTCATGAATCCATGCTGTTTGTCAGTTATCATATTATTTTCTGCAATATATTTTTGCATGTCATCCCTTAAAATGCCCTCAAAAACTTTGCATACTACTGATGTCAGGCTTACTGGATGTGAGGATGTGCCATATCTGGAACGGCTGCTGGCTGGTATTTATAGGCTGGGAAAGGCCCAGTAACCATGGACCTTCCTGATAAAACGGCCCCCAGCTGCTTGCTTTTACTTTTGCTGGTTAACAAAAATAGGGTAGACCCCACAACATTTTTTTTAAATTAATTAATTTATTTATTTATTTTTTATATATATATATATATATATATATATATATATATATATATATATATATATATATATATATATATATATATATATATACAATGCCTACAAGTAGTATTCAACCCCCTGCAGATTTAGCAGGTTTACACATTCGGAATTAACTTGGCATTGTGACATTTGGACTGTAGATCAGCCTGGAAGTGTGGAATGCACTGCAGCAAAAAAGAATGTTATTTCTTTTTTTATTTTTTTTTAAATTGTGAAAAGTTTATTCAAAGGGTCATTTATTATTCAACCCCTCAAACCACCAGAATTCTATTTGGTTCCCCTAAAGTATTAAGAAGTATTTCAGGCACAAAGAACAATGAGCTTCACATGTTTGGATTAATTATCTCTTTTTCCAGCCTTTTCTGACTAATTAAGACCCTCCCCAAACTTGTGAACAGCACTCATACTTGGTCAACATGGGAAAGACAAAGGAGCATTCCAAGGCCATCAGAGACAAGATCGTGGAGGGTCACAAGGCTGGCAAGGGGTACAAAACCCTTTCCAAGGAGTTGGGCCTACCTGTCTCCACTGTTGGGAGCATCATCCGGAAGTGGAAGGCTTATGGAACTACTGTTAGCCTTCCACGACCTTGACAGCCTTTGAAAGTTTCCACCCGTGCCAAGGCCAGGCTTGTCCGAAGAGTCAAGGCTAACCCAAGGACAACAAGGAAGGAGCTCCGGGAAGATCTCATGGCAGTGGGGACATTGGTTTCAGTCAATACCATAAGTAACGTACTCCACCGCAATGGTCTCCGTTCCAGACGAACCCGTAAGGTACCTTTACTTTCAAAGCGTCATGTCAAGGCTCGTCTACAGTTTGCTCATGATCACTTGGAGGACTCTGAGACGGACTGGTTCAAGGTTCTCTGGTCTGATGAGACCAAGATCGAGATCTTTGGTGCCAACCACACACGTGACGTTTGGAGACTGGATGGCACTGCATACGACCCCAAGAATACCATCCCTACAGTCAAGCATGGTGGTGGCAGCATCATGCTGTGGGGCTGTTTCTCAGCCAAGGGGCCTGGCCATCTGGTCCGCATCCATGGGAAGATGGATAGCACGGCCTACCTGGAGATTTTGGCCAAGAACCTCCGCTCCTCCATCAAGGATCTTAAGATGGGTCATCATTTCATCTTCCAACAAGACAACGACCCAAAGCACACAGCCAAGAAAACCAAGGCCTGGTTCAAGAGGGAAAAAATCAAGGTGTTGCAGTGGCCTAGTCAGTCTCCTGACCTTAACCCAATTGAAAACTTGTAGAAGGAGCTCAAGATTAAAGTCCACATGAGACACCCAAAGAACCTAGATAACTTGGAGAAGATCTGCATGCAGGAGTGGTCCAAGATAACTCCAGAGACCTGTGCCGGCCTGATCAGGTCTTATAAAAGACGATTATTAGCTGTAATTGCAAACAAGGGTTATTCCACAAAATATTAAACCTAGGGGTTGAATAATAATTGATCCACACTTTTATGTTGAAAATGTATTAAAATTTAACTGAGCAACATAACTTGTTGGTTTGTAAGATTTATGCATCTGTTAATAAATCCTGCTCTTGTTTGAAGTTTGCAGGCTCTAACTTATTTGCATCTTATCAAACCTGCTAAATCTTCAGGGGGTTGAATACTATTTGTAGGCACTGTATATGCATTTATTAAGTTAAACAAGCATAAAAAGCTGTTGAGTAAACCCAGCATGAAAGTCACTAAAGAGGGGAATTTCCTAATATGCAGGGCGTTTGGGAAGTTATATATGTGAAGGATATCTATCTATCTATCTATCTAATATATAAAGCTAAGTGTGTGTGTGTGTGTGTGTGTATGTGTATGTATGTGTATGTATGTATGTGTGTGTGTGTATGTTTGCTAAAGGAATTCACACCATCGCATTTACAATCACGAAATCTTGCACAGCCGCCTCGTTTGACTCCGGGAATGTCATAGATTATGCTTTGAGGGAAAAAGTTAACCCCATGCTTTACAGTTATTTGCCAAAAAATCTGCTTACATTAACGTCAATGGAGCTGGGAGCTACAGGTCATTAATAGCAGCTCTGATTGGTTGCTATAGGCAACAATGGATATTCTTAGTATAAGAAGTTTATGTCAGTTAATATGATTTTGGTAGAGACACGGAGAGCGAGACAGAAAGATAGAGAGACAGAGAGAGATGGAGAGAGACAGAGAGAGAGAGACAGACAGAGAGATGGAAGAGCGACAAACAGACATAGAGAGACAGACAGAGAAAGAGACAGACAGACCAAGACCGACAGATGGAGAGAGAGACCGAGACAGAAGAAGAGACAGAGAGAGACAGAAAGAGAGACTGAGAGACACACAAACAGAGACAGAGCAATAGACAGACAGATGGAGAGAGAGACTGAGACAGACAGAGACAGACAGAGAGATAGAGAGACAGACCGAGACAGACAGACTGAGATAGACAGAGTGGGAGAATGACACTTAGTTACTATCCTGGGCACTGCCGGGCACTACAGCTAGTATCTAATATCTTTATTTCATCGATCTTTATTTTTATATATGATTGCTTTATTATTTTTGTCAAATAGCTTTTAAGTTTACATACAGTATGTCTGTAGAAAAATGTTGTAAAAATGCTTTACAAATAGATGGCATACGCATGGCACATGGATGCTAGGGGGAAAAAAAAACCGTACACTCACATAGCACTCACATGACATACAAATTGACATACGCAGGACAGTCGCCAAATGTTCTGGCTGAAATTGGAATGACTATACGCAAATGTAAGCGAGCCCTGATTGCACTAATTTAAGGATCTTAAGGACCTGTTACACGCAATGACATCGCTAACAAGATATCGCTGGGGTCACGGAATTAGTGACGCACATCTGGCGTTGTTGCGTGTGACACCTACGAGCGACCGCTAGCGATCCGAAAAATGGCAAAAATTGTTGATTGTTGACACGTCGTTCCTTTCCCAAATGGCGTTGATCATTTTGGACGCAAATTGTTCGTTGTTCCTGAGGCAGCACACATCGCTACGTGTGACACTTCAGGAACGACGAACAACAGCGTTCCTGCGTCCTCCGGCAACGAGGTGGGAGTGACGTTCATGCGGCTGCTCTTTGCCCCTCTGCTTTTATTGGTTGCCTACTGTGTGACGTCGCTGTGACGCCGCATGAACCTCCCCCTTAAAAAAGAGTTTGTTTGCCGGCCACAGCGACGTTGTTAGGAAGGTATGTGCATGTGACGCGTACCGGCGATATTGTTCACCACGGGCAGCGATTTGCCCATGACACACGCACGACGGGGGCGGGTGCGATCGCTAGCGATGTCGCAGTGTGTAAAGCGGCCTTTACTAATAGGTCTCTTTTACAACATAATGAAACAAAACTGCCTCAAGAATGTCAGAATTGCATTTTTTTCCCACCATATTACTGTGCTCTAATTGTTTTTCCTATTTTGTACTACATTATATGGTAAAATGAATTGATAATGAACATTACAAATCATTCATCAAAAAACAAGACAGCAGAAAAATAAAGAAAAGTTATGGCTTTAGGAAAAAGAGAGGAAGCAATGAAATTGAAAAAGCAAAAAATGGCTGCCTCAGTAAGGGGTTAAGCGCTGTCATTTCATCTGTCCATTGATTTGATTGCTTGTTAGCAGACTGCTAATTTGCCGTCCTTATATCTTCTATGCTGAATTTACTCTGTCAATCAATTAAAATATTCACTTCCAGAGAGCAGAACAGACGCTCCGACTAATGAACAGCTGAAAAACATCACACAACAACACATGTCCGCTCCATCTTTGCTGTCGTAGAGGTGTGGGCATCACACGCAGTGTTAAACCAAAGCAAGGATTTATGCTGCGAGGCCGCTTCTTGAGCATTGTTCTCACACTAGAAATATTGACTTCATTGCTTTGCTGTCAAATTATTCAGATTAGAATAAGTAAGCTTTGTAAACAAACCATTAGTCTATTAGTTGAAGCTGCGCGGCAAGAAAAGTCTGTGCAGTTTTTGGCCATGTACATATGGTGATTAGATTTCTTATTAAATACTGTACAGATTGTTTATAGCTTTATATTGATGCACAACTGCTATGGAGTTTTTTTTTTCTTTAGAAGTTAATAAAGGTTTATAATGTTTTAACATAATGTTACCTCAGATAGGTTCTCATATCTTTTTTTTTTCATAGCTAGCCCAATTACGACCTTGGCCGTATCTATACGTCCAAGGTCGTATCTGTCCCCTTAATCTGTCCCTATTTGCCTGATCAGCCAACATGTGTAGTTAACAGATCCACTAGTCAGATTGTGCTGACAAACTCTGATAGTGTCACAGGTGTGTCAAGGTTGCCAGACAGTCCTGTGGTGTCCGGCTGTAGAAGGTCGCAGTGTTTGGCTGCACAAACTGCATCCTGAAATTCAGTTCTTCCTGCTGTGGTGTAAATGGTATCCTATGTATTTTCTCTGCTTGGGGTTAATCCCTTTCCTTAGAACCCTGTAGATATCCTCTCCTTTCAGCTGTTAATCATTATCACTTCCCGTGATGTCCTTAAATACTCACATTTCCTCTTTGTGTTTGCTGGTGATAGCGTTATTTTCCTACATAAGCCTTGGATGGAAGCAGTTGGCTTGTATCCCTCTGATATAACACGTTTATTCATTGCTTTACCTCTCCCAGAGTCATCCTAGAGATAAGTTCTTATATTTTCCCTGTGTGTACTCCCTGTGTTCTTTAGCACTTAGTGGGGTTGACTAAGCGCTCATCACCTCCGTTCCCTATCTAGGGCCCAGCACAGGTTCAGGTATCCTGCTTGGCGCATAGGTGCAGAAACTACATAGGGGGGTTACAGCAGCCAGGGGCCAGTGGAGGTTTTGGTCAGGAGGTCACCATCTCCACCTTATCTAAGGGTGTCACCATCTCCACCTTACCTATGCACAGAGTTTCCTCTTTACTTCTTGTGGATGTATGCAAGGTACTGCCCCATACCTAGTGTGACAGACAGGGTGATGTAACACGCACCGGCAATAATTGCGCCATTCCCCACCACTATCGGCGACCCCGTGACGCAATCACAGGGCACCGATGAGTTGTCATGACAGCGCGGGGACAGCTGATGACCCCTGTCACTGTCATGACTCATTTACTATGAATGCCAGCAGAGCGCCGGCATTCACAGGACACCACCATTTCTGCTCTTCATGGGCTGTTGAAGCATCGTTCTGAGCAGCAGAAGCGATCAGACAGTGGAGCCTTCAAGTCCCATAAGGGGACTAAAAAATCTATACAAAGAGAAAAAAAGGTTTTAAAAACAGTTCAAGGTACCCCCCTTTTTGCACCATTGAAATTAAAACAACGATAATAACAAAATACACATATTTGGTATTGCCGAGTTCAAAAATGCCTGATCCATCAAGATATTAAATCAATTAATTTAATTGGTAAAGGGCATAGCGAAAAAAAAAATCAAATCGCCAGAATTACATTTTTTTTGGTACCTGCAATATTGCAATAAAATGTAATAACAGGCAATAAAAACATCGTATCTACCCAAAAATGGTATAATTGAAAGCATCAGCTAAAGGTGAACAAAAATAAGCTGTCACTGAGCCCCAGATCCCAAAAAATGCTACTGGTTTTGGAAAATGGCGACAAAATCGCAATTGTTTGTTATGATACATTTCTGAATTTTTTTTCACCACCTAGATAAAAGTAAACCTATACTGCTTGCTGTCTACGAACTCGTACTGACCTGGGGAATCATAATACCAGGTCAGTTTTATCATATAGTGAACATGGTAAATAAAAAAGCCAAAAAAAATAAAAAACAATTGTGCAACTGCACTTGTTTTGCAATTTCACTACACTTGGAATTTTTTTTCCCATTTTTCAATGCAATATGTGGCAGAATGAATGGTGTCATTCAAAAGTACAACTCATGCCGCAAAAAAACAAGCTTTGGCTATATTGATGGAAAGATAAAAATGCTATGGCTCTTGAAAGAAGGGAAGGAGAAAATGAATGGAAACACAGAAAATTTCTGGTTGGTGAAGGGGTTAAATATCCATTTTGGGCCAAATATTCATTATTAGTAAAAAAAAACCTTACAACTGAAATGTTTGTATTTTAGGATTTCCTCATCCTAATAAATCTCAATCTTCTATTATCTTTAAAGGCAATCTGTCACCGGGTTTTTGCCACCTAATCTTAGAGCATCATAACTTAGGGGGCAGAGATCCTGATTCCAGCAATGTGTCACTTACTGGGCTGCTTAGTGCAGTTTTGATAAAATCACTGGTTAATCAGCAGTAGATTCATTAGAGGACTACTTGTCCTGCTGCCAGGTAGTCCAGTATATTCATGGGCTTTGTATAACTGCTAGATCTGCAGCAGAGGAAACCTTGATGTTTTCAAAATCAACAGGGCTAGGTGTTTCTTGCCAACTGCTCTGTGTAACCCCACCCCCATCACTTTTAGCAGCTTTCTGTTACTGTACAGTGTACACAGAAAGCTGTCAATCATTTGTGTGGGCAGGGTAGTACAGAGCTCAGAGCTAGGATTTTTATACCAGCACAGAAGACCCCAGAGGAAACCCACACAAAAACAGAAAGAACATACAAACTCCTTGCAGATGTTGTCCTTGGTGGGATTTGAACCCAGGACCCAGTGCTGAAAAACAACAACGCTAACCACTGAGCCACCATGCTGCCCTGTGTATGACTTGATTTTTAAACTGATTATCTAGGACTATTTTTTTTTTTATTATAGGCCTAAGGACTAATAGGCAGGTAGTTGCTAGCTGCCTGATGCCAGCTCAAAGCGGTCACAAACCGCTCTTACCATCAATTCTGCTGTTTCACTTCAACAGAATAGTTCTTCCCCTTCTATGTTGCTCGGTCGACGAGTTGTGATTGCCAACATCATGCTGATTGACAGTCGGTTTCTCACAGATAGACAAGAGGGAGCCAGCTGTCAATAAACATGATATCAGCAATCATGCCCTGTCAGCAGCACAGAGAAGAAGAGAAGAAGGTGCTCTGTCAGTATGATTTCACCAAAGATTACTCGGGAACACTGTAAATGGGGAACTGTTACTGCGCTAGTGGAGATACGACACACATCCAGGAGAGGTATAATGCAAAGTAGTTTAATTCAACGCATTTCGAAGTGTTACCCTACTTCTTCATCAGGAAATCAACCAGTAGACCTCCTGGGTAAGACCCTGCAGTTTTTTACACAGTTTTACCAGTGTTGGTTACTGAGTAAGACTCTATTGCTCTCTCTTCCCTGCAGTTTTTTACACAGTTTTACCGGCGATGGTTACTGGGTAAGACCCTATTGTGCTCTTTTCCCTGCAGTTTTTTACCGGCGGTGGTTACTGGGTAAGACCCTATTGCGCTCTGTTACCTGCAGTTTTTTTACACAGTTTTACCGGCGGTAGTTACTGGATTAGACCCTATTACACTCTCTTCCCTGCAGTTTTTTACACAGTTTTACCAACGGTGGTTACTGGGTTAGACCCTATTACACTCTCTTCCCTGCAGTTTTTTACACGATATGATGTCACCGGAAGTCGCAGAATCGTTGACAGGATTGGTCTGTGGCTGTTCTCTGCCAGCGGACATCAGTGCCAGGCAGAACAGGCAGCTGTCAATCAACAGGATATCAGCAATCACACCCTGTCAGCATCTCAGAGCGGAAGAGAAGTAGGTGCTCTGTTGATGTCACCGGAAGCCACAAGATCAGTTTGACCGCTCTGTGCCATCAGATATCCGCGCCAGGCAGAACAGACAGGTAGTCAGAAACTACCTATCTGTAAGTTCTTAGGCCCATAGTAAAAAATAAAGTCCCAGACAGCCCCTTTACAAAGTCAAATGTTTATCATGAAAATAAGTCTAAAAAAATCCCCATTAAACTATATGCATACCCCATGCATACCCTCACGCATGTGGAATTGGATTTGTACTTTTAATATGCATATTATATATATGGGAAGAAACTTTGTTTATATGTATTCTATGTGCGTGTAATATAATATGGTAATTTTCCATATGGTCCTTGATTATAACTATATGGTCTTTTGTTTACTCGTGACTATTATATTATTGCCGTTATATGATCATGCCCTCGTTACTATAGCTCGGATACCTCCATAGTTCTGAGGGTTTTCCTTTAATCAGTATATTTGCTGTCTATTGAATGCTGCAATTAATAGTTTTGAGATCCAAACTGTGATCTACCATATATGGGTGTCCTACATGCCATATGTTAATGCATATTACGATCTCGGTGAGAATTCCCTTTTAATATGCACTATGATTACTTTTTACATGCCTCACAACCGATCCCCATGCGGACCACTTGCACGCATGCGTGCCGTTCTTGCGCGCGGCGTCCTCCGGATTGCTGTGTCTGAGGGGGCGGGTGTCGTCGGATCACATGGTGTGATCTGACGTCACCGGCCCTTGATGCGGCGCTCGGCTGGCGTCGCGTTCTGCTATGGCAACGCATGCGTCACGAAAGTGGTGCCGGATCTTGATTGGTACACGCTTGCTTTATCTGAGCCGTCAGACAGCATAGCTCCACCCCCCCTGACGAAGGCGGTTGCCGAAACGGCCGTCGGGTAGGCGGACCTTCCGGCTTGGTCACTCCGTATCCTGTTATACACGTGGTAAGCTCTGTTGCCGCTCTGTGCACATATTAACATTAGCCACCGCCATTTTGGGTAAGCTTATCCTTTGGCTTAACTACTTTCCACCCTACCATTGGCAGTTAATTATCTGCCGTCCTGGGCTTATACAGGTGTGTATATGTCGTTTACCACTACCTTTATTACACGTGACGGGCTCATTTGGGCCAGTTATTCTTATGGGATGTATGACATCATTCCCCTTATACTCTTTGATGTAGTGATGAAGATATGTACACTAATGTTGGTCCTCAGCACATAGTGGCGTGCATCACTATAATCTTAATCACGTTAATTGTGCATATACGTGGGTAGCTCTGCTGCCGCTCCGGGCACGTATTAGCATCAGCCACCGCCATCTTTGGGTAAGCTTACCATTTGGCTTAACTATTTCTCATCCTGCTATCGGCAGTAAATTATTTGCCGTCCTGGGCTTATACAGGTGTGTATATATCATTTACCACTACCTTTATTACATGTGATGGGCCCATTTGAGCCAGTTATTTCTATGGGATGTATGCCATCATCCCCTTTGTATTCCTCTATGTAGTGATGAAGATATAATACACTAGTGTTGGCCCTCAGCACATAGTGGCGTGCACCACTATAATCTTAATCACGTGATTTGTGCCAGACTTTGGAAGGCAGTAACAATTTTAACATTGGCTAATATTGTAGCACTGCACCCACGTTATATATATGATCAAGCACTCCATGCCTGCTTGACCCTTTGATGTTACTAATGTTTCCAATATGGACTAGTGGTATAAAGCTACATTTGTGATATATATGTGGTGTGTGATATATATGTGTCTACATATTTTTATATATCTACACGAATGCCGATGTATACATTTCCATCTGCCACTTAATGCTTTTCCAAGGTCTGGCGTTTGGTATATACTGTGACCATTTTTTGCCGGTTGGTTCTTGTTTGGTGTTTTAAATATTTTATCTGTGTGTCCACTCAGCACTGGTCAATAAAGAATTCTTTTTCACCTTATGGACGGTTGATCGTGTCTTTTCTCTCCTTCTCAAACTATATTTTTTGTTGCTTCATAAAACTAATTTAGTCAAAGCAGGTCCACATATTTTTGGTATTCAGTTTGTGTGGCTGCCACATTTCTCTTTTTAGTAAATTGACATCTTATCTTTCTCCCAGCCAGTTTGGTAGCTAAGTAAATAATTTATATTTCATTTAAAGCTGTAGCAGAACTATGATTTCTGTTGTGTGCTCAGTTTGGTCTGTGATAAACAAAGCGCCGTCATCTTAGATCTACTAAATGTAGCATACCTGGTTATCTGCAAAAGCAAATGTTGGGAATTGCTTAATATTCATTAGACTCAGAATTAAATCTACCAACCGTGACAGGTGACACAATATGGTTTACATCTCAAGAAAGAATTTTTTTTTTGCGGGGAAGTTTACCTTTGCTAAACTCCTAATAAAAAATTTCTGACGCAAGGCCGAGTTGTTTCCTCTCCAGCTATATGAGCACAGCGGGGCATCCGAGATAAGTGCTGAGCAGTGGAAATTAGTTCCTTGATGCAACTCAAATAGATATTGAAGACAACACATACAGTTTAACAATGAGTTTTCTCTTTTCTTTACATTCTCGGCTCCTTATTTTTTTTCCATCTTTATTATTTTTGCACAAACACATCCTTTCAATCTGACCCAACAGGACATTAATCTTACATCCCTGGGTTTGTGTGCTTGAAATGCACGGCGTGTTTGTTGTTTTGATAGCGGCACTGCACCAGTGGTACTTTACATTCACAGCGTCTGACACAGCTAATGATGGTTGTTCCCCAGACATTTCAGAAGCTGTTTGTTGATTTGTGTGCTGGTAGCATCCACAAGTAAAAGATTAATTTATTTTTTTTCCTCCGTGGGTCTACTACCCCATATAATTTACGCTCACGTTTGTAGAGTGATATCTCAATATTGTCATTTAGAAGACAATCTAATTGACCAATGCAGTTAAAACCCTCCATCGTTACAATAAACATGGGAATTTCAGGAAATCAGAGACGCACAAGACATTAAATGCAGCTGGTGGTACTGTACGATGTCGCCAAAGCCTTCCAGTGTCAGATGTCAGATTAATGGTGTGTGCTATTGACTTTTGATTTTAGCTTTAACTTTCAGGGAAGTTAATTTTCAAGCTGGAAAAGATATCATAAATGATGCAGATGGCAGGCGTTTGTTCTCGAAAGAAGGCATGATCCAGCAATTGTCACGTGACGTTGATTGCTCATTTGACTTTAAAATAAGCTACCAGATGGTGAAAGGACCATAGCGGTACAAGACCATGACGTCTTATTTCCTGTTTATCTTTTCATCAGTAAGTGTATGGCTTTCAAACTTATCATTACCAAAGGTTTTCCAGGTCTTGGGATGAGAAGTACAGTCTTTCTATGCAAAAACTGTCAGCTGGCGAAGCAGGTCTCATAGGCTGAGCTAGTTCCTACACAAAAAATGCAAATTAGCTCGCACCACTTTCCTGTAGAAGGAAAGAAAACTGTCTATTTCAACTCATTAGCGTAGGTGAACGCAACATCTCTTCAGGAGGATTGTGCCTAGAACCCATCTGAATGGCATTAAAATGTCAAAAAGAAGGTATAAATGCACTACAATGTCACAATGACTTGTTAGGTAAATATTCCGTCTTTTTAAAGGGAACCTGTGACCAGGTTTTCCCATATACACGGCCACCACCAGTAAGCTCTTATATACAGTATTCTAGAATGCTGTATATAAGTCCCAAAGCCGATCTGCATAACATATCAAAGTGCTTTTATTATACTCGCCTGCGGCGCTGCCTGATGGGCGTCGCTGGTCTTGATCCGGCACCTCCTCATTTCATACCATCGCCGTCCTCTTTCCATGCTCCTTCTGGATGATGCATCCTAACTCATCCACATAGTGTGCTCCATCATGCTCCTGCGCATACACACTTCTCTCTTCCCTGCTAAGTGCAGACTAAAGTATTATAGTGCGCATGCGCGGGCATTCTGTAACTTTTCCCCATGCCTGTGCATTACATTACTTTATTCTGTCCACAGCAGGGCAGAGAGAAGTGCGCTTGTGCAATAGTGCAGTGGCAGACACTGTGTGGATGATGTAGGACGCATAATTCACACAAAGCAGGGAAGGAAGCCAAAGATCACAAGCAGACCGGACCGCCCCGCAGGTGCGCATAATAAAAAGTCTTTTTTATGTTATACAGAGCAGTTTGAGGAATTATACATAGCATTCTAGAATGTTATGCAGTGTGTCCACCCATATCCTGTCCACCGCCATTAACTTGAGAACGGTGGCATAAACCACCTAGAGCGCCACCTGGTGGAAAAAAAACGTGTTTAAAAACGGATGAGTCGCGTTGGAGAGAACAGCGTGACAGAGGTCTGTTGGGCAACCCTTTGAACAATCCCATTTACTGTACAGTATGTACTATTAGCAGTCTACAGTATTTTGTCAGGTATGACGTTGCATACTTATTTGCAAAATAGGGTAATTCCCCGTTTTATACGTTCTAATCATAGCTTTTCTGTATGCAAGGTGTCGATTCGAATTGAATTGATGATGCACTACAATTTTGAAATTCACTTTTTTTCTGTATCTCGTTCCGTTTTCGAGATAAAAATGATAACTCCGTTGTTTTCCACCAGGTGGCGCTATAGGTGGTTTCACTGTGTAGCGCATGGCTACGTTACTATACCTACACACCACTTCTATGCCTATAGCTGCCACCATTCTCAAGTTAATGGTGGTGGACAGGATATGGGTGGACACTAGAGTTGAGCGCGGTTCGTGGTTCGTGGTTCTCCAGTTCGCGGCTCGACTGATTTTGGGGCATGTTCTAGATCGAACTAGAACTCGAGCTTTTTGCAAAAGCTCGGTAGTTCTAGAAACGTTCGAGAACGGTTCTAGCAGCCAAAAAACAGCTAAATCATAGCTTGGTTTCTGCTGTAATAGTGTAAGTCACTCTGTGAATCAAACTATTATCACATTTCAGTGTATAGTGTGCGTGAACAGCGCCTTCAGATCACTGCTGTTTCTATAATGGCGATCGCCATTTTTTTTTTTTTTTTTTCTTGTCTTCCTTCCCTAAGCGCGCGCGTCTTGTGGGGCGGGCCAGCATGTCAGCCAATCCCAGACACACACACAGCTAAGTGGACTTTGAGCCAGAGAAGCAACGGCATGTGTGATAGGATCTGCATGTCACATGTCCCTGCATTATAAAACCGGACATTTTCTTCACGGACGCCATTATCTGCCTTCTGCGTCTTTGGTGTCAGACATCACTGTCGCAGCTCCGTCTTCCTGAGTCCTATAGCCGATACAGCTGTATGCGCTGCATACACAGCGTTAGACAGCTTAGGGAGAGCACTTTATAGCAGTCCTTTTAAGGGCTCCAACCGGCAGGGTCAGAGAGCCATAGGTGACAGGTCCTGCAAACAGCAACAGCGTCTGTGTAGCCCAGGTCAGGGATTTCCTACCTGCATTTCACCATTAGGAGGGAATAGAAAGGCAGTCTTCCATTCCTCTACCCAGAGCACCACAATCCTGCCACTGTACCCTCTTGTCCTCTGCACACTCCAACTGATAACTAAGCCATTATACTAGCAAACACTCAGTGTACCTAGTGGCATCCTATACGTGGCTATTGGACTTTGCTATAGTCCCACTAGTGCAAAGACATTTGCAGAGCGCGTCTGCCTGCATTGCACACTACAACTCATTCTAACCAAGCCATTATACTAGCAAACACTCAGTGTACCTAGTGGCATCCTATACGTGGCTATTGGACTTTGCTATAGTCCCACTAGTGCAAAGACATTTGCAGAGCGCGTCTGCCTGCGTTGCACACTACAACTCATTCTAACCAAGCCATTATACTAGCAAACACTCAGTGTACCTAGTGGCATCCTATACGTGGCTATTGGACTTTGCTATAGTCCCACTAGTGCAAAGACATTTGCAGAGCGCGTCTGCCTGCGTTGCACACTACAACTCATTCTAACCAAGCCATTATACTAGCAAACACTCAGTGTACCTAGTGGCATCCTATACGTGGCTATTGGACTTTGCTATAGTCCCACTAGTGCAAAGACATTTGCAGAGCGCGTCTGCCTGCGTTGCACACTACAACTCATTCTAACCAAGCCATTATACTAGCAAACACTCAGTGTACCTAGTGGCATCCTATACGTGGCTATTGGACTTTGCTATAGTCCCACTAGTGCAAAGACATTTGCAGAGCGCGTCTGCCTGCGTTGCACACTACAACTCATTCTAACCAAGCCATTATACTAGCAAACACTCAGTGTACCTAGTGGCATCCTATACGTGGCTATTGGACTTTGCTATAGTCCCACTAGTGCAAAGACATTTGCAGAGCGCGTCTGCCTGCGTTGCACACTACAACTCATTCTAACCAAGCCATTATACTAGCAAACACTCAGTGTACCTAGTGGCATCCTATACGTGGCTATTGGACTTTGCTATAGTCCCACTAGTGCAAAGACATTTGCAGAGCGCGTCTGCCTGCGTTGCACACTACAACTCATTCTAACCAAGCCATTATACTAGCAAACACTCAGTGTACCTAGTGGCATCCTATACGTGGCTATTGGACTTTGCTATAGTCCCACTAGTGCAAAGACATTTGCAGAGCGCGTCTGCCTGCGTTGCACACTACAACTCATTCTAACCAAGCCATTATACTAGCAAACACTCAGTGTACCTAGTGGCATCCTATACGTGGCTATTGGACTTTGCTATAGTCCCACTAGTGCAAAGACATTTGCAGAGCGCGTCTGCCTGCGTTGCACACTACAACTCATTCTAACCAAGCCATTATACTAGCAAACACTCAGTGTACCTAGTGGCATCCTATACGTGGCTATTGGACTTTGCTATAGTCCCACTAGTGCAAAGACATTTGCAGAGCGCGTCTGCCTGCGTTGCACACTACAACTCATTCTAACCAAGCCATTATACTAGCAAACACTCAGTGTACCTAGTGGCATCCTATACGTGGCTATTGGACTTTGCTATAGTCCCACTAGTGCAAAGACATTTGCAGAGCGCGTCTGCCTGCGTTGCACACTACAACTCATTCTAACCAAGCCATTATACTAGCAAACACTCAGTGTACCTAGTGGCATCCTATACGTGGCTATTGGACTTTGCTATAGTCCCACTAGTGCAAAGACATTTGCAGAGCGCGTCTGCCTGCGTTGCACACTACAACTCATTCTAACCAAGCCATTATACTAGCAAACACTCAGTGTACCTAGTGGCATCCTATACGTGGCTATTGGACTTTGCTATAGTCCCACTAGTGCAAAGACATTTGCAGAGCGCGTCTGCCTGCGTTGCACACTACAACTCATTCTAACCAAGCCATTATACTAGCAAACACTCAGTGTACCTAGTGGCATCCTATACGTGGCTATTGGACTTTGCTATAGTCCCACTAGTGCAAAGACATTTGCAGAGCGCGTCTGCCTGCGTTGCACACTACAACTCATTCTAACCAAGCCATTATACTAGCAAACACTCAGTGTACCTAGTGGCATCCTATACGTGGCTATTGGACTTTGCTATAGTCCCACTAGTGCAAAGACATTTGCAGAGCGCGTCTGCCTGCGTTGCACACTACAACTCATTCTAACCAAGCCATTATACTAGCAAACACTCAGTGTACCTAGTGGCATCCTATACGTGGCTATTGGACTTTGCTATAGTCCCACTAGTGCAAAGACATTTGCAGAGCGCGTCTGCCTGCGTTGCACACTACAACTCATTCTAACCAAGCCATTATACTAGCAAACACTCAGTGTACCTAGTGGCATCCTATACGTGGCTATTGGACTTTGCTATAGTCCCACTAGTGCAAAGACATTTGCAGAGCGCGTCTGCCTGCGTTGCACACTACAACTCATTCTAACCAAGCCATTATACTAGCAAACACTCAGTGTACCTAGTGGCATCCTATACGTGGCTATTGGACTTTGCTATAGTCCCACTAGTGCAAAGACATTTGCAGAGCGCGTCTGCCTGCGTTGCACACTACAACTCATTCTAACCAAGCCATTATACTAGCAAACACTCAGTGTACCTAGTGGCATCCTATACGTGGCTATTGGACTTTGCTATAGTCCCACTAGTGCAAAGACATTTGCAGAGCGCGTCTGCCTGCGTTGCACACTACAACTCATTCTAACCAAGCCATTATACTAGCAAACACTCAGTGTACCTAGTGGCATCCTATACGTGGCTATTGGACTTTGCTATAGTCCCACTAGTGCAAAGACATTTGCAGAGCGCGTCTGCCTGCGTTGCACACTACAACTCATTCTAACCAAGCCATTATACTAGCAAACACTCAGTGTACCTAGTGGCATCCTATACGTGGCTATTGGACTTTGCTATAGTCCCACTAGTGCAAAGACATTTGCAGAGCGCGTCTGCCTGCGTTGCACACTACAACTCATTCTAACCAAGCCATTATACTAGCAAACACTCAGTGTACCTAGTGGCATCCTATACGTGGCTATTGGACTTTGCTATAGTCCCACTAGTGCAAAGACATTCGCAGAGCGCGTCTGCCTGCGTTGCACACTACAACTCATTCTAACCAAGCCATTATACTAGCAAACACTCAGTGTACCTAGTGGCATCCTATACGTGGCTATTGGACTTTGCTATAGTCCCACTAGTGCAAAGACATTTGCAGAGCGCGTCTGCCTGCGTTGCACACTACAACTCATTCTAACCAAGCCATTATACTAGCAAACACTCAGTGTACCTAGTGGCATCCTATACGTGGCTATTGGACTTTGCTATAGTCCCACTAGTGCAAAGACATTTGCAGCACGTCTGCCTGCGTTGCACACTCCAACTAATTATAACTAAGTTGCATTGTCAGGGATATTTATTCTTTATTATTCTGCTGTTAATAAAGCTAGACCACCACTGCAATCTTCACCACCTCTCAATTTTTACTACCACATTTTCAGTCCACAATCTTGTCGCAATCAACATGAGTGGCAAAATGACAGATGCTGGTGGAAAGGGGAAGAGGCGTGGTGGAAAAGGCAAAAAAGGTTTTGTCCGTGGGGAAGGTGGCAAAGCTCCATTATCATCTGCTGAAGATAGACCATCTACCAGCAAAAGTAAGATGTCTACTACTTACCGTGGACAATCCGATGTGCTCCCTTTTTTACGGACACGAACAACAGGAAGAAAGGTAGATGATGGGCAAAAAAGGAAAATGCTTGAATGGATCTCAAGTGGTCCAACAAGTGCCCTCTCAGCCACTTCAAGTACCGCATCCAAAAAACACCAGTCCTCTGAGTTGTCATCCCAATCACACTTGATTTCTCCCAGCTCTGAAGTCTCCATCAGCCCTGCACAGTATGGTGGAACTGAGATGGCTGAGTCTGCAGAGCTGTTCAGTCACACTATAGCCTGGGAATCAGAGGTCTGCTCCCAAGCTACAGTGAGTACAGAACAGGAAATGGTCTGCAGTGATGCCCAGAACCTTTGTGACTCAGATTCAGGCCGTGAGGACCAAGTTTCTGAGCATAATGTTGACCCTTTGTCACAAACTGTAACACCTGTGGTTATAGACAATGAGGAACATACTGATGAAGATGAGACGCAGATACCCGATTGGGATGACAACTTAAATATTCCGTCAGGGCAAGAAGAGGCTCGGTCTGAGGGGGAGGGGAGTGCAAACACAACAATTGATGATGACGTTCTAGATCCCACCTACTGTCAACCCCCAGTCAGGCACTCGAGGAGGTCAACAGAGGCGGTGGAGGAGGATGCAACCGACGACGAAGTTACCTTGCGCCTTCCTGGACAGAGTCGGAGCACTGGTAGCACGTCTACAACTGCATCCTCAGCCACCACTCTGCCTATGAGCATTATTCGGGGTGGATCAACAGGTCGCATGGCCTCTAAGCCTTGCCTAGCCTGGTCCTTTTTTCACATCGAAAAAGATCGCCCAACTCATGTGATATGTAACATTTGTCATGATTCTCTTAGTAGAGGTCAAAAGCTCAGCAGTTTGACAACTTCTTCCATGAATCGTCACATGAATAAATATCATAAGTCCCGGTGGGAAGCTCACCGTGCTGCAATGCGGCCTAGCGGAGCGAACCATCCACCGCCCGCCCCTTCCACTGCATCCGCGCGCTCTTCATCTTCTAGGACTGTGGGGACAGCTGCCACACCTGTTTTTCCACGCAAAACTTCCACCACTGTAACCGCAACAGGCAGTTTGCTTGTAAGGTCGTCAGTTGGTTTGGAAGGGGAAACAAGTGAGTGTGTACAGCTCTCTCAGACATCGATAGCACCAACGTTGGATGAAGGCAACATCATGTCTCCGCCTGCACTTTCCTCACAAACCTGCATTTTTCCAGGGACACCCTACTCAACACCGTCTACACACAGCAGCCAGATCTCTGTCCCTCAGATGTGGTCAAATAAAAGGCCACTTCCTCCGACCCATGACAAAGCTAAGAGGTTGACTCTATCCCTCTGTAAGCTGTTGGCTACCGAAATGCTGCCTTTCCGCCTAGTGGACACACAGGATTTTAGAGACCTTATGTCTGTCGCTGTGCCCCAGTACCAGATGCCTAGTCGCCACTACTTCTCTAAGAAAGGTGTGCCCGCGCTACACCAGCATGTCGCACACAACATCACCGCTTCCTTGAGAAACTCTGTGTGTGAACGGGTGCATTTCACCACCGATACTTGGACCAGTAAGCATGGACAGGGACGTTACATGTCGCTGACTGGGCACTGGGTAACTATGGTGATAGATGGTGAAGGGTCTGCTGCACAAGTCTTGCCGTCCCCACGACTTGTGTGTCAATCCTCTGTCTGTCCAAGTTCCGCCACTGCTTCTGCATCCTCCACCTCATCTGGGTCCTCCACCTCCGCCCCAAGCCTGCCTGGTCAGGCCACCAGCGTTCTCACTGCGCAGAAGGAATCACGCACCCCTCATTACTATGCTGGCAGCAGAGCGCAACGGCATCAGGCGGTCTTTAGCTTGACATGTCTTGGTAATAAGAGTCACACAGCTGAGGAGTTGTGGTCAGCTTTGCGGTCCGAGTTTAATAAATGGTTGTCTCCACTCAAACTGCAGCCTGGTAAGGCCGTGTGCGACAATGCTGCAAACCTGGGTGCGGCACTTCGCCTGGGCAAGGTGACACACGTACCTTGTATGGCTCACGTGTTGAACCTTGTCGTGCAGCAATTTTTAACACACTATCCCGGCCTAGATGGCCTTCTGAACAGGGCACGAAAACTGTCAGCTCACTTCCGCCGTTCAAGCGCCGCAGCAGAGCGACTTGCATCGCTCCAGAAGTCTTTCGGCCTGCCGGTTCATCGCCTGAAATGCGATGTGGCGACACGCTGGAATTCAACTCTCCACATGTTACAGCGACTGTGGCAGCACCGCAGAGCCCTGGTGCAATACGTCATGACGTATAGCCTGGGCCAACGAGATGCAGAGGTGGGGCAGATCACCCTGATGGAGTGGTCTCAGATCAAGGACCTATGCACCCTTCTGCACAGTTTCGACATGGCGACGAATATGTTTAGCTCTGACAATGCCATTATCAGCATGACGATTCCAGTCATTTACATGCTGGAGCACACGCTAAACACTATTCGGAGTCAGGGGGTGGGACAACATGAAGGGGAGGAACTACAGGAGGATTCATATGCGCAAGGGACAACAACATCACGAAGGTCCAGACGTTCATCATCACCAACGCAGCAGGCATGGGACCATGGGGGACAGGGATCGACAAGGGCGCATAGTAGCAGGCGAAATGTTGAGCAAGGTGCAGGAGAACATGAAGAAATGGAGGACGAACTGTCCATGGACATGGAAGACTCAGCGGATGAGGGAGACCTTGGTCAAATTTCAGTTGAAAGAGGTTGGGGTCAGATGTCAGAGGAAGAAAGAACGGGTAGCACCTCTATGCCACAAACACAGCATGGACTTGGTCCGCATGGCTGCGCAAGACACATGAGTGCCTTTTTGTTGCACTACCTCCAACATGACAGTCGTATTGTCAAAATTAGAAGTGATGATGACTACTGGATTGCCACACTATTAGATCCCCGGTACAAGTCCAAATTTTGTGACATAATTCCAGCCATAGAAAGGGACGCACGTATGCAGGAGTATCAGCAGAAGCTGTTACTAGATCTTAGCTCGGCTTTTCCACCAAACAACCGTGCAGGTGCAGGGAGTGAATCTCCCAGTTGTAACTTGACAAACATGGGACGGTCTCGTCATCTTCAACAGTCTACCCGTACCAGTAGGACCTTTTCTGGTGCCGGTAACAGCAATTTTATGGAATCTTTTCATAATTTTTTTAGACCCTCTTTTGCAAGGCCACCAGAGACAACAAGTCTGACACATAGTCAACGGCTGGAGAGGATGATACAGGAGTATCTCCAAATGAACATCGATGCCATGACTGTGCAACTGGAGCCTTGCTCCTTTTGGGCTTCAAACCTACAAAAATGGCCAGAGCTCGCAACTTACGCCTTGGAGATTTTGTCGTGTCCAGCTGCCAGCGTTGTCTCTGAACGTGTATTCAGTGCTGCTGGGTGTGTGCTGACAGATAAGCGCACGCGTCTGTCCAGTGACAATGTGGACAGACTGACGTTCATCAAAATGAACAAGTCATGGATCCAGAAGGAATTTACTACCCCTGTGTCATCCTGGGGAGAGTAAATGCTTGTGGATTTGGAATGTGCTTGATGCAAATCAAAACATCCTGTTTGCAACTAGGGCCCAAGTGCTGCCACTGATGGGGTGGGTGTCTGTGTGGCCCAATTTTTGGAAAAAAGGGAGACTCCGCTTGGAGTAACCCTTGCTTGCTGTGTTTTTAAAAGAAGCCAAGATGAACAGAGCTGGGATCAGGAAAGACTTTGCTACCTACCCCGGTGTCATCCTGGGGACGGCTAAGAATAGCGTATTTTTGAATGTGCTTGATGCAAATCAAAACATCCTGTTTGCAACTAGGGCCCAAGTGCTGCCACTGATGGGGTGGGTGTCTGTGTGGCCCAATTTTTGGAAAAAAGGGAGACTCCGCTTGGAGTAACCCTTGCTTACATTGTTTTTAAAAGAAGCCAAGATGAACAAGTCATGGGTCAGCAAAGACTTTGCTACCTACCCCGGTGTCATCCTGGGGACGGCTAAGAATAGCGTATTTTTGAATGTGCTTGATGCAAATCAAAACATCCTGTTTGCAACTAGGGCCCAAGTGCTGCCACTGATGGGGTGGGTGTCTGTGTGGCCCAATTTTTGGAAAAAAGGGAGACTCCGCTTGGAGTAACCCTTGCTTGCTGTGTTTTTAAAAGAAGCCAAGATGAACAGAGCTGGGATCAGGAAAGACTTTGCTACCTACCCCGGTGTCATCCTGGGGACGGATAAGAATGGCGTATTTTTGAATGTGCTTGATGCAAATCTAGCTGTGAAGTGTACAACTGGGGCACAACTGCTGCCACTGAATGGGTGGGTGTGTGTGGGGCCCAATTTTTGGAAAAAAGGGGAGACTCCGCTTGGAGTAACCCTTGCTTACATTGTTTTTAAAAGAAGCCAAGATGAACAAGTCATGGGTCAGCAAAGACTTTGCTACCTACCCCAGTGTCATCCTGGGGACGGCTAAGAATAGCGTATTTTTGAATGTGCTTGATGCAAATCAAAACATCCTGTTTGCAACTAGGGCCCAAGTGCTGCCACTGATGGGGTGGGTGTCTGTGTGGCCCAATTTTTGGAAAAAAAGGGAGACTCCGCTTGGAGTAACCCTTGCTTACATTGTTTTTAAAAGAAGCCAAGATGAACAGAGCTGGGATCAGGAAAGACTTTGCTACCTACCCCGGTGTCATCCTGGGGACGGATAAGAATGGCGTATTTTGGAATGTGCTTGATGCAAATCTAGCTGTGAAGTGTACAACTGGGGCACAACTGCTGCCACTGAATGGGTGGGTGTGTGGGGCCCAATTTTGGGAAAAAAAGGGAGACTCCGCTTGGAGTAACCCTTGCTTGCTGTGTTTTTAAAAGAAGCCAAGATGAACAGAGCTGGGATCAGGAAAGACTTTATCTACCTACCCCGGTGTCATACTGGGGACGGATAAGAATGGCGTATTTTGGAATGTGCTTGATGCAAATCTAGCTGTGAAGTGTACAACTGGGGCACAACTGCTGCCACTGAATGGGTGGGTGTGTGGGGCCCAATTTTTGGAAAAAAAGGGAGACTCCGCTTGGAGTAACCCTTGCTTGCTGTGTTTTTAAAAGAAGCCAAGATGAACAGAGCTGGGATCAGGAAAGACTTTGCTACCTACCCCGGTGTCATCCTGGGGACGGATAAGAATGGCGTATTTTGGAATGTGCTTGATGCAAATCTAGCTGTGAAGTGTACAACTGGGGCACAACTGCTGCCACTGAATGGGTGGGTGTGTGGGGCCCAATTTTGGGAAAAAAAGGGAGACTCCGCTTGGAGTAACCCTTGCTTGCTGTGTTTTTAAAAGAAGCCAAGATGAACAGAGCTGGGATCAGGAAAGACTTTATCTACCTACCCCGGTGTCATACTGGGGACGGATAAGAATGGCGTATTTTGGAATGTGCTTGATGCAAATCTAGCTGTGAAGTGTACAACTGGGGCACAACTGCTGCCACTGAATGGGTGGGTGTGTGGGGCCCAATTTTTGGAAAAAAAGGGAGACTCCGCTTGGAGTAACCCTTGCTTGCTGTGTTTTTAAAAGAAGCCAAGATGAACAGAGCTGGGATCAGGAAAGACTTTGCTACCTACCCCGGTGTCATCCTGGGGACGGATAAGAATGGCGTATTTTTGAATGTGCTTGATGCAAATCTAGCTGTGAAGTGTACAACTGGGGCACAACTGCTGCCACTGAATGGGTGGGTGTGTGTGGGGCCCAATTTTTGGAAAAAAGGGGAGACTCCGCTTGGAGTAACCCTTGCTTACATTGTTTTTAAAAGAAGCCAAGATGAACA
Organism: Anomaloglossus baeobatrachus; assembly: GCF_048569485.1. Taxonomy (NCBI): domain Eukaryota; kingdom Metazoa; phylum Chordata; class Amphibia; order Anura; family Aromobatidae; genus Anomaloglossus; species Anomaloglossus baeobatrachus. The sequence continues at coordinate 223,153,930 of NC_134353.1, forward strand.
AGTCATGGGTCAGCAAAGACTTTGCTACCTACCCCAGTGTCATCCTGGGGACGGCTAAGAATAGCGTATTTTTGAATGTGCTTGATGCAAATCAAAACATCCTGTTTGCAACTAGGGCCCAAGTGCTGCCACTGATGGGGTGGGTGTCTGTGTGGCCCAATTTTTGGAAAAAAAGGGAGACTCCGCTTGGAGTAACCCTTGCTTACATTGTTTTTAAAAGAAGCCAAGATGAACAGAGCTGGGATCAGGAAAGACTTTGCTACCTACCCCGGTGTCATCCTGGGGACGGATAAGAATGGCGTATTTTGGAATGTGCTTGATGCAAATCTAGCTGTGAAGTGTACAACTGGGGCACAACTGCTGCCACTGAATGGGTGGGTGTGTGGGGCCCAATTTTGGGAAAAAAAGGGAGACTCCGCTTGGAGTAACCCTTGCTTGCTGTGTTTTTAAAAGAAGCCAAGATGAACAGAGCTGGGATCAGGAAAGACTTTATCTACCTACCCCGGTGTCATACTGGGGACGGATAAGAATGGCGTATTTTGGAATGTGCTTGATGCAAATCTAGCTGTGAAGTGTACAACTGGGGCACAACTGCTGCCACTGAATGGGTGGGTGTGTGGGGCCCAATTTTTGGAAAAAAAGGGAGACTCCGCTTGGAGTAACCCTTGCTTGCTGTGTTTTTAAAAGAAGCCAAGATGAACAGAGCTGGGATCAGGAAAGACTTTGCTACCTACCCCGGTGTCATCCTGGGGACGGATAAGAATGGCGTATTTTTGAATGTGCTTGATGCAAATCTAGCTGTGAAGTGTACAACTGGGGCACAACTGCTGCCACTGAATGGGTGGGTGTGTGTGGGGCCCAATTTTTGGAAAAAAGGGGAGACTCCGCTTGGAGTAACCCTTGCTTACATTGTTTTTAAAAGAAGCCAAGATGAACAAGTCATGGGTCAGCAAAGACTTTGCTACCTACCCCAGTGTCATCCTGGGGACGGCTAAGAATAGCGTATTTTTGAATGTGCTTGATGCAAATCAAAACATCCTGTTTGCAACTAGGGCCCAAGTGCTGCCACTGATGGGGTGGGTGTCTGTGTGGCCCAATTTTTGGAAAAAAGGGAGACTCCGCTTGGAGTAACCCTTGCTTACATTGTTTTTAAAAGAAGCCAAGATGAACAGAGCTGGGATCAGGAAAGACTTTGCTACCTACCCCGGTGTCATCCTGTGGACGGCTAAGAATAGCGTATTTTTGAATGTGCTTGATGCAAATCAAAACATCCTGTTTGCAACTAGGGCCCAAGTGCTGCCACTGATGGGGTGGGTGTCTGTGTGGCCCAATTTTTGGAAAAAAGGGAGACTCCGCTTGGAGTAACCCTTGCTTGCTGTGTTTTTAAAAGAAGCCAAGATGAACAGAGCTGGGATCAGGAAAGACTTTGCTACCTACCCCGGTGTCATCCTGGGGACGGCTAAGAATAGCGTATTTTTGAATGTGCTTGATGCAAATCAAAACATCCTGTTTGCAACTAGGGCCCAAGTGCTGCCACTGATGGGGTGGGTGTCTGTGTGGCCCAATTTTTGGAAAAAAGGGAGACTCCGCTTGGAGTAACCCTTGCTTACATTGTTTTTAAAAGAAGCCAAGATGAACAAGTCATGGGTCAGCAAAGACTTTGCTACCTACCCCAGTGTCATCCTGGGGACGGCTAAGAATAGCGTATTTTTGAATGTGCTTGATGCAAATCAAAACATCCTGTTTGCAACTAGGGCCCAAGTGCTGCCACTGATGGGGTGGGTGTCTGTGTGGCCCAATTTTTGGAAAAAAGGGAGACTCCGCTTGGAGTAACCCTTGCTTGCTGTGTTTTTAAAAGAAGCCAAGATGAACAGAGCTGGGATCAGGAAAGACTTTGCTACCTACCCCGGTGTCATCCTGTGGACGGCTAAGAATAGCGTATTTTTGAATGTGCTTGATGCAAATCAAAACATCCTGTTTGCAACTAGGGCCCAAGTGCTGCCACTGATGGGGTGGGTGTCTGTGTGGCCCAATTTTTGGAAAAAAGGGAGACTCCGCTTGGAGTAACCCTTGCTTGCTGTGTTTTTAAAAGAAGCCAAGATGAACAGAGCTGGGATCAGGAAAGACTTTGCTACCTACCCCGGTGTCATCCTGTGGACGGCTAAGAATAGCGTATTTTTGAATGTGCTTGATGCAAATCAAAACATCCTGTTTGCAACTAGGGCCCAAGTGCTGCCACTGATGGGGTGGGTGTCTGTGTGGCCCAATTTTTGGAAAAAAGGGAGACTCCGCTTGGAGTAACCCTTGCTTGCTGTGTTTTTAAAAGAAGCCAAGATGAACAGAGCTGGGATCAGGAAAGACTTTGCTACCTACCCCGGTGTCATCCTGGGGACGGTTAAGAATAGCGTATTTTTGAATGTGCTTGATGCAAATCTAGCTGTGAAGTGTACAACTGGGGCACAACTGCTGCCACTGAAGGGGTGGGTGTGTGTGGGGCCCAATTTTTGGAAAAAAGGGAGACTCCGCTTGGAGTAACCCTTGCTTGCTGTGTTTTTAAAAGAAGCCAAGATGAACAGAGCTGGGATCAGGAAAGACTTTGCTACCTACCCCGGTGTCATCCTGGGGACGGATAAGAATGGCGTATTTTTGAATGTGCTTGATGCAAATCTAGCTGTGAAGTGTACAACTGGGGCACAACTGCTGCCACTGAAGGGGTGGGTGTGTGGGGCCCAATTTTTGGAAAAAAGGGAGACTCCGCTTGGAGTCACCTTGCGGTGTTTTACATGACTTTAGAAGGGCGTGCCATGCCTATATCTGTGTGTCCTCCTCTTTTTCCTTGTCCAGCTGTTTTGTTTTCGCATGAGTACATGTCCTTGTCACTTTCCCATGTGTTTGTGTTGTGTTGTGAGTTGTTTGTCACCTTTTGGACACCTTTGAGGGTGTTTTCTAGGTGTTTTACTGTGTTTGTGATTGCCTGCCATTGTTTCCTATGGGCTCGAGTTCGGTTCGTCGAACGTTCGACGAGCCGAACTCGAGCCAGACCCCCCGTTCGGCGAACCGCCTCGAGCCGAACCGGGACCGGTTCGCTCATCTCTAGTGGACACACTGTATATAGGGGCTTACTGAGGTGGCGGCATTTTATATGGGAAAAGCGAAAGCTGTGAAACAACTAGAAGAAGTGACCTTAACATTAATTGGGTGGCTTACATTTGTTTATATAAAAAAAATACAAAATAAAATTGAAGAGAAAATGACTAGGAAGATGCCGAAGAATATGCTTTAGGAAAAATACTGCCAGTGTATGCACATACTCCTAGAAGTACAGTCATATAAAAAAGTTTGGGCACCCCTATTAATGTTAACCTTTTTTCTTTATAACAATTTGGGTTTTTGCAACAGCTATTTCAGTTTCATATATCTAATAACTGATGGACTGAGTAATAGTTCTGGATTGAAATGAGGTTTATTGTACTAACAGAAAATGTGCAATCTGCATTTAAACAAAATTTGACCGGTGCAAAAGTATGGGCATCTCAACATAAAAGGGACATTAACATTTTGTAGATCCTCCTTTTGCAAAAATAACAGCCTCTAGTCGCTTCCTGTAGCTTTTAATAAGTTCCTGGATCCTGGATGAAGGTATATTTGACCATTCCTGTTTACAAAACAATTCCAGTTCAGTTAAGTTTGATGGTCGCCGAGCATGGACAGCACGCTTCAATCATCCCACAGATTTTCAATGATATTCAGGTCTGGGGACTGGGATGGCCATTCTAGAACATTGTAATTGTTCCTCTGCATGAATGCCTGAGCAGATTTGGAGCAGTGTTTTGGATCATTGTCTTGCTGAAATATCCATCCGCTGCGTAACTTCAACTTCGTCACTGATTCTTGCACATTATTGTCAAGAATCTGCTGATACTGAGTTGAATCCATGCGACCCTCAACTTTAACAAGATTCCGGGTGACGGCATTGGCCACACAGCCCCAAAGCATGATGGAACCTCCACCAAATTTTACTGTGGGTAGCAAGTGCTTTCCTTGGAATGCCGTGTTTTTTTGCCTCCATGCATAACTCCTTTTTGTATGACCAAACAACTCAATCTTTGTTTCATCAGTCCACAGGACCTTCTTCCAAAATGTAACTGGCTTGTCCAAATGTGCTTTTGCATACCTCAGGCGACTCTGTTTGTGGCGTGCTTGCAGAAACGGCCTCTTTCGCATCTCTCTCCCATACAGCTTCTCCTTGTGCAACGTGCGCTGTATTGTTGACCGATGCACATTGACACCATCTGCAGCAAGATGATGCTGCAGGTCTTTGGAGGTGGTCTGTGGATTGTCTTTGACTGTTCTCACCATTCTTCTTCTCTGCCTTTCTGATATTTTTCTTTGCCTGCCACTTCTGGGCTTAACAAGAACTGTGCCTGTGTTCTTCCATTTCCTTACTATGTTCCTCATAGTGGACACTGACAGTATAAATCTCTGAGACAACCTTTTTGTATCCTTCCCCTGAACAACTACGTTGAATAATCTTTGTTTTCAGATCATTTGAGAGTTGTTTTGAGGAGCCCATGATGCCACTCTTCATAGGAGATTCAAATAGGAGAACAACTTGCAAGTGGCCACTTTAAATACCTTTTCTCATGATTGGATACACCTGCCTATGAAGTGCAAAGCTCAATGAGGTTACAAAACCAATTTAGTGCTTTAGTAAGTCAGTAAAAAGTAGTTAGGAGTGTTCAAATCAAGAAATTGATAAGGGTGCCCATACTTTTGCACCGGTCAAATTTTGTTTAAATGCGGATTGCACATTTTCTGTTAGTACAATAAACCTCATTTCAATCCAGAAATATTACTCAGTCCATCAGTTATTAGATATATGAAACTAAAATAGCTGTTGCAAAAACCCAAATTGTTATAAAGAAAAAAGGTTAACATTAATAGGGGTGCCCAGACTTTTTCATATGACTGTAGCTATGTAGCCATTAACAAGCCTTGCAAGATTACTAAGGATGTTAATTACCATAGCTGTAGAAAAGGACATGAACAGCACATCCAAAACTTATACACTTATCTATTAAATATAATTAAATATAAGGCCTACTTCAAAAATAAACCCTAGTTGCAGATCATAATACTAATAGTGTTCTGAAATAGGGCTTGGGCAGCCCTTTAAGGATATGAAAATTATATTGGTGTACTTTGCTTTAACTCCTGGAAGGTTATATACTGGATATATCCCAGCTAGTTAAAGGAATGAATATTCACCCCTCTTCCTGCCCATAATCATGCCCAGCCCTCTGCCGGCATCAGTGATTGGAACTTGTGTTAACTCAATATTCACCTCCTTCCCTGCCTCTGTGTTGGTATCAGTGATTCACTCATATTACTGCCCATGAATCGCAGCACATTGCTCACACTGGCCAGCAGCTCTCCGCACCTTAGCGTGAGAGCTGCATAGAAATGCACACTAGGGCCATTAGAACCGCTCGCCAGTGCGAGCATTGCGCTGCGATCCTTGGGCAGTAAGATGAAAGTCTAAAGGCCCAGTCACACACAACGACTTACCAGCGATCCCGAAAACGATGCGACCTGACAGAAATCGCAGTTAAGTCGCTGGGAGGTCGCAGGTGAGATGTCACACAATCTGATCTGACCAGCGATGCAGGAATGATACAGGTCATAGTAGCGACCTGTATAACGATCTCAGCAGTCACGGTGACCCTGTCACACAGTGTCAAACACAGCGATGTGTCCTGAACAGCAGGACATCGCCTTTGAAGAAAATGGCCTGGACCATTTTGCAACGACTAGAGATCTCACAGCAGGGGCCTGATCGCTGGTAGATGTCACACATAACGAGATCGCTAACGGGATCGCTAATGCGTGACAGAAACCGTGACTCAGCTGTGATCTCGCTAGCGATCTCATTATGTGTGACGGTACTTTTAGTGAGTCACTGATACTGGCACAGAGGTGTAGGTGGCGAAGGAGGCGAATATTCATTTTATTATTGACACAAGTTCCAATCACTGACACTGGCAGAGAGGTGGGCGGGATTATGAGTGGGGGAAGGGGTGAATATTAATTTTTCATTGACGGGTGACTCAATCACTGACACAAATACAAAATATAACACATCCCAAGAAAATTAGCAGTAGCAGTTCTTTTGGAACCAAAATAATATAAGATACTGTCTTTTTTGGGGGAACATGGCAGTTGCCAGCTGGTTTCCATTTTGTGCAACCAGAATGACAGGCAACTGCAGCTTGTACTAAACTGTGTAAGATTTTAGTAGCAGGGTGACGGGACATTGAAAATCTGTCAATCATACTAGCTGAGCTGAGTTAAATTTTGAAAAAAATTATGCAGCCTTTTGTTACTTTATTTTAAGTAAGTGCATCAGTCTCCTTAGTTGTAAGAGATTTATTCAATAATGTATGTAGTGTGGACTTTGCAATCTGGTAATAGATCTGATGTAATGCGCACACTTCCAATCATACTAAAATTGTATTAACAAGAATTTATTCAAAACTCCATCAAAAGAGTATAATTGTGCTATTACTTTATTAATTAATTCCTGCTTCAATTGCAGGTCTTTTCAATTACTCACCATACTCACACATTGACAAGCATTTTTTTTAAAACATAGCTTGCATATCATTAGGTTTTACTAGAACAAGAGAGGATTGGAATGATTTCCACGCACGGAAATCTACATTTTTAAAAGACTTTCCTAAGTTATATCATTGTAGATATAGAGGAACCATACTGCTCTTAAAAGTACAGCAGGTCCAGTTGGTAAGGGACCACTGTCATCTAAAAGAAAAGCAGATATTAGACTGGGGGGTTACATCAGCATATGTTAAGAAATACACAAATTTTATTATAGAAAAAAGACACCAACACAATATTTAAAAACATCTAAAAAGACATAAGTGCAATAAATACCAGGGGTTTGCTAAAATACAGCACAAAAACCCTAAGGGTATCCACCTCAAAAATAGTGAACCATGTCCTGTGACCACAAATGACCAATAGCAATGCATAAAGTACAATGAATAAAGAAGCTGCCTAATATAAATGTATGCAAAAAATAAGAATGCAAAAAAACTCAGATACAAATATCAGTCTAGCCAAAATGGCAAGGCAAGATAAGACATATGAACAATACCTGTAAGGAGGAATAAAACAGGTTTAGACACCAAATTGCAAGCAAGACGCCATGATTCTAACCAGGATCGCAAATGAGGAAGGAGCATACAAAAGAATTCCTTAAGGGATAAAGAAAAATAGAGGAACAACAGTCATGGTGGAGGTGGAGACCCAAAAAGAAGAACCCCCCCCCAATGCGTATCGCTATCCGAGGATAGCTTCCTCAGGAAAAATTCCCCATGCGATTCGCGTTGGGGGGGTACTTCTTTTTGGGTCTCCACCTCCACCATGACTGTTGTTCCTTTATTTTTCTTTATCCCTTAAGGAATTGAATTCTTTTGTATGCTCCTTCCTCATTTGCGATCCTGGTTAGAATCATGGCGTCTTGCTTGCAATTTGGTGTCTAAACCTGTTTTATTCCTCCTTACAGGTATTGTTCATATGTCTTATCTTGCCTTGCCATTTTTGCTAGACTGATATTTGTATCTGAGTTTTTTTGCATTCTTATTTTTTGCATACATTTATATTAGGCAGCTTCTTTATTCATTGTACTTTATCCATTGCTATTGGTCATTTGTGATCACAGGACATGGTTCACTATTTTTGAGGTGGATACCATTAGGGGTTTTGTGCTGTATTTTAGCAAACCCCTGGTATTTATTGCACTTATGTCTTTTTAGATGTTTTTAAATATTGTGTTGGTGTCTTTTTTCTATAATAATATTTGTCTATTTTTTGCCATCATATTCTGGTGATCTCCTTTGTTTTAGCACACCCTTTTTTCTTCCCTTTCTTATTGTGCCATTTTTGGTGTGCTCTTGGATGATTCCATCCATATTGCCTTAGTGCCCTCATACCCTCTTTTATAGTTTTAACATCCTCATATGTTCTATCATGGCCCAATTATGCTATTAAAATTGGTTCAAACTCTGATCATAGACTTGAATAGGTGCACCATAAAATTTGTTGTGCAATTTCTCCTGAGTATTCCGATACCCCACATGTGGTGGAAACTACCGTTTGGGTGTAGAGCATGGCTCGGAAGGGAAGAAGTGCTATTTTGACTGGTAAAGATTGCTGATGGCATGTCACATTTTAAGAGACCCTGACATGCCAAAACAGCAGAAACCACCATAGGTGACCCCGTTTTGGAAAGTACACTTCTTAACCCTAGAACGCATACCTGGGGCCTCGCAGGCCTGCTAGGTTACTTGTTTTCTAAGGTAGATTTCTATGGTTGCGCGTTCTAGGGTTAAGGAATTATCTAGGGGATTAGTCAGCATTTTTAACCCTCAGGTGATTCATAGAATTATATAACATAGGGTTGAGTAAATGAAAATTACCATTTTTCCACTAAAATGTTGCATTGACCCCAAGTTTTTAATTTTCAAAACGTGTAATGGGAGAAAACAAATGATATACTGTCATTTTTTATGCAATTTCTCCTAATTATGTCAATACACCTTATGTAGTCGAAAACTAATTTTGAGACACAGTGCACAGCTCAGAAGGGAAGGAGCGCATTATTGTAGTGCAAGTTTTGCCGGAATGGTTTGAGGGTGCCATGTCACATTGGAAGACCCCTGATATACTAGACCAGCAGAACCTCCCATAAGTGACCCCATCTAACAAACTAAACCGCTCAGTGAATTCATCTAGTGGTGCAGTGATCATATTGACATCAGAGATGTGTCACAAAACTTTATACTATTGGGCAGTGAAGAAAAAATAATTACATTTTTTACCACAGAAATTTTATAGAGGGCTTACAGGCCCGCTCATTATGCTCATGCACATTCACTGCACTGCGGACCCGGAAGCAGCAGCGACGGAGACATCAGCACCACAACAGCAGCACCAGGAACAAGTGAGTAAAAAGTTCCTGATTTCACAAGTGTGCAAAAGTTATGGCACATGGAGAGCCACACGCTCCTTCAACATGTTCGTGAAAAACGTGTGTTTTCCACGGACGTGTGAAAGAGGCCTTATTGTGTTCTGGGAATTTTTGTATGTATTAGCTTGGCTAGTCATGTGGTTATTCATATTTAATTGTAGTATAGGGCAAGTAGCACATGCTTCAGAAAGGGGGAATGTCCCTGAAATGTCGTACAGTTCTGCGGGACGATCGCCCTTCCTTCCACCTCCAATATGCAACGTCTCCGCATGTCCTCATGAATTTAAAATAGGAATTTGTACCTGGTGAAGGATTCATGTTGTTTACAGAAGGGTGAATATTCTGCTAGTGCACTTCATGTGATTTATGCATTAATTTAATGGATGTATGATCTGGTGTTGGTGAAGAAGTCTGCTCTTCTTCTTCCATTTTTTTTTAATATTTTTGTTCTTTTCGGTGAATGGAGATAGCCAAGTTCCATTGAAATGGAAGACATGGGAAGACATGGATTAGCAGTAAAATATTCCCTATCCTTTGAATAGACAATCAGTTGTAATCTTGGTATAACCCATTTGTTTCAGACTACTTTAGTCATATACTGCAGTTTAGCTGTGATCATAGCTGTGTATATGCTCCGATGAAACCATGCAAAAAAATCAGCCAATCAGAAAATAAGCAGCCGGTACAGATCAGCCATGAAAATATACATTTTTTTATCTGAATTTGAATTCTGCTTTAATTTCCTATGGCCGTTTTGCACACAACAATTATTGGAAAAATCATCATAGATTTTGGTGCAGTTTTTCGTGCAGATTCATTTTTTAGTAAAAGTCAGGATGGATTGAAAATAAATAGGAAACATATAAGATTTTCTGCAACCTGCTTGATTTTCTAGACTTCCGATGAAACTTAAAAACAGCACAAAAAAAACTATAACGCCGAACCAAAAATGCTGTCTATATAGTCTTCCATGTAAAGACTAGTAATAATGCTGTATATTCTACACGTCTTGTTGGAAGTCTTTGTATACCATGTTCTTCTCTGCTTATGGATGGGCTTTGCTCTCGTTTGCACACAATATGGTGTTTTTAGGTTAGAAAAAACTTTTGTTGCTTTCCCTATAAACAGAGAATGTTCTTAAAAGACCTGCATGTTACCAGATGGCATCTCCCTACTATTCTATACGAGGAACACTTTATTTAACTTTGTGGATCCTGGTAAAATGTGCTAAAACTTTCCATGAGCCTGTCACACTGTTAATGCATTTTTCCTCTTCTGGAGTTTTATGTGTTGTGAGTTACTATGGTGATCAGTTATTTCTGTGCTGTCAGTGCCGGTAGACATGGATCTAAGGCACATAAATCTAATGAGGCAAATAGAAGTTTTACTCATATATTATGGCATTTGGTGCCATAACTGTAATATTAACCAAAAGAGTGGAATAAAGAGGCATTAAGGTATTCAGATGAGAAACTTCAGAAAAGGAAACTAAGTAATAATGCACAGAGAAACCAGACAAGATTAAAGGAACCTGTCACCTGCAAAAACGATATTTATGCTGCAGACATGATGGCAATCAACAGGTGCATAGCGATTGAACCTTATTAGACTGCCTTTATGTTACGGTAGCTGCAGGGAGAAAATTAAGTTTTATTCTCCCTTCAGCCACTTTCTCTCCTTCATAAGGGAGGTGCAGGGAGCGGTTACAGTTGCTGCTTACTTAACTAAAGTATTGGAAAGTTTCTGAGGAATTTAAGAATAAAGACATAATGCTGAATGACAATGGAAATGTATGATCACAGCAGCCTTTATTGATTACAACATGTATAAAAAAACACACCACTAGCTTTCTGAGGAGATCCTGGATGGCTCATTAACACTGGACAATACCGCATACAACAAGCACCGCTCCAACTCGGGGTTAACAAACTGTCATGGTACTGCCCATATAACAATTTCCTGTTCCCCAGAATCTGTCCCAATAGTAAATAACCATTAGTAATGAAGAGTCACCATTCCTCTGATGTGATCCCTAAACCCATTAACCAAGCCCATCCTTGACCTCCTCACCTCTGACTGCTATGACTTAATTACAGCAAAAAAACCAAAATTCCCTCACACCACTTAACTTTGTATAATCTAACCACCATAACAAAAGGGCGGGTGGATAGGATGTTCAATTGTCCTAAATCCTGAATGGCAGCCATTGGTCCACGAGTCTTTCTCTTCTTTTTAAGGTACCTTAACCCCTTCACGACCATGGATGGATATATCCGTCATGGAGCGTGTCCCGTTAAGCCCCGCCCCCTGCCGCGGGCAGGCAGCGGTCGGCACACATATCAGCTGTTTTCAACAGCTGACATGTGTGCCTGCATGTTGCGAGTGGAATCGCTTCCACTCGCAACATTTAACCCCTTAAATCTCGCTGCCAAAGTCTGGCAGCGAGATCTATATGCGCTCGGTCATGATTTTTACTTACCGCCGCCCCCACCGGAAGTCACGTGCGTGATCTCGTGACTTTCAATGATTGCCATCATAGCACAGGGTCATGTGATGACGCCTGCAGCTATGAAGTTTCACTTTCATTTTCCCTCGGACGGGAGCAGAGAGAAACAGGAAGTGACTGAATCTGCTGTTTACAGCTGTATAGCTGTGATCAGCAGATAGATAAGAGCGATCGGATTGCTGATCGCTATAGCCCCCTAGGGGGACTAGTAAAATAAAAAAAAAAAATTAAAAAAAAAGTTTTAAAAAATAAAAGAAAAAAAAAACCTAAAAGTTCAAATCACCCCCCTTGCCCCCCATTGAAAATTAAAGGGTTAAAAAATAAATAAATATACACATATTTGGTATCGCCGCGTTCAGAAATGCCCGATCTATCAAAATATAAAATCAATTAATCTGATTGGTAAATGGCGTAGTGTCAAAAAAATTCCAAACGCCAAAATTACGTTTTTTGGTCTCCGCAAGTTTTACGCAAAATCAATAACAGGCGATCAAAACGTAGCATCTGCGCAAAAAAATGGTACCATTAGAAACGACAGCTCGAGTCGCAAAAAATAAGCCATAACTGAGCCATAGAGCCCAAAAAATGAGAACTCTACGGTTTTTGGAAAATGGCTCAAAACGTGCGCCACTTTTATTGGACAAGCTTGTGAATTTTTTTAACCCCTTAGATACAAGTAACCCTATACATGGTGTCTATAAACTCGCACAGACCTCAGGCATCATACCCGCACATCAGTTTTACCATATAGTGAACACTGTGAATAAAATATCCCAAAAACTATTGTGCCATCACACTTTTTTTGCAGTTTTTCCACACTTGGAATTTTTTTGCTGTTTTCCAGTACACCATATGGTAAAACTTATGGTTTCATTTAAAAGTACAAATTGTCCCGCAAAAAACAAGCCCTCATGTGGCAAGATTGACAGAAAATAAAAAAGTTACGGCTCTCGGAAGAAGGGCAGCAAAAAACAAAAAACGGAAAGTGCCCCGGGGCTGAAGGGGTTAAGAAACCACACATCACCATAGCAAATTACCCAATGCTAACCTACTACATTCCCATGTGACCTTTCTTCTCACCCGTGCACTCCAACTGACCCCCTGACCCTGTTAGATATACAAAACAAGTAAACAACCTTTATCTGTTCTCCAAACTGCTGTCATTTATGGGCCTAGCTGCGCCCATTACAGCCCTATATATACAGTGAGCATAGCTGTAATCGTTATATGTACCTACAAGCATGACCGAAAAAATAAGATTTCATAAAAGGTCTATACAGTTTTATAAAGTTATAATGATATGACTCATGACTGCTGAATTGGGAGAAGCATAAACACTCCTTACACTCTTCCTACCCAGCATGGCTGACAGCTGCAGATTGTACTGAGCAGTGTAAGATTTCTTTAGTAGCAGCAGGGAGGAGGGACACTGAGGAGCTGCCAGTTAGGCTAGTTGGGCAGAGATTGAATACAATTGGTTTTATTTGTTCTTTTATTCTATTTTTGGATTCAAACTTACATCAAGAACCATACAGCAATTCTGACATTTCTAAGTACACTAGCCCTATCAGTTTTAAGATATCTATATAATATCCCAATGCTCATAAAGATCACATCCTTTTTCTTTTAAGCTTATTTTGTTGTGGAAATGTTGGCCTAGATTTGTGTTCAAGAGTCCAGAAAGGGGGGGAAGACTACAGACAGGCTGAGCTGTAAGTCTACATGAAAAAATATTAGCAAATTGCAGTTAAAATGCAGACAAAGCTGTCCATAACCTTAACTGACTGTATATTGAGGAATTTACTTTGATTGCATATTTTTAATGACCCATGACGTGCTATGTATGTCATGGGCCTTCGTCCCTGCCTTTGATGCGGGCTCGATCGCCCTCCACATGTCACGAATTGCTCCGTGCTCCCATCGGCACTCCCCTGACATGATTGCGGGGCCTTGATGGGTTGTCATGACATTCAGGAATCAGCTGATGACCCCTGTGTCTGTCATGTCGATTCTCCTGTGAACGCCAACTGCGAGCCAGCGTTCATTTGACATGGTGATTTTTGCTAAACCTGATGCCATGCTTTGTGCAGCTCAAGCAATCAGATGATCACAACTTCACGTTCCCTAAGGCAACTAGCAACAACAGTGACAAGTAAGAAAAGAAAAATCAAAAATATGAAAAAAAACCACAAAAGTTCAAATCACTCCTCTTTTGCATCATTGAAAATAAAACCATTAAAACAAACAAAAACACATATTTAGTATTGCTGCATTCAGAAATATTCGATCTATCAAAAAATCAAATAAGTTAATCAGATCGGTAAACATCATAATGAGAATAAATAAATAAAAATGTGAGAATTGCAGTATTTCGTCCTCTGCAATAACAGAAACAAAAATAAATAACAGGAGATAAAAAAAAAACATCAGATATACCCCAAAATAATAGCAATAAAAACATCAGCAAAAAACCAAGCCCTTAGACAGCCCCAAATTCCAAATATTTAAAGTGATACAGCTCTTGGAAAGTCATGACACAAGCAAGAATTTTTTTATCGAAATTTCTGATTTTTTTTTTGACACTTAAATAAAACAAAAACTATTCATGTTTGATATCTATGTAACAGTACTGACCTGGAAAAAAAGATGATAAAACAGAAAAACATGTTTTTGAGAGGCTTCATATGCACAACCTCAAACACATGGCTGTAAAAGTAGTAAAATCCCACCACTACTGCCAGTAGTATATGGCCTTTTTTGATGTGGTGGTGGGATTTATATATATATAGTGGAACCTTGGACTAAGAGTTATTTTGGTTTGAGAGTGTTTTGCAAGACAAGCAAAGCTTTTTACAAATTTGTAACTTGGTTTAAGAGCAATGCTTTGCAATAAGAGCAAATACTCATCGTGCACACCTGCAGTTCTGTCCTTTCACCATGTTCTGACTCGCTCTAAAGGTAACTTTCTGTACATATTTAGTGTATACTGTATACAGTATACCATTGTACAGTACAGTATATACTACATAGCATATCTATCAATTTTCCATTTGTGGATACAGTGCTGTATTCTCTTTCTGCTAACCAGTACTGCACATTGCTTATACTGTACCTCTCGCACACCAACAATTTTTTTGTAAGTTAACGGGCAGTATAATTAGTTTTACATGTTTTTACTGCATGGTGTTTTGTATTAGTGTAATGTAATAATTTTATATGAATACAGTGCATTATTTTGTATTACTGTAATAGGTTTGTAGAAAGAATTTATGAATGTATTTTTGGGTTGTGGAAAGAATTGTCTGTGTTTCAATTATTTCCTATGGGAAAATTCTCTTTAATATAAGAGTACCTTGGTTTAAGAGCAAACCCCTGGAACCAATTATGCTCGTAATCCAAGGTTCTGCTGTATATATATATATATATATATATATATATATATATATATATATATATATATATATATATATATTATTATAGCGCCATTTATTCCATGGCGCTTTACAAGTGAGAGAGGGTATACGTACAACAATCATTAACAGTAGAAAACAGACTGGTATATGTATATGCATGTATGAATGTACAGTTGTATTCTCACCTAAAAGCAATGCTTTTAAGGAGAATATCTCCATACAAAAGGCATCTGACAGCCACACGGCAGCACATGGAGGCCTGAGGAATAGAAAAGACGTAGCCGGGCTAATTTATGAGAACATAAAAGAAAAAGTGAAAGTGTTTACAGCAAAAAAAATGAAATGAAGCTGGTTCCAAAGTAACAGCAGTGACCTGATTAGATGCTTTTCCTAACACCTTCACTTTTTATCTGCTCAGATATATAAATCTTAATGTGTGAAACGCGTCTAGTAAATTGTCACCTTTCGTGTATGCCAAGAAGGTACACTCATATCACCTGCTATCGGCTGACCTTATAAATTGCTTGGACAATGTTTTTCTTCTCCTTTGCTTATGGACTACGGTAATTCAATTTCCCTGCTTTGCTTTTTTATCAAGCACAGTACAGATTTCTTTACCAATTCCTAGAAACTGAGATTGTGGATAAATCTTGGCACCCAGAATTTTGAAGCTGCATTAAAGTATTAGAGTACAAGCTGTATGTAGACTGGTAAATGAAAGCCCCACGCTCCGCATGCAATCAGCTCTGCGGTGACCTTCAGAAGGCGATGAATAAAATAGCAGCAGCTGATGATGTAATATCCTTCGTCTGTATCTATATGCAGAAGGTACATGAAGGTGATACTAATGGATGGCCATTTGTATCTGATTTGCCTACAAACAATTACATATGGTATATTGTGTTGGGTTTTTTTCTACTCCTTTATATATTATAACAATACCCCTCTCCATTCATTGTCTGTAACACTGATTGAGTAGATGGTATATAAATGCTTTTAGCTGAAATACACCCTTAATATGATAACCAACAATAAGTAACTTAGTGCCACTAAAAATGGCTTTTTACATCAATATTTGTAGTAAAAATAATAATAAAGCTAATGATGTTTTAAGTAATTTTTAACAATGCTGAATTTGTTTTTGTTGACCATTATGTTAAGAGAAGAATTTTTGCTAAAAGCATTTATCATCCATCTACTCTGCTTTTTTCATCAGTGCCATAGACAATGAATGGACGAGGGTGTCTGCTCATCTGGCATTCAAACACCTACTATCAGAGGGATTCTATGTATGTAGTCCCCATAAAGCTAACAGGGGGATCCCACTATGTAGCCCCCCTACAGCTAACAGAGGGATCCCAGTATATAGCCCCCATAGAGCTAACAGAAGGATGTCAGTATGTAGCCCCCACAGAACCAACAAGGGGATCCCAGTATGTAGTCCCCATAGAGCCAACAGGTGGATTACAGTATGTAGTCCCCATAAAGCTAGCAAGTACCACCTATTTAATTTAATGGATAGTTTAAACTTTTTTTTTGCTAAAATACTCATTTAAAGTGGTTGCCTGCCATTAGGACAACCCTTTCTAATTCCACATGTTTCCCCATGTAAAATAAAGCTTATACTCATCTCCAGGTTTGCAATGCCTAGTCTCCTGTGGGTTTGGATATCACACGAGCTCCACGTCCAATCAGCGTTGGCTTCCTTCTCCCCACCTTCGGACCAAACAAGTTAATCAACAGGAAGTGCGGCTGCACTCACTTCCTGTTGATTGTACGTTTGGTCCACAGGCAGGGAGAAGGAAGCCAGTGCTGGTTGGATGATGGGCTCGCGTGACATCACAACTACCCATGAACCCCAGTACACCACTGGAAGAGTGCTGGTGCGGGAGGTGAGTATAAGCTTTATTATTTTACCTGGGGGAAACGTGGAATCAGAAGGAGTTGTCCTAGTAGAGGACAACCTCTTTAACTTTAAGACCAAATTCTCAAAATGATTGAGCACCAAAGCGCTTCATAGTTCTTCATACTACTTCATTCCCTACTATTGGCATATTATTGTGTTATAAGCTCTTTAAGATAGTTCATAAGCTTAAGAAAAACATTATACGTGACTGCTATGTGTGATATACATATAAATGTACAGCAAGAATTCAGGTTTCATAATATAGTCTTATATTTATATAAAACTGATTTTGGTATTAAAGAATAATGATAGCTTATATTTAGCCCATTAAGGAAGGAATGCTCTTCACAATTATCAGCCTATCCAAATAGACTGGCAAGCTCTCAACAAAATGCTTTGTTTTTGTGTGCAATAATCTTTAGGAAGACTAAAATTCATTATTATCGCCAGCACACTGTGTTACGTAAACAGGAGATGTGTAGTTGACAAAATGGTATTCTACACACACAGAACAATTGTATTATCTATCATTTTGTGGGCATAGAATTTCAGTCATCCTGTCTAAACTTATCAGTAAGCGTCGATCAGCTCGTGTATACCGTATATTGCCGATCAACAGTTGTTTAATGGCTGGAATCTGGCAATGTAAATGCCTTTACTCGTACACATCTGAGACATCATTTTTGAGCAGGGCAAGCAAAAAATAAAAAAAGCTTAGTATCTGTTAATAGAATCGGGTGGATCATATTACTAGAAAAATAATGGTCAAGGCGTTAATCACCAGTTTAGTCTCACAATGTAGTACAAGTGAAAACAATTTATGGAAGCTGTTCTCCAGTTTCCTTTCGCTCATTCTTATGCTGTGAAACAAGGTCGGTGTCCCATCCATTAACATTCGTATTACAAATGTTCCCGGGGAGATTGTCATAAATGAGAATTGATATGTGATGAACCATTCTATTGTCTAGACATTTCATTGTCTGACTTTTTTTGTTTTTCAGAACCTTAAATGGTGGAAAGAAAATTGGCAATATTGAAGTGAGTCTGGTGAACATGGGGGAGATTCAGAATGGGGAGGCAGATCACATCACAACAGATGCACAAGGACAAAAGGTAGACAACCATCCTTGCCACAAAGGACTAAAGAAAGTATCTTGGATTAAATATTAATTAATTTAATGGATTTGTTCTGACCTATGATTTAATTTATATTCACTAGGTCCCTGTGTAAAATGTATGTCGGGGTCTACACTCTAAGAGTGGATTGTACACTCCAATGGTGAACCGTACACTCCAATGGTGGACTGTACGCTCCAATGGTGGACTGTACGCTCCAATGGTGGACTGTACGCTCCAATGGTGGATTGTACGCTCCAATGGTGGATTGTACACTCCAATGGTGGATTGTACACTCCAGTGGTAGATTTTACACTTCAATGGTGGACTGTACACTCCAATGATGAACTGTATTGTCCAGTGGTGGACTGTATACTCCAGTGGTAGACTGTATACTCCAATGGTGGACTTAACACTCCAGTGGTGGACTGTATACTCCAATGATGGATTGTACACGTCAATGCAATGGTGGATTGTACCAGTCTATAATACAGCACATAGAGATGGCGAGCACCACATCCCCTTATGAAAATAAATCGTCTATAGACAGTTCCTGGTCTTGCAGCTTGTACCTAAGACTGAATGAGATAAATACCAGGCACATCTCTCCTTATCGATGCACTAACGTGCCTGAGTGAACAATAATGGGGACATAATGACCCGCCCCAGGGCCATGGGGTACTCGGTTCCGGGTGTTGGTTAATGGGATTATGTCACGGGGGCCTGTGCCCGGTTCCGTGGCCCTGGTGGTCGCTGAAAGTCAATAAATAAAAAAAATAAAATAAAAAAAAAAATAATAAAGAAAAAAATAAATAAATAAATAAATAAATAAAAGTATTTCGTGACGCCACCTACGGTTCCAGTATGGTTACTGGGGCTGCAGGTCAGACCTCTGGGGTGATGGTTAGGCAGCCAGTTGTTTACACTTCCCGTAGGTGAAGCGGGGTCCCCAGGGCAGTATTACTAGTACACAGATATGGCGGTTTTTTTCTTCACAGCCTTTTCAACTGTCACTTTAGTGCAGCAGCCTATGGCTCCTCAGATGAAGAAATAAAGTACGTCACACCAATTCATTAACTCTGACCAGGTTTTATTTGCAGGTGTTATTAAAAATGGGTTCAGTTTCCGATGTTACAGTTTTTGGGTAATCTGGGAACAGTTCAGGATCTCTGCACCAGGTTAGTTGTGTGGCCTCCTTGCTGCGCTGTGTCTCTCCTGGGTACTAGGCTGCCTGGAGCTATACCTCAACCCTCTCTCACTGTCTTCACCTGTATGGCAGGCGGCGGGAGTTTCTCTAAGGGGCACTGCTGTACTCACTGCGGTCTCTAAGCTCTGTGTAGCGGCTTTGCCTTCAGGTGCTGCTGTGGCCAGAAGATCTGCAGTCTCCCTGGCCTCCGGTCTTTATTGCTGGGCAGATTAGATCCCTCACAATCTCAGACGCCGGTGTCCGATAATCAGCGCTGTTCCTTTGGGGATGAACCGGTCGGGCTCCACCTCCCCGGTCTCTCCTCTTTTGCCTCACTCTTGATCCCTCAGGCAGTCACACAGTTACTTGTGCGGGCTAAGCACTGCCGTCTCCATTTTGATGTCTCCCCTCACTCTCTGCTCGCACAGTTTCCTTTTTTTCCAACTGTCAACTGTCTCTCTGACTCCGCCTCCAAACCTGGATTTAAAGGGGACCTCACCTGAACTCGACTTGTAGAGCTCCCCCTCCAGGCTTGGAGTGGAAATGTTGTATGTGGGATTACATAATGTGGCGATCCTTCCCTGCCCAGGTGCAGGTATATTTGTGGCAACTGAACCCTGGGGTGCCACATTAACACTTATTCATTGAGCTCATCAGCAGGGGACCGAAAAGTTAGATACCCACCACTTAAAAAATGCTTGCCAATCCCATGGATAGGCCTTTACTGGTGTATTCTTAGATTTCGGACAATTAATTTAATTTTTTTTGTCACAGGGTAACTAGTTCTATCAACATTCAAAATTTCTAAACAATAATGATATTCTGTTATAAATTCCTGTATATAAAATGGACTTTTCAGACTTTTGATAGTATAGTGATGAAGAGCAAAGGAAAGCTATATTATCTGAACAGCATATTTTTATTAGGATTATATATAATATAAAAACTTTTTTTGGTAAATTATCAGAAATGAAAGTAGGAGTTAGGCCTAGTGCATACTGTGTCCGCCACATAGTGTACAGTATGACAGTGTACATTGGAAGCTTTTCCCAAAATATATCATAACATTTCCATAGACGAAGGCCAAAAGTGTGTTCTTATGACCTTAGTCTGGCTGGTAAGAACAGGCATGCCATTTTACTGTATAGGATAGTGCAGGAGACTGTGTGTTCCCATACAGAGGACCACTCAGAAGAAACCTATACAATGATGTTTCTTTACAGGGTGTCCTTATGGTGGACCGATGCTTCGGCATCCATCCTGACAGTGACCATGTCGGGTACATACCTCCTTCCCACAAGTCTACCCTGTTTTATATCTAAACTACTGGGGATTTTAAGCTCTGAGCTTTTCATTGAATGTACTTGGGGTTATTTAGTTTGGAAAAACGAAGGCTTAGGGGGGATCTAATCACAATGTATAAATATATGAGGGGACAGTACAGAGACCTTTCCAAAGATCTTTTTACACCTAGGCCTGCGACTGGAACACGGGGGCATCCGCTACGTCTTGAGGAAAGAAGGTTTAATCATAATCACAGACGAGGATTCTTTACTGTACGAGCAGTGAGACTATGGAACTCTCTGCCGCATGATGTTGTAATGAGTGATTCACTACTAACATTTAAGCAGAGCCTGGATGCCTTTCTTGAAAAATTTAATATTACCAGTTATGTATATTAGATTTTATGACAGGGTATTGATCCAGGGAACTAGTCTGATTGCCGGATGTGGAGTCAGGAAGGAAATTTTTTCCCCATTGGAACTTGTTTGCCACATTGGGGGTTTTTTTTGCCTTCCTCTGGATCAACATGTTAGGCTACGGGTTGAACTAGATGGACTTAGGCGGGCTTTGCACACTGCGACATCGCAGCCCGATGCTGCGATGCCGAGTGCGATAGTGCCCGCCCCCGTCGCAGCAGCGATATGTGGTGATAGCTGGCGTAGCGAAAATTATCGCTACGCCAGCTTCACACACACACTCACCTGCCGTGCGACGTCCCTGTGGCCGGCGGCCCGCCTCCTTGTTAAGGGGGCGGGTCGTGCGGCGTCACTGTGACGTCACATGGCAGGCGGCCAATCGGAGCGGAGGGGCGGAGATGAGCAGGATGTAAACATCCTGCCCATCTCTTTCCTTCCGCATATCCTACGGAAGCCGCAGTGAGGCCGGTAGGAGATGTTCCTCGCTCCTGCGGCTTCACACACAGCGATGTGTGCTGCCGCAGGAGCGAGGAACAACATCGGACCGTCGCGTCAGCGTAATCATGGATTACGCCGACGCTGCACCGATGATACGATAACGACGCTTTTGCGCTCGTTAATCGTATCATCTAGGCTTTACACACTGCGATGTCGCATGCGATGCCGGAAGTGCGTCATTTTCAATTTGACCCCACCGACATCGCACCTGCGATGTCGCAGTGTGCAAAGCCCGCCTTAGAGTCTCCCATCAACCTTAAAAACTATGATACTATGATACTATGATACAGCTGCTTATACATCTTTTAGAACTATATAAAAAGAAACTGTTAAAATAGATCAGAATAAACCATTTATATTTAGTTTCTTTATACATATTACGAAGCACTTTTGCTTGATGCAGCGTGTCTACACCGATGTCCCTGAAAAACACGAGCGCCTCTGTATTCGGCAGCTGGAGTACAAGCCGGCTGTGATTGCCTAGGATGGAATTCTATTTTGGAAAAGATGAAAACATAAATATACAATTAAAATGCTAACAGTGTACAATTTGCCAAAAAAAAACAAGTTGACACATAATGCAAGCCATAAAAAAATGCTGTATATAATCAGTATGAAGAATAACAATGCAAAGTGTTTATTGTAGTCTGTATATTTACTACACTGCTATTAAAGAAGCCACATATTACAGCATTTGCCCTGTTTAAAGGTGAAATTGCCTATGGATGAAAATGTACTTAAATATATCGCCTACCTAAAGCCGTTTCAGGCCAGATTTTCCAATAGGCTTCCAATAGAGTTCCTGCCTCCAGATTGTTTCCCTCTCCTGCAGTAATTGATATTTACAGGGAGCAGTTTTGTTACAATTCCAAGCATTGTGCCCATTCTAAATACATAAAACAAAGCTATAAAAAAGCTGAAAGAAAGTTGAACAGTAAAAATATACTTTCATTTCTGGTTCCTTCTGAGCTGTTTCTGGTCACCATTCCAGCGGTTTCCTGCACATTGTATTTTTTTTTTTTGTTATCAACTTTTTATTTTGAAAATGTTTACAACCATATAACAATCACAGAAATAAAGGGAACTGCACCTTGTATTATACTTACCACCTGCCGTCTTCTGCTCTTCTGGGCGCCACTCCGGACCTGCACCATCATCTTGTGACTGTAACTTTTTACATTGAGTTGTGACTTTCAAATCGTCCAGAAAACACTGGAGCAATCCGGAAGGTCTCAAACTGCTGCACACCAACAACAACAGATGAAGAAGTTGGCTGGTGAGTATGAGACTAACTGCAGGGACCTTACGTTAGTGGCACCTATCCACCACTGCAAAATACAGTAAAAGAATGCTGGAGTGGTGCTTTAAGAAACTACAGTTGGTGCAGGAAAGAGCAGGGTGAAACATCTCAAACTGTTCCTATTTTATTGATCTCCAATACTTTGTTGAGAGTCAACTAGTCATTTCATATGGAAATTAGGCTCCTAAAGGGCAGTGGTGGACACATCAGTGCATTTGCACGCCTTAGCTCCTTTTCACTTTTTCTGCTCAGTGCCACCCTCTGTTTTATTATTAAACATGTACACAAGCTCTGCTGTATAACATTTACTTTGCTGTCCACTATCCATCAAGAACTGGGGGCAGTACAGGCTGGGAGAGGCGATGAGGAGCCATGAACTGCAAGTGGATTGATACGCCCATGAGCACATTTGCAGCCATCGGTTCTTCTTCATTTCTGCCCACTCAAAACTGCTCTCCACTTCATGATTGACAGTGAACATCAGCTGTGATGCCATGCAGCAGAGCCTCTGTTTCAACTGTCAATCAAGAAGTAGAGGGCAGCGCTGAGCAAGAAGAAGCGAAGAGGAGCCATTGACTGCAAGTGCTATGCCTACCAATGCACTTACAAGCCTAATTTACATATGAATAAAAAAGGAATTTAGGAGTAATCACGCATTGGAGAGCAATGAAATGTGTATCATTAGAAGTGTTCATAATGTCCTAACATTTGACACCTCTGGTTTCCTAGTGAAAATCTTAGAAGTTCTCTTTAAACAGTCAAGCATCAAAGGCTTGTGATATCCGAAACTTAGTCCAGGAAAAGCTCTCTTGTGACATACACAGTCATTTAGAGGACGTGTCCAATGGGGTGAAATAGGAGAGTGTTCAACTTTCTGTTGACTCTGTTAGGTGCTGCTGAAGCCATTATATGCTTGCCTGAGTCTTTCTTTTATAAGTGAGCTAATTCTCTATTGCCATACTTTAAGATTAATGTGGCCCTGTACTTTAGATAGCTGTGATATCAGCTGACATGTATACTTCTCAAATCCCCCCCAACATATGCACTATTGGCTTAGCTCTATCTCCCAGCAGAACAAGAGATCAGGCATGGTTAAATGCAGCATGCTCTTCCTGTCCTCCAACATCTGTTATCAGAGGAGAAGCAGCTCACCATTGTATATATTATATGGTTAGCCAGGACAGTCAAAGTTGGCAAGTTTGGTTCTCATCTATATAAAGTGAATGGCCTCTTTAAACACAATTTATCTGCAGATAAAGTGGTAATCTGCAAGTAAATACATTTGAAGCATGTTGAGCACTCTAATTGGCCAAACAACTGCTGATCATCCGGGCAGTGCGTGGAGCTATGAACAGTCAATGCTCACTATACGGTAATTACTCTCCTTACTACTGATGGGTGGACTCGCAGATTACCAGGACTGGCGGATGTAACCGAATTTAAAAAAAATCCATTTGCGGCCCAGAATTGATCCCAGATATCTGTCTGGACACCGATCCCCATTTAAGTTTATGAGGACCAGAATCTGGCCTGGAAAAATGGGGATAGAAGGGATAGGGGGATTGGAGTAAGCGCTTCATACCTACCAGGTCTCCGGTGTAGCTGTAACTGCTTTTGCAGCTGCTCATTCTTCTTCTGGGGTCATTATTGCTCATCCATATTTACTACTTCCCCCGCCCACCCACTGGCTACTGGCATCTGTGATTTGTTGCAGTCAGATGCGTCCGCAGCCTGTGTGACAGCATGTCTGGCTGCGTGCAATCACAGGCACTGTCTGCGAGTCACTGTAGATTAGAGTAAAAATAAATTGGCATAGGGTCCCCCCATATTTGTTATTTAGCACAGATAACGCATATGGCTACAGGCTGCAACCCGCAGCCATGCGCTTATCTTGGCTGTGTATCAAAATAAGAGAAAAAACATGTAGCTTTTTAAAAAATTATTTAAATAAATCATTTTTAAAAATGTCGTGCACACCCCAATTTTGATACCCAGTCATGATAAAGTCTGAAAGCTGGAGGCTAGTATTCTCAGGCTGGGGAGACCGGTGCTTATTGGGCCCCCCAGCCTAAAAATAGCAGCCTGAAGCCCCCTGGAATTGCTTCATCCATTAGGTGCAACAAGATTGCAATTGGAGTAATAAGGGGTTAATAACAGCTCACAACTGCACTAAGTCCTACATTAGTTATGCGAGGCATTTATGAGACAGCCTATTGCTAATCTGTGAGTTAAAGTAAATAAACACAAACGCCAAAAAAGTCTTGTATTTGAAATAAAATACAAAAAAACCCACTCTTTCACCCTTTTATTAACCCCCAAAACACCCAGATCTGAAATAATCCACACAAAGTCCAGCTCTGCTACATCTGAAGGCACAACAGGCAGCCATAGAACATGACTGCCCGCTGTGAGCTTCAAGCACAGAATGAAAGAGTCGGCAGATAATACATGAGCCTCATGCTCAGTGATGACGTCACTCAGGTTAGTTGCAGTCACAGCTCGATGTTCCCACAGTACTCCAACTGTGATCACAGGTAACTTGACTGCAGGTGACCTCAGTAAACTCAGTGACCACAGCTCAGGTGAGACCTGCATTCCCTGGCAGAAAACCCGCATTTTTTTACCAAAAGAGGTTGATATGGTGCTGAGATTTTTCCACCATATTTCTGCATCTAATCTACACCTCCTGGCATAAAATGCATCACTACTGCATCATACCACATGCGGTTTTGATGCGTTTTTTTTTTTTTCTAGGAGATGTAGATTGGGTGCATGAATATGGTGTAAAAATTTCATCACCAAATTTGCATCTCTCGGCCCAATAATTCAAAACAAGGTTTTGACGCTGTATTGGTGTAGTTTTCTGTCAGGAGGTGCAAATTTGCTGTTGAAATGTCTGCATCATATTTCAGCACCAAATTTGAACTGCCTGACAGAAAATGGCATTAAAACCTTTTTTTTGCATTTTTGGACCACAAGATGCAAATTTGATGATGACATTTTTAAACCATATTAATTTACCCAATCTGCACCTCCTACCAAAAAACACATCAAAACTGTATGCAGTATGATGCAGTAGGAATGCGTTTTATTGCCAAGTGGTGTAGATTCGGTGGAGTTATATGATGTAGAAATATCAAATCTGCATCTCTTGACAAAAAAATGTGGTCTTCTGCCAGGAGATGCAGGTCTGTGAACCTGAGTTTATTGAGGTCAGGTTACCTGCAACCACAGGTGGGGGACCGTGGGAACCTCCAGCTTTGACCACAAATAACCTGGGAGACGTCACCGCTCATCACGCAACTCAGTCTCTGCTTGAAGCTCACAGCGGGCAGTCATGTTCTATGGCCGTTCACAGTGACTTCAGATGTAGCAGAGCTGTAATTGTCGTGGGACATCGTATAGATTGCGTTGGACCTGGGTCTTTTGGGGGTTAATAAAGTGATGAAAGAGGGGTTTTTTTGTATTTTATTTCAAATAAAGGATTTTTTTGGTGTTTGTCTTTATTTCCTTTCACTTACCAATTAGTAATCGGGGGGTCTTATAGACGCCTCCCATTACTAATCTAGGGCTTCTTGGCAGCTGTAAGCTGAAATTACCTGCAAAGCAGGTGGAATTGTGCATTTTCATGAGCTCTTGCGCTGCAAAGGGTCTATATATTGTTCTTGCACAGGGGCCATTTTCTGTCTGTGTCTGCCAGTGATTTCATTAGTGATTTTCACATATAAATGGATACACAAATAATTTACAAAGCTTCAGTGTTGTCATGGACAGTAGAATGTTAATCACTGATAACACCCATGTGCTGTCCATGACTTTTACAGACCCATAGACTTGTAGTAGCCAGTAAAAGACAGACATGTCTCTCTATTTTTTACACAAACATGTGAACAGTCACATAGACTATAAAGGGCATGTATTCAACCTATGAAAATCACAGATAAAACGTACATGACAAATAGATCTTGAATTGAGGCCTAAAGCAGTTTATTATCTAAAAAACAAACTGTGCATGGGGAAAGGGCTTTCCTGACACTAGAAAACCTCTGTAAAGGTTTAGCCAATGTATGTATTTTATTTATTTGAATATATAGCAATATCATATTATGGAGCACTTCACAGACATCATCATCATTTTCCTCATTGAGTCTCATAATTCAAATTCAAATATGCTTTATTGGCAGGACCAAAATACAATTAGTGTTGCCAAAGCAAGAGAAATACAGTAAGTGTGGTGGGAGGGGATCAGGGTTATGGGGAGTTGGGGGCACAATTTGGGCTCTGAAAGTCCATTTAGGGGCCTTATGTTCCCCTCAGCTTATGACATGTGGTGACAAATTGGGCGGCGATCTCTACCATTGATTCCTCTTCTCCCAGTAGGAAGCGGAGTTTCATGTCCTCGTCCATGGATGGAAAGTCCATTGTATGGGTGGCAAATTTCTGGAAGTGGGAGGCCCTCACTGCTGAGTATTTGTCACAGTGCAGCAGGAAGTGTGCCTCATCCTCCAGAGCCCCCTGCTGGCAGTGCTGGCACAGTCTGTTCTCTCGTGGCTTGTATGTCTGTCGGTGCTGCCCTGTTTCCACCTCTAGGCTGTGGGCACTCAGTCTGTACAGGCTCAGGGTCTAAATTCCCTATCAATATGTCTTTGGAGTGTGGGACAAAACCTGGAGGAAACCCACACAAACTCGTGGAGAACATACAAACTCCTTGCAGATGTCGTCCTTGGTGAAATTTTTACATAGGACTCTGGCGCCGCAAAGGAACACTGCTAACCGCTGAGCCACTGTATTAACAAATTATAATCTTTCCACAGGACAAGTGGTATCTTCTAGACCAGTGAGGGTCCCACTCTGCTGTAGTCCATCACTAGCTGGACTATAGACAATGAATAGAGCATTTCAGAGGTCCATCCTCTCAAACAGTGGGGTTTCTAGCAATGCGACCCCCAGTGACCAGCAAGTTATCACTTATTCTGTGGATAGGCTACAACTTACTAAAATGGAAGTAACCATTTCTGAAACTGCATTTGTGCCATTTATAACAAAAAAAAAAAACAGTTTATAGCCGACCTTGGTTTGAGTCGTTCCACCGTATACAATATTTTCGAGCTTGCCCTTGACTTAGCATACATGAACATCTATTTTGTAAGCAAAACAGCACAAGGGAATGTAATCTAAAATTACACTCCAGCTGTGTTTTTATCAATAGGTAAAATGTTCTTCATGGGTTCACACTTAAAAAAAAAATTCACTCATCAGCTAAGTCAATTTGCATAGCGATTAGGAAATGGAAAGAACAGTAATGAAACCTAACATTTTGCTACACCTGCTCGCTATATGATAGCTGCACAAATATCCACATTTTTTTCCTTTTTTTTAATGCATTTAGATTCATGGGAATCCAGACTGGGTCATTATGAGGAAACAAGTTTAAAAGTAAAAACTTTATAGAGTTTTATTAACCCCTTAGTGAGATCTAGTTTATACATTGAGTGGGTTGCATTCTATTTTCAGAATAGGATCCAAATCAGGCTTGGATTCATGAGCAATCATCAGTCACAATACACTGCAATATATATTATTGTAATGCAATTGCAGGTTCAAGTCCAAAAAATGGGATAATTAAACATGAAAAAAAAAATAAGTTTAAATCACCTCCCTTTTCTCCAAACATAAAATGTAAGGCTATGTGCCCACGGAACAATGTACCCGCAGATTTTGCCAATGAAAACCCGCAGATTTACCTGGATTTTCTAGATAAATCCGCAGGTTTACACAAGTACAGACACTCCCCATGTTATCCTATGGAATTTGGGGAGTGCTGTATCAATGCTGCGGTATGTGCGACTGCAGATTTCCCGCAGCTGCACATAACTGCATGTCAATTATTCAAGCGGAAATACCTGCGGATGACCCGCCTTTCCCCTATGGAGATACAGGGCGGGACTTCTGCAGGTGTTTCCGCATTTGTTCCACAGGTTTACTGCAACAAAAATGCTTGAATCCCGCAGCAATGGATAGCTACGGATTCTGGGGAGCAGCTGTGGTAAACCTGCAGACAAACCTGCGGCAAAGTATATGGGTATGTTGGCTGTGGGCACATAGCCTAACATTACAGAAATAAGTAAGGGGTTGCCCACACATTGCCCTTTTGACTTATTTTTTGTCCCATTTTTGCTGCAGAAAAAAACACACTGTTTTATAGTACCAACAAATGAACAAGATTTCCAAAATCTCATGCACATGCGTCTTATTTTTTTCCTCGCGGATTTGTGCTTCTCAAGCATTTTTTTCAAATCTGCAGCAGATCAATATTTTTAGAGTTTTTGCATTTTTTTTGACTCATTGAAATGAATAAGGGAAAAAATGCAGCATCAAAAACAGCTCAAAAGGTGCATATTTTAACCATTTAACATACCATGATGTTTATCTGTAAAGAACTTTGGAACGGACTCAGAGGCAGAATTTGCTCCACAATGGAAAGATGCCATCTATATTATATAGTTGTTATCTGCCTCTAACAGCAGCAGTCATTGTGCCTGCAATTGCTGCTGTTAACCTCTTAAGTGTCGCTGTCAATTACTGACAATGGCATTTAAGCACCACAATTTGGTCCAGACGTCAGTGCAAGTGGCCATTGGCATCCTTGCAACATAATAGTACAAAATCAATGGGTTAATATGGGTGCCAGGGGCACGGTAAACTGCCCATGCCTGTCATGTGATCGCTTCTGTGTCATCCAGCAGTGGATGGGCATCATAGAAGACTGTGAATTTTATTATATAAATCACATATAAAGCAATAAAAAGTTTAAAATAACATTTTATATATATATATATATATATATATATATATATATATATGAACAACAACAAGGCAGAGTCCAGCAATAACGTGAGCAATCCAGGATGCTGTTAAAAAAATTTTCTTCCTTCTTTTTATTCATAAATTCATTAAAATATAATGGTCCAAGCAATTCAGAACAGCATTATCGCAGGAAAATAGCGCAGATAGGACTACGCGTTTCAGCGGTAAAATCCGCCTTCTTCACGGTCCAGAATCTGATCTGCTTTCCAAACATAGAACCTTATATACATCTCACTCCCATCAGGGTAATTACAAACATGTGTGAGAGATTTAAAAACATATGCTAGAAAAGCAAATCAAACATGTAAGCTATCCGCATATTGATCAATATACAGCATGCATAAGAGTTATAAAAAAAAGATTCAACATTTTGGAGAAAAATACAATCAGAAAATCCAATAACCTGACCATAAAATTCTTTTTAAAGTGATACAAAAGCCTAACACAGTAGTAACAGCCAGCAGCATATAATGCAACAATGTATCAATAGTGCATAATGATATCCATACGATTGTTAAAGCCCTGTGGCATGCGGGTCCCCAGCTCAAATATCCACCTACTCTCTCTTGCAAGCACTTTTTTATGAAAATCTCCCCCTCTCAATGGTTTTTTTACATGCTCTATGCCCATAAAAGAAAAACCGCGTAAATCCCCATTGTGTTTTTTTGAAAAATGTCGGGATACTGCTGATGCACCAACCATTGGCAAATTGCTAGCATCTGAAAGATGTTTGCGGATTCTGGTTTTAAGGGGGTTCATCGTGCAGCCTACATATTGCATGCGGCATATATTGCAGTTAATTAAATAAACTACATTCTCCGTATTACAGTTTATAAAAGAACGAACATTAAACTGTTTTTCATTGGAAATAGATGTAAATATTTTGGACTTATTAGCAGAACCGCAGCACTTACAAATTTTAGCACCGCATTTAAAAAATCCTATTGTTTTTAACCAGTTGCTAGGGGAGATTTTGTCTGGATATTTGAACATGCTAGGTGATAATAATGTAGCTAAGGTTGGGGCTCTTTTTACCACAAAGGCAATATCATTATTTTTCACAATATTTTTCAAAATATCATTCTGAGATAATAACGGAAGATATTTTCTGATAATTTTAACAATAGAATTAAACTGAGGACTATAGTTGGTGCTTAAAACTACCCCAGATTTTTTGGAGTCTGTGACGGGGTGTACATCAGAGCAAAGAGAGACAACAGGCCGAGGATGATCCAACAGGTTTACTAACAGGAATACAGGAACAGCACACAACAAGTCCAAATAAAACAGATTCGGGGGCAGCTCCTGATAATCCAAAGTGCCAGATCACGACGAAATAGTCCTCTTCAGAGTCCCAGAAATCCCACACAATCCACTGGACGGCGAGATCTGTCCGCAGAATCAGATCTCGCTCCCTTCCTCTTCAAAACTCAGCTCCCAACTGCATTTAGAAACAGGAGTGAATTGTCTGAGCTCGTGGGCCCGCCCCTCAAGGATAGGGGTCTATGCAATGGTTGGGCCCACTAGAAGATTCTAGAAGGTTGGCTCCGAGATGTCTACAGGTTTGTGTAGTTGGCGTTATCCACTGCTTACGAAACAATGAGAAGTTCCCCTGGCTGTGTGGACAAGAGATAATTGCATTATGGACCCAGAGACACAGGAGATGGGGGAAGGTATGGTTACTTACATCCCAAGACATATTACTACAGCAAATACAGTGAGAAGGTAAAATACATCACATGGCATCTTATACAAAAATATGGGATGGAGAAAACTACATACATCATGACAGAGTCAAACTGTCTTTTTTTCTTAGTAGAATCCAACAGCTTAACCCTATCAATGCCTGCTATTTTTTTTCTTGGCTCTCTCCAAAGACCAATTGGGATACCCCCTTTTTTTTAAATTGTTACAAGTTATTTCAATTTCTTCCTCCAATCTATCACTAGATGTGGTATTCCTTTTTAGTCTAATAAGCTCCCCCACAGGAATATTCTGAATGACATGTTTGGGATGACTAGAGGATGCCATTAAAATACTATTGCATGCAGTAGGTTTTTTATAGGGAGATATCAAGACCTTATTGCTATCCAAATCTGCGGTCAATTTTAGGTCCAAGAAGTTTGTTGATACCTCATGACTACTACATGACTTCTTGGACCTAAAATTGACCGCAGATTTGGATAGCAATAAGGTCTTGATATCTCCCTATAAAAAACCTACTGCCTGCAATAGTATTTTAATGGCATCCTCTAGTCATCCCAAACATGTCATTCAGAATATTCCTGTGGGGGAGCTTATTAGACTAAAAAGGAATACCACATCTAGTGATAGATTGGAGGAAGAAATTGAAATAACTTGTAACAATTTAAAAAAAAGGGGGTATCCCAATTGGTCTTTGGAGAGAGCCAAGAAAAAGATAGCAGGCATTGATAGGGTTAAGCTGTTGGATTCTACTAAGAAAAAAAGACAGTTTGACTCCAAAAAATCTGGGGTAGTTTTCAGCACCAACTATAGTCCTCAGTTTAATTCTATTGTTAAAATTATCAGAAAATATCTTCCGTTATTATCTCAGAATGATATTTTGAAAAATATTGTGGAAAATAATGATATTGCCTTTGTGGCAAAAAGAGCCCCAACCTTAGCTACATTATTATCACCTAGCATGTTCAAAGATCCAGACAAAATCTCCCCTAGCAACTGGTTAAAAACAATAGGATTTTTTAAATGTGGTGCTAATATTTGTAAGTGCTGCGGTTTTGCTAATAAGTCTAAAATTATCTATCCCCCATGAGCTGGCTGGATTGTCATTTTAAATAAACACTTGTACCTTGCCCCTCCCCCCATCTCATTGTAGATTGTAAGCTCTCACGAGCAGGGTTGCCATTTTTCCTTTTAAATATTGTATCCTCTATAATTGTTACTTGTTTGTATATGTCTATGTATATGATATGTATATGTTCCTCCTGAATTGTAAAGCGCTGCGGAATATGTTGGCGCTATAGAAATAAAGATTATTATTATTATTATTATTATTAAAATATTTACATCTATTTCCAATGAAAAACAGTTTAATGTTCGTTCTTTTATAAACTGTAATACGGAGAATGTAATTTATTTAATTAACTGCAATATATGCCGCATGCAATATGTAGGCTGCACGATGAACCCCCTTAAAACCAGAATCCGCAAACATCTTTCAGATGCTAGCAATTTGCCAATGGTTGGTGCATCAGTAGTATCCCGACATTTTTCAAAAAAACACAATGGGGATTTACGCGTTTTTTCTTTTATGGGCATAGAGCATGTAAAAAAACCATTGAGAGGGGGAGATTTTCATAAAAAAGTGCTTGCAAGAGAGAGTAGGTGGATATTTGAGCTGGGGACCCGTATGCCACAGGGCTTTAACAATCGTATGGATATCATTATGCACTATTGATACATTGTTGCATTATATGCTGCTGGCTGTTACTACTGTGTTAGGCTTTTGTATCACTTTAAAAAGAATTTTATGGTCAGGTTATTGGATTTTCTGATTGTATTTTTCTCCAAAATGTTGAATCCTTTTTTTATAACTCTTCTGCATGTTGTATATTGATCAATATGCGGATAGCTTACATGTTTGATTTGCTTTTCTAGCATATGTTTTTAAATCTCTCACACATGTTTGTAATTACCCAGATGGGAGTGAGATGTATATAAGGTTCTATGTTTGGAAAGCAGATCAGATTCTGGACCGTGAAGAAGGCGGATTTTACCGCTGAAACGCGTAGTCCTATCTGCGCTATTTTCCTGCGATAATGCTGTTCTGAATTGCTTGGACCATTATATTTTAATGAGTTTATGAATAAAAAGAAGGAAGAAAATTTTTTTAACAGCATCCTGGACTGCTCACGTTATTGCTGGACTCTGCCTTGTTGTTGCTCACATTTGTATGGATGGACTCCTGCGTCCTGATCCGGGCACAACGGAGTTAACCAGGTTAGCTGAGGATCCAGGTGATTCACAGGAGTGAGCTGGTCTACATTGTTGGACTCATATATATATATATATATATATATATATATATATATATATATATATATATATATATATAGATAGATAGATAGATAGATAGATAGATATAGATATAGAAATCACCCCCTAAAGATATGTAACAAAAAAAAATAAAAAAACGTTCATTTGGTATCAACATGTTCAGAAAAGTCTAAATCTAGGAAAATATAAAAGAAATATAAGATTAACAAAGCTGATCTGTTAAAACTGTAAAAGGAGAATATCAAAATTGGTTGCCTCAACACCACAAATAATTACATTAGTGTTCAAAGCATCATATCTAACCTTAAATAGTATCAGTAAAAACATTGGGTCTTAAAAAAAATGAGTCCTCACACATCTCCATCAACCGGAAAATAAAAAGGTTACATGTTTTGGAAAGTGCTGACTCAAGCTAATTTTGGGAAATATTTTATGAATTTCTGATTTTTTTTTCGCCACTTAGCTAAATAAGAAAAGATATGCAAGTTTGGTATCGTCATAGTCGTACTGACCTATGAAATCATATAGTCCAGGTAATTTCTACTGCAGAATGAACTCCTATAAAACAAACAAGAAATAATTTTGAAATTGTGTTTTTTTCACAATTTCATTTCACTTGTATTTTTTTTCCCCATTTTCCAGTAATCATAATAATAAAATCGATGGTGTCATTCAAAAGTACAGCTAGACTCAAAATACACAAGCCCTCACATGGCTGGGTCAGTGGGCAAATAAAAAAGTTCTGGATCTTGGAAGAAGGGGAGGGAAAAACAAAAACTTGTTAAGCAGTGTATTTCATGCCAACAAACTCTGCTGCAATTGCTAAACCTGTGCACATAGCCTACAGGTATTTGGTTTTGCCATGTTCGTAATTGCTCAAACTAATAAAATATCTAAATATTTATTACATAAGGTGAATGCTGAAATAATAAAAAAAAACTCTAGAAGGGCAGTATTTCTGTCTGTGCAATGCACTAAAAAGCCATTATAACATTGTATGTACCACAAAATGGTATCAATAAAATACAAATTTCACCTTGAGATAGAAAACAGAAGAACTCATACAGTTCTATTGATGGAAGAATAAAAAAGTTATAGGACTCATAAAATGGCTATAAGTATTACTAGCATATAATTATAAAGGAATACAGCATTAGAAGACTAACAAACATCCATATATGTTACAATCTTTATTAAGTAAAAAAAAGCAATCATAGAACAAATATGCAAACCTTAGAAAACAATCAGAAGTGTTAAAAAAAAGTAATTCGAACCTGTGGACTCCAAGCAGTAAGGTTATGTCCAATCTACCTTGCCTGTGCCCCAATAAGGCTGCCAACATATCCACAATCACTCCACTGAATGCATAGTGGCCTAGTTGTTGCCTCCCGAAAACAGTAATAGGGAATGTAGACTGTGAGCCCCAATAGGGACAGTGATGATTAGGTCTGTGAAGTGCTATATAAGTGAGTAAGAATATATATAAATGATCACCAATAAAGTTGCATACCAGCAAAGATATAGAACCCATACAGAAGTAAAACTATCAAACATAATGATGATGATAAATGAGTGTATTTATTAGAAAAAAAATGGCTGAGATGGAGGGAGAATGAAAAACTCAAGCTGAAAAGAAAGTAGCCCTGTGCAACTTTGCCAGGGTTCTCAGAAAATGGTGAATATTTTTTATTTTCTTTTACAGTAGTATAAAGGGTCCCCGTGTATAAATCGTACTGTATTATTGTAGGTAGCACCTGCTGTGCTGAAGATATCATTTCCTCAAACGATTGTTGATAATATAAATGGATAATCCACTTATAAGTAACTCTTAAAGACTTTCTGATTAGTAATATGCAAGATTGCTTATATCTTTAGTTTTTGTCAAAATGTTATTTTAGATTTAATTCCATTGTTAATAAACCAAAGATTTGTTTGTTCCACATCTGTCATAACTAATCCCGCTCCCATTGATGTTTACATTTTTGGCAAATCGATCAGGATTATGAACACAGAAATAGAGGATATTATGAATAAATCTGCTGTTCCTCAGGTCATCCTTCCCAATGAAGCCCCCACTTTGATTTTGACAGTTGGAGCCATTTTCAATCACCTTACAAAATTTGATAGAATTAAGGGACTATCAGATTGTATAATATTACACCGGAACACCAGATGTACAGTAGAATTTGCATTAAATGCCTTTGAAGGTGATGATAGACATACTGTGTTAAGAACACACCAAGAGAGAGGGCCCTTGGATTAAATAATTAAAATATTGGTGGATATATATGGGGAACCTCCACAGCTGGATAGTTACCAGATTTTTTACAAAATTTCAAAGCGAAGATGAAACTGTTCCACAATATGCGAATACCCTTCAGGAAATTGTAATTATTATTCAGAAGCATGATCCCAAAGGAATAAGGGTCTTAGGAGACAGAGATCTCATTTTAAGAGATCATTTTATAGTCATTTTATAGTCAGCCTTCAGAATGTAGCCTTAAGGCAAATACTACAAGAACATGTAATGGTGGACTCCTCCCTGATTTTTCATCACATACAGAGTGAAGCTATTGCCCAAATTAACGATAACAACTTTGGACCATATGCTGTTATGTATCAAAAAACTAGATTGGAAAAAAATAAATCAGAGACATGGGAATAAACTGTAAAAGATTTTAGGACTCAATATTGTTAATTAAAGATTAATTAACTCTAGTCAAAGCACAGATTGAAAATTGAACACTTCATGAAACATTCTGCGGCCATCCAAGTCAAGAAATACATTTTACATCACGTACACATAATGAAGTCAATTCTAGAAGAGGTGCAAGAATAGACAGTAGAGGACTTAGATGTTGGGTTAGTGGAGAATTCGGGTATCTGGCCCGTCAATGTTAGTCAGATACCTGATGAACAGTTAAACTAAATACCCCCATTGTGGGGCACACCATGAGAGAAACAACATCAATGCAAATCAGAAGACTGTATTCAATAGTGTCCCATTTTTACCATTTTGCTTTGAAGGCAAAGGAGCAAAGTGCCTCGTGGACACAGGATCATAAGTCATTACAATGGTAGGGTTTTATCTTAAGCAACATTTTGAACAATTGGTTCAGACAGTAACTGGGACCAGGATCAATTTAACCAATAATTTGTCAATTCCAGTCATAGGGGTAGGCTGGATGAGAGTAGAGGTTTGTGGATAAACAATTGGTACTAAAGGTGTAATAACTGTTCAAGAAGCTATGACAGCAAATACCCCTCTTACAGTAGGCATGAATATTTTGAGAGAGATGGACCAAATATTATTATCAAGTAAAGGCCCCGAGGACTGGAGACACATGGCATCTCACCAGCCAACTCAAAATGTTTTCCAGCAATTAATCAACATGTGTGGACTACAAAAGGGTTCTCCAGAATCTAAACCCGCTCAAGTTATCCATGTTCAAAACAATATATCCCTAGAGATTTCTTCAAGACAATAAGTAATAATAACATTGCAAATAAGAACGAATAAATGATTAACTAGACATGAACCCACTGGTTCGACATAAGCTGCTTGTGGTCCTTTGGTAGCAGGAACCTTGGCTACTGTCAAAAATGGAAGAGTCCCTTTCCAATTTGCTTATGTAGGTGGTCAAGTAATGAAACATTATGGCAATGAAAGTAAATGTCCATGGGCTGCTTCAGTAGTTTTACTGAGAAAGTAAGATGGCTCTTACTTCTCTGTGCTGATCACCAACTAAATGCATGTGCTATTAGAGACTCATACCCATTACCTAAAATTGAAGAGTCTTTATCTGTACCGGGAAAGCCAAATAATTTTTTTATTTTATAACACAAGACTTAGGTAATGGATACTGACAATTATCAGTACAGAGAAAAACAGACAAAAGACTGAATTTATCCTGCCCATGGGATTAACTGAAATTAATGGAATTTGGAATGTTGCTTTGGGGACCTTAATTTTGTAGCATTTCTTATTTATTTAGATGATGTAATAGTATTTATTTCCTCCTTCAAAGAGCATCTGCAGCATCTGGATCAGTGTTGTCTCGGTTGGAATTCTACGGTTTAAAACTGAAACCAAAAATATGCCATATGCTTCAATCATCTCTTGTGTTTGGGGAACACAGGCGCTCAATAAGAAGTGTGACCTACTGCTAGCAGAATTTCTGCAGTACAACGGAGGCCTTCTTCTCAAACTATGCGGGAATTGACATATTTTCTGAGCATAGCATGCTTTTTTTGATGATGTATTAAACATTTTGCTAAAATTTCTTGACTACTCCCATGAATTACTGAAAGGAACAAATGCAGAACCAAAAAAATCATATCATGGGGAGAAAAATATGAAAATGCATTTCAACAGGTAAAATAAAAACTATGACTGAGGATCTAATATTGGCATATGAGAATTTTGACAAACCCTTGATACTGTATACAGATGGTAGCTTATTGCCCCCAGACAATATTGACTGGGGGTAATATTGTCTCTAGTACAAGGCAGACATAGAGTTATTGGAGGTAAAATCTGGAAAGAAACAAGCACAATAGCGTCTTATCTGTGTTAAATGAAGATGGGAAGGAAAGATAACAGGTTCATCTGTGGTAGTTGTGTGAGCCACAACAACTATGGACGATGTACAAGGCTGGTGGTGTATGGGGAATACACTGCGCTGCCATGCAGAAACAAGATCCGGATTGAGATCACAGTGATTTTATTGTCAACGCGTTTCAGTGAAACCTGCCTTCATCAGGAACAAAAAATAACACATACAAAAAAGTTATTATAAGTCCCCAAACCCCTCTGTATAGCACAAAAATACTCAATTATAACCCTATACAGTACAGTCCAGTTTGATTAATGTCGCTGGTCTTGCTTTGGCCCTTTCTCTCGCGTTGTTGTCACCGTCCTCCCTCCCTGCTTCATGTGGATCATGTATACTTCGTACTGCCCTGTTGAGGACAGAGCAAAATGCTAAAATATGCATAAGCCGGGAGAGGCCAAAGAGCAATGATGACCCAAAATTAAAGCCAGTGCATGGGCATTAGGACACTCTTGGCTATAGTCTGGACAGTGTTAAGTAATTTTCAGAATAACTATTGAACAGTAAATGTATCATTAGACTGACTCACAATTCACTATCTGGACAACACAAAGCTCGGAGTAATACAACAAAGATGTGTGGCCTAATTAGCTAAGTATAATTTTCATACTAAAACAAAATATCAATACTGGATCTCTATCTAGAATCTTTCTGGAAATATCCAATACAAATCAGAGTGAAGAAGGGGGTAATGCCGCGCATCAGCCAAAAGGAAGATGTAGCACATTGATGTTATAAACGTATTCTTTTATTCCATCGGTCTATGCGTTTCGAGGATATACCTCTTCTTCAGGACCAGTGCATCATACTATGTTGATGCACTGGTCCTGAAGAAGAGGTATATCCTCGAAACGCGTAGACCGATGGAATAAAAGAATACGTTTATAACATCAACGTGCTACATCTTCATTTTGGCTGATGCGCGG
The DNA here is from genome assembly GCF_048569485.1 of Anomaloglossus baeobatrachus. Classification (NCBI taxonomy): domain Eukaryota; kingdom Metazoa; phylum Chordata; class Amphibia; order Anura; family Aromobatidae; genus Anomaloglossus; species Anomaloglossus baeobatrachus. Next base: position 223,193,048 of record NC_134353.1, read on the forward strand.
CATTAACCCCCTCTTCACTCTGATTTGTATGCACATCCACGTGGGGCTGCAGCAGATGCCATCATCCTATGTTCTATCAGGGGTTGTGACTATCACAACCATTTCAGGTGAGTGTATTTTTCCTGATCTACCTCACTGATCTGTTGGTATTACACTATCAGCGCTCCTTATTTTTCAGTTTATATGGAAATATCCAATATAATAGGAGACTATTTTACTGTAGATAGCAGCGATCATGTTGAAGATATTGTGAAGATTCATCTCAGAAGATTGTTACTTAAATGTGGATGATCTGTTGTATTGTTGTATTATTAAGTAACTCTAATTCTGATAGTATTGTACAAGGTTGTATATATCTTTAGTTTTTGTCGAAATGTTAATTTAGATTTAATGCCATTGTTAAAAAAAACAAAAGGTTTGCTTGTTGCACATCTCTGTCATAACTCATCCTACTTCAAATAATTTTTACATTGTTGGCCATGTAAGCAGGGTTATATGACCATAGAAATTGAGGATACGATGAATAATCTGCTGTTCCTCAGGTCACCCTTCCCAATGAGGCCCCCCACTTTGAAATTGCCATTATGAGCCATTTTGAATCACCTTACAAAATTTAATACCATGAATATCATGGTAAATAAGATCTGAATTTATTTTAACCACTAAAATGATAAAGGTTTTACGTTTTGTATTGCCGTAATTGTGCTGACCTGAAAAATCATGTTACCAGCTTATTGTTACCGCACAATGAATGAGCGCCATAGAAACCAAATCTCAAACTATTGTGGAATGGAATTTTTTCATCATTTTATCGCACTTTAAAAAAATGTTTCCTCAGTTTTCAGTAGTTATATGGTTAATTGAAATGTGTCTATCAAATCTACAACTTGTTCCTCAAAATACAAGCCCTCACACACCTACAGTGCCTTGTGAAAGTATTCGGCTCCCTTGAATTTTTCAACCTTTTCCCACATTTCAGGCTTCAAACATAGAGATTGAATTTTAATGTTAGGCAATGTTCACACAGGACATTTTTGCTGCATTTTTTTCCTGACCAAAACCTGACCAAAACCTAATCTTGTGGCAGGATGTCTCCTGGGAGTCATCTGCGGTTTTGGTGCGTTTTTGGTGCGTTTTTAAGGCGTTTTTTGTGGCATTTTTTGTGCCGTTTTTACAGCATTTTTTATGTACTGTCAAGACCAGCAAGGGTTCAAGAGTACCCGAGTACTGGGCCAGGCCGAGATTGACCTGGATCCGGCACTCGGGTAGTAAAAAAAAAGTAGAAAGAAAGAAAAAAAAAGTAAAGCAAGCATGCTATACTTACCAGTCTCCAGTAGATGCTAGAGTGTATGGGCTCCTTCCAGATATGATGTCTTCAACAGGCCCTTATCACACGGGGGGCAAAGCATGATTGTAGTGGCAGGGAGAAAACATCTCCCAGCTCACTATCCAAGCCATTTACGCCCACTAACCCAGGTAGCCATGCCCACTAACCTGGAAGGAGCCCATACATTTTAGAAACATCGTACCTGCTCCCGCAGCCCTGCCTACTTCCGGTGCCGCTCATTAGCCTCATGCATATCCACTGCTTCCCCCTCTGCTGGAGTCTGCCGGTCTATCGGACAATAACAAATAAATAAATAAAAAAAATGATGTAGGGTCCCCCCATATTATGCTACCCAGCACAGATAAAGACTTCAGCCACAGGCTGCAGCCCTCAGCTGTGTGCTTATCTTGGCTGGGTGTATCAAAATAAGAGGGACCCCATGGTGTTTTTTTAATTATTTACATAAATAGTTAAAAAAAACAAAGCATGCGACCCTCCAAATTTTGATACCCAGCCAAGGTAAAGCCCACAGCTGGGGGCCGGTATTCTCAGGCTGCAGCCTCCCAGCCTAAAAATATCAGCTTGCAGCCGCCCAGGATTGTCGCATCCATTAGATGTCCCAGCACTTTTTCCGGCTCTTCCCGAATTGCACTGGTGCGGTGGCAATCGTGGTAATAAGGGGTTAATTGCAGCTCATAGCTGTGACTAAGCCCTAGATTGGTAATGGCAGACGTCTATGAGACACCCCCATCACCAATCTGTAATAAGTGAAAAGAAATAAACACAAACACTGAAAAAATCCTTTATTTGAAATAAAATACAAAAAGCCCCCTCTTTCACCACTTTATTAACCCCATAATCACCCCTTCAGTTCCGACATAATCCACACGAGGTCCCACGGCGATTCAGCTCTGCTACATCTGAAGATCGCAGCGAGCAGCCATAGAGCAGGACTGCCCGCTGGGAGCTCCAGAGAATTAATGAGCCACACGATCAGTGGTCACTGCACTCAGGTGATTCCCGGTCACAGCTGACAATACCTGTGACCATAAATAGTCTGAGTGAGGTCACTGCTGAATGCATGGCTCACTCATTCTCTGTACAGACCCACAGACCAGGTCTGACTGCAACCAATCATAGATGAAAGCAGTGAATATGGAATGAGCGGGGAACTGGAGGAGCCACGGGAGCCGGGGATTTGGAAAATATATATCGCTCCTGCTCCAATCTTCCTGTCCCCAGCACCATTTAAGTGCCAGCCAGATACCCTGGATCAATTTTGGATATCTAGTGACACGTGGACTCGCAGGGTATCTGCAAGTCCACTTACTAGGGTGAAAACCGTAGAAAAAGCACTGAAAAGAATTAACATGTTCATTCTTTTAAGAATTCAGCAAAACCGGAGGTATTCAAAAAACCATCAGGAAAAAATCCTGACGTGTTTGTGTGTGTGAGCATGAGATTTCAGAAATCTTATGTAGGGATTGTAAAACACAGCATTTTATTAGCATGGATTTGCATAAAACCAAGTCAAATCTGCAGCTTAAAAAACGCTACAAAAATGCTGCTAAAACGCCCAGTGTGAACATAGCCTTATGGTGAAGAATCAATAACAAGTGGGACACAATTGTGAAGTTGAACGAAATTTATTGCTTATTTTAAACTTTTTTAAAAAATAAATAACTGAAAAGTGGGGCGTGCAATATTATTCGTCCCCTTTAAGTTAATACTTTGTAGCTCCACCTTTTGCTGCGATTACAGCTGCAAGTCGCTTGGGGTATGTGTCTATCAGTTTTGCACATCGAAAGACTGAAATTCTTGCCCATTCTTCCTTTGCAAATAGCTAGAGCTGAATGAGGTTGGATGGAGAGCGTTTGTGAACAGCAGTTTTTAGCTCTTTCCACAGATTCTCGATTGGATTTAGATCTGGACATTGACTTGACCATTCTAACACCTGGATACGTTTATTTGTGAACCATTCCATTGTAGATTTTGCTTTATGTTTGGGATCATTGTCTTGTTGGAAGACAAATCTCCGTCCCAGTCTCAGGTCTTTCGCAGACTCCAACAGGTTTTCTTCAAGATGGTCCTGTATTTGGCTCCATCCATCTTCCCATCAATTTTAATCATCTTCCCTGTCCCTGCTGAAGAAAAGCAGGCCCAAACCATGATGCTGCCACCACCATGTTTGACAGTGGGGATGGTGTGTTCAGGGTGATAGGCTGTGTTGCTTTTACACCAAACATATCGTTTGGCATTGTGCCCAAATAGTTCGATTTTGGTTTCATCTAACCAAAGCACCTTCTTCCACATGTTTGGTGTGTCTCCCAGGTGGCTTGTGGCAAACTTTAAACAACACATTGTATTAATATCTTTCAGAAATGGCTTTCTCCTTGCCACTCTTCCATAAAGGCCAGATTTGTGCAGTGTACGACTCATTGTTATCCTATGGACAGACTCTCCCACCTCAGCTGTAGATCTCTGCAGTTCATCCAGAGTGATCATGGGCCTCTTGGCTGCATCTCTGATCAGCCTTCTCATTGTTTGAGAGGAAAGTTTGGATGGATGGCCGGGTCTTGGTAGATTTGCAGTGGTATGATACACCTTCCATTTCAATATGATCGCTTGCACAGTGCTCCTTCTGATGTTTAAAGTTTTGGAAATCTTTTTGTAACCAAATCCAGCTTTAAACTTCTCCACAATAGTATCACAGACCTGCCTGCTGTATTCCTTGGTCTTTATGATGCTATCTGCGCTTTAAACAGAACAGAGACTATCACAGAGCAGGTGCATTTATACGGAGACTTGATTACACACAGGTGGCTTATATTTATCATCATCAGTTATTTAGGACAACATTGGATCACTCAGGGATCCTCAATGAACTTCTGGAGTGAGTTTGCTGCACTAAGGCTATGTGCACACGTTGCGTTTTTTTCAGCGCGGAAAAAAACGCACCCTCTGGCAGAGGGGAGAATTGTAAACAATGCGTTTTGGAAAAAATGCATCAAAAACGCATGCGTTTTTCGTGCGTTTTCCATGCGTTTTCTTCAGGTGCGTTTTTGACCACATAATCCAGTGACAGTGCCACAATACATCCAGTACACAGTGCCAGCCTTCCTGCAGAGATGTGAGTGTTGTCCACGGGAGAGCGCAGCTGCCCATGCTCATGATTTGGGTTCAGGCTGCTGGGGAGCTCTATGCTAACTGTAGAGAACAGTCTTGTCTCCGCAGCATAAATTGACATGCTGAGGCTCTGGAAGCTGCACCACAGGTCGGTTTATGCTGCGGAGAAGAGAAGCACAGTGGGCACGGGATTTCTAAAATTCCTTCCACCGTGTTTCTACTGCACAACGCAGCGTTATGGACGCAGGGAAAACACTCTGCGCCCATAATGCTGCAAACCCTGATTGTGGGCACACAGCCTAAAATGTGTCAATGGATGTCAAACATATATATAACGTCCCACCCCCCTGCATATGCTAAGCTGGCGCCCTTTAGTGCCTTTCATGTGGCACTAAAGGGTGCCTAGCCTTGTATTTAGCCCAAAAAAAAAATAATTAAAATAAATGACGTGGGGTCCCCCCTATTTTTGATAGCCAGTCAGGGTAAAGCAGACAGCTGTAGCCTGCAAACCACAGCTGACAGCTTCATCTTGTCTGGTGAACAATTTGGAGGGCTCCCCAACCTGCTTTTTTTTTTTATTTATAAATTATTAAAAAAAAAAAAAACGTGGGGTCCCCCCCCAAATAAGATCACCAGCCAAGGTGAAGCTGACAGCTGGGGTCTGGTATTCTCAGGGTGGGAAGAGCCATGGTTATTGGACTCTTCCCAGCCTAAAAATAGCAGGCCGCAACCACCCCAGAAGTGGCGCATCCATTAGATGCGCCAATCCTGGCGCTTCGCCCCAACTCATCCCGCGCCCTGGTGCGGTGGCAAACGGGGTAATATATGGAGTTGATACCAGATGTGTAATGTCACCTGGCATCAAGCCCAGCAATTAGTGATGTCACGGCGTCTATTTGATACCCGACATAACTAATTGACAGTTATAGCAAAAAAAATTGACAACCAAAAAAAATGTATTTGAAAAAACACTCCCCAAAAACATTCCCTCTTTGACCAATTTATTGAAAAGAAAAAAAATTGGGTCCGCAGTATCCATTTTTGACATCCCACGTTGCTTCTGGACCTTCTAGAATATGGGGGGCACGCTCAGGGAACGTGTCCCCCATTTTCTAGTAGTGCAGACCCTCCATTTGAGGAGAGTAGGTGCAAAGAATCTGCACCTACTCTCTCCGGGTCACAGCTGCACAGTGCCGAGCAGCAGCAGCAGCCAGCGCCGCTCTCTGAACACAGGAAGCTGTCAGCTGCTCGGCACATGTGACCGGCGCGCACTGTGAAGGAGGAGGGGGCCGTGGGGGATCAACGCTGTGACAGGTACGGGGGTTACCGGGGGACACCGGAGGACACCGGGGGGAATAGGGGGTGACCTGGCAGGGCCTGGGGAGCAGTTTTCTGTCGCATGTGTTATTGCACATGCGACAGAAACAGAGGAGTAGGGCGGCCGGTGCACTGCTGTGCGCGCGGCCATGTTGGATTTTCGGGAGGGGGGTCGGGGGTCAGGGCAGGCACTTTGGCGACACCAAGGGCTTTCCTGAACTTTGCCAGGAAGTGAGGTCAACAGGAAACCTCTTGACCTCACTTCCAGGTAAATGCCTGCGTTCTGGCATGCCGACAAAGCCCGCGGACCGCAACAAAAATGCAGCGAACTGCGTTGTAGCTGCGGTCTGACCCGCATTATTGATTTCAATGGGGGAGAGAACGCAGCCACAACGCACAAAAGAAGTGACATACTGCTTTTCTTTCCGCACCGATTTTTGGCATCCAAAACGCTGCGTTTAGAAATTTTTCGGCTTTCTCATACACTTTGCTGGGAAAGCTGAATGCATGCAATTTGCCACTGAAACGCTGCGGTTCTAAACGCAGCGTTTCCGCGGTAAAAAACGCAACGTGTGCACACAGCCTAAAAGTAAAGGGGATGAATAATATTGCACGCCCCACTTTTCAGTTATTTATTTTTTTAAAGATTAAATAAGCAATAAATTTCATTCAACTTCACAATTGTGTCCCACTTGTGTTTATTCTTCACCATAACATTGAAATTTCTATCTTTATGTTTGAAGCCTGAAATGTGGAAAAAGGTTGAAAAATTCAAGGGAGCCGAATACTTTTGCAAATCACTGTATGTCAATGGAAAAAAAGAAGTATGGAAGAAGAGGAGGAAAAAAGAAAATTTCCAAAGCAAAAAATCTCCCGTAACTTAAAGGGGTATTCTCCTATTATTAAATTGCTTTAGTTAGGCCCCTTTCACGCATCAGTTTTTTGCCATCAGTCACAATCCGTCGAATTTTGAAAAAAACGGATCCAGCTACTGATACTGGATCCTTTTTTTTCTCATTGACTTGTATTAGCGATGGATTGCAACAGATGGCCTCGCGTTTCGTCCGTCATTCGACGGCTCCATCGAAAAATGTTTGTTTGTCGGATGGAGACGAAGTCCACAGTAAAGTTTTTTGGATCCGTCGCTGTCCTTTGTTTGGTATAAGGGAAGCCTATAGGCGCAGGATTCGTCGTTGTTCGTCAAATGACGGAATCTGGCGACAGATCCATTTTTTTTAACTGAGCATGCTCAGATAGGGTGTAAAAACACTGTTGGAGTGAAAAAACGTATCCGATGGATCCGTTTTTTCAACGGATCCATTGCATCAGTTTTTCCACAATCTGCGACAGATCCGTCAATCCGTCGAGAAAACGGATTGTGACTGATGGCAAAAAACTGATGTGTGAAATGGGCCTTAGGCAACATGCACACATCTGAATGACAAATGCTGTTTATTCTCAGACATTGCACTAACCCATAGCGTTTCATTGTGCCAGACAAACATCAGTTTTAAGGCCCCGTTACACGTAACGATATATCGCTGGGGTCACGGATTTCGTGATGCACATCCGGCGTTGTTAGCGACGTCGTTTTGTGTAACAGCTCCGAGCGAGTGTTAGCGATCAAAAATACTCACCTTATCGTTGATCGTTGACACGTCGTTCCTTTTCATAAAATTGTTGCTGTTACAGAACGCTGGTTGTTCGTCGTTCCTGCGGCAGCACACATCGCTACGTGTGACACCACAGGAACGAGGAACAACCCCGTACCTGCGGCCGCCTGCAATGAGGAAGGAAGAAGGTGGACGGGATGTTCGGCCTTCTCATCTCCGCCCCTCTGCTTCTATTGGGCGGCCGCTTAGTGACGCTGCTGTGACGCCGAATGAACTACCCTCTTAGAAAGGAGGCGGTTTGCCGGCAACAGCGACATCACTAGGCAGGTAAGTCCCGTGTCTCGGGTGTAAGCGATGTTGTGCGCCACGAGCAGCGATTTGCCCGTGACGCACAACTTACGGGGGCGGGTGCTTTCACCAGCGACATCGCTAGCGATGTCGCTGCGTGTAAAGCCCCCTTTAAAAAAGGGTCCATAGGACTCATCCGCTTTACGAATCAGACTCGGCCAATAAACTCTATGGGGGTCTGTGAGAAATGGATGAAACTAGAAAAACATGCTTTGTACTTTAAAGTTACTTCTTCCTTTCACCTTTTTTCAACTGACATATTGTTAGGAGTTAATGAATAAATAAGTGCAGACAGTCTACTTCAGTGAAAAAAAGGGATGAGGAAAAAACTTCATGCAACTTGGATAACACCTGAGTAAGAAATGGTACGTTTCTCTTGGCTGGTAATACACAGATGTGTGAATATGGCCTTAGAAAACATAAAAATAAGCGTTTGACTTGCATTTTTTATCTGCTTGGTTTTCTTGCTTTAACCCCTTAGTGACGGAGCTAATTTTCACCTTAATGACCAGACCAAATTTTGCAATTCTGACCAGTGTCACTTCATGAGGTTATAACTCTGGAACGCTTCAACGGATCCCGGTGATTCTGAGACTGTTTTTTCATCACATATTGGACTTCATGTAAGTGCCAAATTTAGGACAATTTTTTTGCGTTTATTTATGAAAAAAATTGAATTTTGGCAAAAATTTTCAAAATTTAGCAATTTTCAACTTTTGAATTTTTATACCGTTAAACCAGAGATTTCTGTGACACAAAATAGTTAATAAATAACATTACCCACATGTCTACTTTACATCAGCACAATTTTGGAAACAAAATTTTTTTTTGTTAGGAAGTTAGAGGGGTTCAAAGTTTATCAGCGATTTCTCATTTTTACATCAAAATTTACAAAACCATTTTTTTAGGGACCACATCACATTTGAAGTGACTTTGAGGGGCCTAGGTGACAGAAAATACCCAAAAGTGACACAATTCTAAAAACTGCACCCCCAAAGTACTCAAAACCACATTCAAGAAGTTTATTAACCCTTCAGGTGCTTCACATGAACAAAAGCAATGTGGAATGAAAAAAAGCAAAAATTAAATTTTACCTAAAAATGTTGCTCTAACCCAAATTTATTCACTTTTAGAAGAAATAACACAACAAAATGGACCCCAAAACTTGTTACCCACTTTCTTATGAACGCGCCAATACCCCACATGTGGTCAGAAACCTCTGTTTGGACAAATGGGAGGGCTCGGAACAGAAGGAGCAATATTTGAATTTTGGAAAGCAAATTTGGCTGAAATAGATTGCGGGCACCATGTTGCATTTACAGGTCCGCTAAGGTACCTAAACAGAAGAAACCCCTCACAAGTGACGCCATTTTGGAAACTAGACCCCTCAAGGCTTCTATCTAGGGGTATAGTGAGCATTTTGGATCCACAGGTACTTCACAGATTTTGTTATCGTTACGTTGTCATATTGAAAATTTTAATAAATTTCTCAAAAATGTTGCTTTAGCATTCATTTCTTCACTTTTTTAAGAGGTAATACCAAAAATTTGACCTCAAGGTTTGTTACCCACTTTTTTATGAGCGCGGTGATACCTCACATGTGGTCTGAAACCTTTGTTTGGACAAATGGGAGGGCTTGGAACGGAAGGAACAATATTTGAATTTTGGAAAGGAAATTTGGCTGAAAAAGATTGCGGGCACCATGTCGCATTTGGAGGTCCCCTAAGGTACCTAAACAGCAGAAACCCTGCACAAGTGACCCCATTTTGGAAACTAAGCCCCTCAAGGAATTTATCTAGAACTTTGGTGAGTACCCTGAACCCCCAGGTGCTTCACAGAATTTTATAACGTTGAGCCATGAAAAAAAAAAATAATAATTTTACCACAAAATTGTTATGTCAACCAGGTTGCTTTTTTTTTTACAAGAGTAAAAGGAAAAAATTCAGCATAACATTTATTATGCAATTTCTCCTGAGTTTGGCGATACCTTATATGTGGTGGAAATCAACTGTTTGGGCGCATGGCAGGGCTCGGAAGGGAAGGAGTGCCATTTGACTGCAAAATTGGCTGGAATCAATAGCGGACGCCATGTTGCATTTGGAGAGCCCCTGAGGTGCCTATACAGTGAAGCTCCCCAACATGTGGCCCCATTTTGGAAAATAGACCCCATAAGGAATTTATCTAGATGTTTGGTGAGTACCCTGAACCCTCAGGTACTTCACAGAAGTTTAGAATGTTGAGCTGTGAAAATAAAAAAATACATTTTTACCACAAAATTGTTATTTCAACGAGGTAGCTTTTTTTTTTACAAGTGTAAAAGGAAAAATTCAGCATAAAATTTATTGTGCAATTTCTCCTGAGTTTGGCGATACCTTATATGTGGTGGAAATCAACTGTGTGGGTGCATGGCAGGGCTCGGAAGGGAAGGAGTGCCATTTGACTGCAAAATTGGCTGGAATCAATAGCGGACGCCATGTTGCATTTGGAGAGCCCCTAAGGTGCCTAAACAGTGGCGCTCCCCCACAAATGACCCCATTTTGGAAACAAGACACCTCAAGGCTTTTATCTAGGTGTATATTGAGCAGTTTGAATCCAAGAGTACTTCACAGAATTTGATAAGCTTAGGTTGCCATATTGAAAATTTTCATTTTTTTCACAAAAATGTTGCTTCAGCATCACATTTCTTACTTTTTCAAGAGACAACAACAAACCGTGGACCCCACAGGTTATTATCCAATGTCTTATGAGCACAGGGATACCCCACATGTGGCCAAAAACCTCTGTTTGGATAAATGGGAGGGCTTGGAATGGAAGGAGCACCATTTGAATTCTGGAAAAGTTTAAATAAATTGCGGGCACCATGTCACATTTGCAGGGCCCCTTGGGTCCCTATACAGCAGAAACCCCCCCACAAGTGACCCCATTTTGGAAACTGGATTTTATTCAGGAGTATAGTAAGCATTTTGAATCCACAGGTACTTCACAAAAATGTTGCTGTAGCAACAAATGTCTCACTTTTAGGCTATGTGGCCATGATCCAGCGACAAGGCGTCTAGTATACAGTGTCAGCCTTCCTGCAGAAATGTGAGTGTTGTCCACGGGAGAACGCAGCTGCCCATGCCCACGATTTGGGTTCAGGCCGCTGTGGAGCTCTATGCTACCTGCAGAGAACACTCATCTCCGCAACATAAATTGACATGCGGAGGCTCGGGAAGCTGCGCCACACGTCAGTGTATGCTGCGGAGAAAAGAAGCACAGTGGGCACGGGATTTCTAAAAATTTTTCCACTGTGCTTCTACTGCACAACGCAGCGCTATGGACGCAGGGAAAACACTCCGCGCCCAAAACGCTGCAAACCCCGATTGTGGGCACATAGCCTAAAATGCTACAATGAATGAATGGATAGATGTCAAACAAATATAACGTCCCATTCCCCTGCATATTCTAAGCTGGCGCCCTTTAGTGCCTTTCATGTGGCATTAAAGGGTGCCTAACCTTGTATTTAGCCCCCCAAAAAATTAATAATTAAAATAAATGACGTGGGGTCCCCCCTATTTTTGATAGCCAGCTAGGGTAAAGCAGACAGCTGTAGCCTGCAAACCACAGCTGACAGCTTCACCTTGGCTGGTGATCAATTTGGAGGGCTCCCCAGGCGTTTTTTTTTTTAAAAAAAAAAACGTGGGGTCCCCCCCAAATTAGATCACCAGCCAAGGTGAAGCGGACAGCTGGGGTCTTATTGGACTCTTCCCAGCCTAAAAATAGCAGGCCGCAGCCGCCTCAGAAGTGTCGCATCCATTAGATGCGCCAATCCTGGCGCTTCGCTCCAGCTCATCCCGCGCCCTGGTACGGTGGCAAACGGGGTAATATACGGGGTTGATACCAGCTGTAATGTCACCTGGCATCAAGCCCTGGGGTTAGTGATGTCACGGCATCTAAACAGATACCCGACATCACTAACCCAGTCAGTAATAGAAAAAAATAAAGACAAAAAAAAAAATTTATTTGAAAAAAAACTCCCCGAAACATTCCTCTTTTACCAATTTATTGAAAATAAATAAATTTCGGTCGCTGTAATCTATTTTGGAGGTCCCTCGGCGACTCTGGACCTTCTAGAATATGGGGGGCACGTTCAGGGAACGTATCCCCCATTTTCTGGAAGAGCAAGCTCTCCATGAGCAGTGTGGGTGCAGTAATCTGAGAATACTGCACTCACACTGCCCCGGTCCAACCTAGGGCACAGTGACCTGCAGTAACCTCATTCTAGAATATGAGGGGCACGCTCACAGAACGTACCCCCCATTTTCTAGAACAGCAGTCTCTCCATGTGAGGAGTGTGGCTGCAGATTACTGCACTCACTCTCCCCCGGTCCACAGTGGAGCAGCCTGTGCAGCAGCGACGTCAGCGTCCCTGCTTGCAGGGATCCAGCTGACAGCCACTGTCTGCGCATGCGCCGCCAGCTTTCAAGAAGGAGGCGGCGTGATCGCGGGGACGGAGCACCAGCAGCCAGGTAACATAAAACCGGGGGCTGGTGACGGGGGGTGACGACGGGACCTGGGGACAACTTTCTGCCGCATGTGACGTGTCACATGCGGCAGAAAGAGCAGGATGAATGCGGCCGCGCGCTACTGTGCGCTGCGCGCCGCCATCTTCCACGCTCCGGAGGGGGGGCGGCTCTGGAGAGATCTCCGGTGTACCGGAGGAGGGGTCAGGGGGAGGACATTTCCCTCCGATCTGAAATGTTTGATCATTTCAGATCGGAGGGAAATGAATGCAGAGCCGGCGGCGGCGGGAGTTTTCAGCGCGCGTCGGCGCCATCTTGGATTTTCTGGAGGGGGGGGGTGTTGGATAGATTTCTCCGGTACCGGGGGCTTTGGGGGCACTAAGGGCTCATATTTATTTCTCATCTGACATGTTTGATCACGTCAGATGAGAAATAAATCAATTTTACCGGCCATTTTTTTTTTTTTAATGTTGTCGCCGGTATACGGTGTATACCGGCGATCGCATTAACGGGGTCCAGAAAAAACACCCCGATTCATAATCTGGGGGGTCTCAGCTACCCCCGGTAGCTGAAACCCCCGAGATTTTCGGTCGCTGGGGGGCGCTACAGGGTTTTTTCGGGCCGCCGCTTTAAAGCGGTGGAACAGAATAAGTACCCTGTTTTGCCGCCGCTTTAAGTCGTACGGCCGTCGTTATGAGGTTAAGAGCTTTTATCATACATACACACAGCTTGTTTCCATAAAGCTTTGCCACTATTACCTAGCCAGTGTGTGCAGCTGCTACTTTCTAGAAGAGGTATTATCTCCTAACATGTCAACCTCTTGTCCACAGCACATTGATTTCTATACAGCAGCTCACCAAAGCTCCTGAGTCCTGACAAGCTGACATTCTAAATCTTGCAAAATCACCATCCCCCACCATCTACTACTCCCAGAGTAGGTTTCCTAATCACAGCTCTCACTTTCCTGAGAAGTGTGTTTGTTCATATGCCATATTATCTCTTTATGTAAATATAATGATAGCAGTTTTAACTCCACAATAAAGAAACAACAGCTGAATGTGTTTCAGGAGAACCTGTGATAAGCTTTAGGGCTCACTCACACTTGCGCTATTTTGACGCAAACGGAATCCGTCACTAATGTAGTACAGTTCATTTATTTACAGTGGAAGCGCGACATCGTGTGGACACAAGCGGGTACTGCATGACACACACACGCGCCATAGCAACGCGCTTCCACTGTAAATAAATGAACTGTACTACATTAGTGACGGATTCTGTTTGCGTCAAAATAGTGCAAGTGTGAAACTAGCCTTATAGTTTTATTTAGGGCTCACTCACATGAGCGATGAGTCTCTCTTTTGAGAAAATTGGATCTATTATGCTTTTGACACAAGGTACGGAGAAGATCGAGAATTTACTTTCTCCAACTTCTCCATTGTGTCCACATACTGTAAATTGGACAGCACTGAGATGACATCTGAGTGTAGTCGTATGTTTTACATACACTTGTTGCGCCCTGTGCCTAGTCGCCACAGATCACAATTGCTTGTATATTTTCATCTGTATAACATGTATTGTTAGCCTTAATGAGAATTTGGCTATCTCTACTGCCCACTACAAAACACACATTTGCACACACTCCCTTACTGGGGTTATTCTCTAGCGCTAAAACTAATTCTTGAGAAAGAGCCATAGAAGGAGAGAGGGGAAGAACTTAGTTCTGAGGCAGATTTCAGTCAGTGTCAGTTAGTTGGTGTGTGAGGTGAATTGAGGAGCGTACTGAGGAGATGTCCTGTCCTGAGGTGATTTTGAAAACCTCTGGAGGGGACAGCTACACTTGCAGGGTATCAGTCCCTAGGTCATCAGTGCCTTCAAGGTCAGTGACAAAACTGAGAGACTGCAGCCTTTTAACAAGGAACAGTGAAATTCCTGGGAGCACAGTGGCATGTGTGAGTCTGGAAGCTTCTAGAAGAAATAGAGAGTCTTCCTTCAGTATTCCAGTCACCTGCTCGGCAGAAGGGATAATCAGTCCAGATTGTTCTTGTCTTGGGAATCCCAGTTTACCAAGATACTTACCCCCAGGTAGGGAAATAGTGGCAGATGAAGAGTACACCATCACTAAACAGCAGAGGAACCAACTCTCATCAGGGCAGGAAGTACCCCATCATTGTATGCTGTGTTATCATCCTGTGGAGCTTCAGTAAAAGCTCCATGCCCTGTCTCTGGCTGAATTATTCCCTGCTACACCATCCCTACCTCAACACATCCCTCAGTAACCAGCCCTAGTTGGGTGGGCAAGAGGACAACCCTTTGGCACTGTGCATCACCACCTAACTACTGGGGACCACCAGCAGTGCCCGGCCATACCACAGCCGAACATCCCAACTGGCATCACAAACTCTTTATGTATTTTATTTTTTTACTCCCCTTTTTTTAAAATATTATTTTTACTCCCCATTACAAAAAGCATGTCACTTGCGCCACCTCGCCGCTCAGAGCCACATCAGATGTGACATCAGAGGTTTCCACTTCCGGGGTGGCACACACCCATAGACTTGAATGGTTGGGAATGATGTGATATACACTGCCAATCATAGTATTCATAATTTTTTTTCTCATGCTGAATCAGCACTGATTGGCACGGCCCCATATCCTAAGTTTGGATCAAGCGCTATACGGTCACTATACTACAGCCCTGCTTCTCACCAGAACTTTAAGGCTGGGGCCACATGGGGCACTACTGCGATGCTCGCATGAGACTCGGCTCGCGCTGGCAGCACAGCAGGAGCCGAGTGTCATACGAGTGTGCCTGCATCTGAGCTCTGATCATGTGAGCAGACCTCAGCTGCGGGGGGCGGGCCGGCACTGAGGAGGGGAGGGAGGGATTTATCTCCCTCTCTCCTCCGTAGTCGGCTATTGCCATTCTCGCACTGCATTGGCAGTACACCGGTGTACCGCGAGTGCAGTGCAATTTTTCTCTCGCCCCATTCACTTGAATGGGTGTGAGAGAAAGAGTCTCGCATTACAGTTGCAGCATGCTGCGATTGTTTTCTCGGTCCGATTAGGGCTGAGAAAATAATCGCTCATGTGCGCTGACACACAGGCTAGAATTGGTCCGAGGGGAATGCGATATTTTATCGCACTCCACTCCCACCGATTTTCTCGCCGTGTGGCTTAGGCCTTACTCAAAGAGAAGTGCGCCCATGGAAATTAGGAAGTAAGAAGATTGCAGAATTGTGACAATTTGAGAATACGGGGTTATAATAGAAAGCAAAAGGGGTATAACTGTTGAGCAGATATTATAATAATATTATTATTATTATTATCTTATACCTATGTTTTATGAATTTTCAGAAAATAATGATAGCATGAATGATTCAATAGAACATACAGGTTTATTGCAGACTATAGAGGATAATGGCAATTTTCACATCCTGATCTGTCTGATTAACAACCTACTCATAACAATAGTGAATGTCTATGATCCGAACAAAAGGCAGATCTTATTGTTAAGCAAAGTCTTTATAGCCAAAGTGAGAAGAATACAACAAGGGAAACTCCTCTTTTGTGGAGATTTCAATACCATTCTAGATAGCTCCCTTGATACTCCATCACAATACACCCGTTTCAGACGGCTTTTCCAACAAATGTAGTCAATTGTTTGCAATCAACCCTTCTCAACTCCAGAATATTTTCATTTTGCAGCCCATCAAGGCGTTCTACCCCCAGGCATATTGCCCATCACTATTATCACCATTCCAAAACCAGAAGAGCGCTCTAATGTCACTAATTATAGGCAGATTTTATAACTTAGTTGCAGTTAAAATGCCTGAAAGTTATTAGCAGCGCTACTCCCCATTGTACATACACTTATAAACTCTGACCAATGGGGGGTTAGTAAAGGCCGTCACCTCAGAAGGAAGGAGGAAGATTATTAATCTTATTACATATGCAGAAAAGAGCCATAAGCGTTCACTCATTCTAAACCTGGACACAGTTTCCATTGGGAATTAACGTTCTCTACTATGGAAAAACTTGCATTATACAAGCTATTTCAGCATATACCCATCTCCTTTAGCTATAGGACTAATAAACAGGGCCCTGTTAGATAGTTTCCCTATCTGTAACGGCACTTTTCGAGAATGTCCATCATTTTATTCATCATGGAAAAGGCTGTTAGAATAAACCAGGCATCTCTGTTAGTCATATATAACACAAAATATGTTTGTTCACAGATAATATCATTATAACAATCACTGATGCCTTTAAGGGAACCTGTCACCACTTTTTTGGCCTATAAGCTGCTGCCACCACCACTTGGCTCTTATCTACAGCATTCTAACATGGTGTATATAAGATCCCAGGCCGCTGTGAGAACATAAAAAACACTTTATAATACTTACCTAACGGTCGCGCGGTGGGCCTAATGGGCGTCTCCGTTCTCTGATGCCGGCACCGCCTCTTTCGGCCATGTTTGTGCTCCTTCTTCTCTAGCCACGGTGCATGACGGGTCCGACGTAATCCAGACTCGCCGGAATTCAGGTCCTGAGCAGGTGCACTTTGACCTGCCCTGAGCACGGCAGATCAATATATTGTAGTGCACCTGCACAGGATTGGCGAGTGTGTATGACGTAGACGCGTCATGCATACATGCTTCAGAAGAAGGACGAAGATGGCTGAAAGAGGCGGCGCCGGCACCGGAGAACGGAGACGCCCATTAGGCCCACCGCAGCGACCGTTAGGTAAGTATTATAAAGTGTTTTTTATGTTCTCACAGCGGCTTGGGCTCTTATATACAGCATGTTAGAATGCTGTATATAAGAGCCCGGTGGTGGTGGCCGCAGCTTATAGGGCAAAAAAGTGATGACAGGTTCCCTTTAAAGGGAATCTGTCACCAGGTTTTTGGTAACTCATCTGAGTGCAGTACAGTATCTGGGCTTAGAGCCTGATTCCAACAATGTATCACTTAATTTATTGGGTGCAACAGTTGTGACACAATTAAAGTTTTTCAATATAGCATGTAGCAGAGCTTAGAAGGCTAAGCAGACTACAGCTTTCTGTGTACATTGTTTATTGACAGAGTGCTGCTTATAAGAGGACGTAGTTGGGTGACTCTAAAAGGCAATAAAACAATCAATGTAAGTAAACAACAGCACACAGCTAATAAGGGACACATCACTTAAATCTGTACTTCAGTCACTATCTCCTGCTGTTTTCAGATGACATAGCAAACACCTCCTGACAGATTCCCTTTCATTTTGTGCAGGAAGTTAATTTTCACTTTTTCTCTTTAGAAATGTATGTTACAAGAGTAACACCCTCTAAGGCCTAAAACACACTTCCGCAAAAAAAACGTACGTGTCTCATGGTCCGTTTTTCGGGTCCGTGTTCCGTTTTTTAGGGGCGTTTCTCCGGTAGGTATGGCATCCGTGTGATGGCGTATGCGAGCCGTGTGTGCGTGTGGAATGTCCGTATTGACATAAAATACGTACGTGTGCTGTCCGTGTGCTGTCCGTTTTTAAAGGCCCGCATTCTTACCCAATTAACGTTGTTAATCATTCATCATGAGATCCTGATGTTTTTGTTTGCCATCAATTGACCTGATAGATTGGTAACAAGTGTTTCAGATTTCGTGATGAAAAACGGACACGGACGATATGTGCTGAACACGGACATACTCCGTGTGCGGTCCGTGCAGGCACGGACCCATAGACTAAAGCGGGTCCGTGCCTGCGTGCTGCCGGCCAAAAACGGACATGTCATCCGTGTAGAAAAGCGCACACACGTACTTACGACACGGACACACGTTCCATGTGATTTTACGTGTGTGTGCCATCTACCAATGAATAACATGTGTCTCCGTGTGTACGTGTCTCCGGTACGTGCAAATACGTACCACACACGTACAAAAAAAACGGATGTGTGTTGCGAGTCTCAATGTCTCATACTGAGTATACACATTAATTCACTCCTCAAGAAAACAATCCAAGTACAACCCAAATTCTAAAAAGTTGTCATGTAAGTGTAAAATGTAAAACAATAATGCAATGATTTGGAAATCTCTTATCAACATAGTTTGTTCACAATAAAACATAGAGCACAGATTGGAAGGTGAATGAGCCATTTATCAATTTTAGAACATTATTAACTTATTTTGAAATTAATTGCAGAAACACACTTCAAAAAAATTTGAGACAGGGCCATGTCTAGCATTGTGCAGCGTCCCTTCTTGTTTCAGCAGTCTGTACTTGTCAGAGAAGTGAGGAGAACAATCATTGGTGTTTTGGGATAGAAATGTCTTATTCTTGTTTGATGTAGAATTCTAGCTGTTTAACAGTCCTGGGTCGTCTTTACCAGACTTTGCATTTTATAATGCTCCACATGCATTTTTTTTTCTATGGGTGAAAGGTCTGGACTACAGGAGGCCAAGTGTGTCACCTGATTATTTCTTCTGGGAAGCCATGCTGTTATGCTGGATGCACTGTATGGTTTAGCATTGTCTTGCTGAAAAAAAGATTTTCTCAGAAATAGTTATCTGGATGGTAGCACATGTCCTAAAATCGCTATGTAATGCTCAGCATTGATTGTGCCGTACAAGATGTATAAGCTGCCAATGACATAGGCACTAATGAAACCCCATACCATCAGGAACTGTGTGCTGATAACAAGCTGGATGGTCCCTCTTCTCTTGAGCCAGCAGGTCACAGCACCTGTGGTTAGAAAAATAAAGAATTTAAAATATTGATTCATCTGATCACAAAGCAGTTTTAGGCTATGTGCCCACTTGTGTGCGCTCTGCACTGCAGAGTTTTGTCACTGCATGCCCGCTTCAGAGCGCAGCTGAAAAACTCCGTTCTGAAACTTTGGTGACTGCAGAGTTCATGCACTCTGGATGCTGCCTCTCCCTATAGACAGAATGGAGACAGCATGCAAAGCGCACGAAAAAAGTGATATGTTGCTTTTTAGAACCCAGCGATTTGGCAGCATGCAAATT
Organism: Anomaloglossus baeobatrachus; assembly: GCF_048569485.1. Classification (NCBI taxonomy): domain Eukaryota; kingdom Metazoa; phylum Chordata; class Amphibia; order Anura; family Aromobatidae; genus Anomaloglossus; species Anomaloglossus baeobatrachus. Next base: position 223,212,275 of record NC_134353.1, read on the forward strand.
GCTGCGTTCTAAAACATCACGTGGGCATGGATTATGCACAACCTTAATAGATTGTGCTGGGGACGCAGGACGCATGCAGTTACGCTGCGGTGTAGATCGCAGCGTAACTGCATGCAATACGCACACGTGGAAACACAGCCTTACATGTTGCCTTAAGGCCATTTTACACGCTGCGATATCGGTCCCGATATCGCTAGTGTGGGTACCCGCCCCCATCGGTTGTGTGACACGGGCAAATCGCTGCCCGTGGCGCACAACATCGCCCAGACCCGTCACAATATTTACCTGCTCTGCGACGTCGCTGTGACCGGTGAACCGCCTTCTTTCTAAGGCGTCACAGTGACGTCACTAAGCGGCCGCCCAATCAAAGCGGAGGGGCGGAGATGAGCTGGACGTAACATCCCGCCCACCTCCTTCCTTCCGTATTGTGGGCGGCGGCAGGTAAGGGGAGGTTCCTCGTTCCTGCGGTGTCACACGGAGCGATGTGTGCTGCCGCAGGAGCGACAAACTACATCGTACATGCTGCAGCAGCGATATTTGAGAAGGGACCCCCATGTCACCGTTGAGCGATTTTGAACGTTTTTGCAATGATTCGCATCATCGCAATCATAGGTGTCACACACAACGACATCGCTAATGCAGCTGGATGTGTGTCACAAATTCTGTGACCCCAACTCGTAGCGTGTAAAGCGGCCTTTAGTCCATTTTAAATGAACTTTGGCCCAGAGAAGATGGCAGGATTTTTGTATTGTGCTGATATATGGCTTCTTCTCTGCATGATAAAGCATTAACTTGCATTTGTGGTTGCACGATGAACTGTGTTCATGCACAATAAAATTTGTGAGTATTCCCAATCTCATATAGGCATTTGCATGACAGAATTATGTTGGTTCTTAATGCACTGAATTACAGGTACTGTGAGGATGGGGAATAGCACTATGGATCTCATCTTTATAGCTTGAGGACATGATTATTAAAATATATATTTTGTAATCTCACTGGAGTACCCCTTTAAAAGTCTGTAAAGCCATCAGTTCATTATCCCTGGACTACTGATCCTACCTCTGGGTATTTTTGAGTACTTTATAAAAATGAAAAATAATATTTGTCATTTTTGTTTTAAAACAAAAAACATTGCCAAGCTCTGAAAAAAATCAAGGAAAAATTAGTATATACCATTCCTCTGCATACTTCCTTGCATTGAAGAAAAAAAATGTTTTATCCTTCACAAATTGTTGGTTTTTGTGAACTTCTCAACATGTTTAGTTGGCTGATGTTTTGCGAGATTGGTTATTGACTAAAGGCCCCTCACTTCCTTGATTGATAGCTACTGCATGTCTTATGCAGGCGTCACACAAGACGATCTATCATGCGATGCATTGTCGGGGTCACAGTTTTTGTGACGCACATCCGGCATCGTTTGCGACATCGTTTCGTGTGACACCTTCGAGTGACGCTGAAACGGTCACAAATCGTGAGTCGTGTACAGGTTGCTTATTTTTAAAAAATTGTTTATTTTTCATGGCGCCGGTTGTTCATCGTACCCGGGGCAGCACACATCGCTCCGTGTGACACCCCGGGAGCGATGAACACAGCTTACCTGCGTCCCGCGGCACCCGCCCTCTATGCAGAAGGAAGGGGGTGAGTGGAATGTTTACGTCCCGCTCATCTCCGCCCCTCTGCTTCTATTGGCCGACGGCTGTGTGACGTCGCTGTGACGCCGAACGTCCCTCCCCCTTCAGGAAGAGGATGTTCGCTGCCCACAGTGAGGTCGCTTGTCGCGGGCGGGGAGGACGCCGCCGCTGCTGGTCGCTCGCCAACGCTTGGGTCCGGCGCTGCTGCGGCTGCTCGGTGGCTCGAGCAGTGGGCCGGATCCGGGGACTCGAGCGGCGCTCCTCGCCCGTGCGTGAAAGGGGTGGTTGGTTTGGGGGATTTAGTCCGTAACGCCACCCATGGGTTGTGGTGAAGATGGGCACCACCGCTGCTGGTGACGGGGATCCCGAGAGCGATGGTAGGGAGCAGCTGGGATGTTGTTTTCCCCCTCCGTGGGTAGGGGTTGGTGGTCCCGGGGCCCGGTGGTGTGACGGGGAGGCAGGGTTGGTGAGGTGCAGGTTTGCAGGGACAGCGCGGCGCGGTGCCGGAAGGCACGGGTGTACTCACTCAGCAAGAGATGCACAAAGTCCTCGGCAAACCAAACGGCTGGATGGACGGGTCCCGCAGCTGGCTGCAGTGTCTCTCCCCGGACAGGTGATGGCGGCTGTCTTTCCCTGCACCTTGATGTACTTGTTTGACTACGATGGATCCCCAACGGTAGTCCGCTCCCCAGTGTATGGATGCCGGAGGAGCCCGTTTGCCCGCAGGTGCTGGCCCTTGGGTCTCTAGTCTTAGGCGGTAGCTGTATACCCTCACGGTGTGGGCGGTTGCCTTCTATCGGGTCTTTGGCTGTTTGGAAACCCCTGGGGTTCCGGTCACACTCGGATTTGACTATTGTCGGCGGCTCCAAGCCTGGTCGGGGTCCGATGGCCCTGCCTGTGTGTGCTGGCTTCACTTCGCTCCCCGGTCGGTACCGGCAGGCCAACGCCCGACCCCGGTCCTACGGTTCCACATTGCTTCACCACTCCTGCAGACGGCCACCACCGTCTGCAAACCTTGCTGTCAGTGCCTGGGCCACAAACCCAGACACCCAAGTGTTTACTCCTCACACTTCCACCTCCTGGACTAAACTGACACTTTTCCCGCCTCCAGGCCTGTGAACTCCTCGGTGGGTGGGGCCAACCACTCGGCTCCGCCCCACCTGGTGTGGACATCAGACCCTGGAAGGAGGCAACAAGGGTTTTATGTTTGGCTAATGTTACTGTCTAGTGGGGGTGGGGGTGTTTGTGTGTTACCTGTGACGACCTGGCTAGTCCAGGGCGCCACACGCTCAGCAGGTAAGTTCGTGTGACGGCGGTTTACCGACTTTGTGCGACACGGGCAGCGATTTGCCCGTGACACACAAACGACGGGGGTGGGTACGATCGCACATTTGATCGCACCGTGTAACGCCCACATTAGTATAACATTATAATGTTATAGTAAAATGTCTGGATACAAAAATGTAGTATTTTTTTCTCAACATTCTCAACATTATCCCTCAGATGACTGACTCATCCTCTATCCTTATCCAGCCCTCATTATTACCATCTCTACTCTAGTTATATAGTTATCACATATGTTCATTGCATGTTATTAATACGGCTAAAACTATGATAAAAACTTATTAGCTAAAAATAAATATTAGACTGACATGTTTTTGAACAAAGAACATAATGCACAATCTCTTGGCCTTGAGTAACAAATGTATGTAAACCCTTCGGTCCGATCAAAATTTTGTTTTTTGCAACGCGATTGTCGCAATGTTTAATTTCATGAACAAAGGTGTTTTCTGAAAGCCTCGAAAGAAGAGTTGTTGATACAAATTGTGTACAAATGGTTGAAATTCTAGGCTCTTATTACTATCCCAAGGGTAGCAAGCTTTTAATAGTCTATAAGATCACAAAGGAACCCAGGATAACTTTTAAACATTTGGAAATATTAATATTCATGAGTCCACCTTCAAGAGAATATTGAACTACAATGGTGTGCATGGCAGGATTGCAAGAAGATTGCCACTACATTCTAAAGCCCGCTTTACACGCTGCAATTTTGCATACGATCTTGTATGCGATTTGAAATGCCCCCATCGTATGTGTGGCACGCTCAATTTCTTGAACGTGCCGCACATACGAGTAACCCCCGTCACACGTCCCATTCATATGACCTCGCTGTAGGCGGCGAACGTCCACTTCCTGGAGTGGGAGGGACGTTCGGCGTCACAGCGACGTCACACGGCAGCCGGCCAATAGAAGCGGAGGGGCGGAGCTGAGTGGGACGTAAACATGCCGCCTACACCCTTCCTTTTGCATTGTGGGCCGGGAGCCGCAGGACGCTGGTAAGATCTGTTCATCGTTCCCGGGGTGTCACACACTGCAATGTGTGCTACCCCGGGTACAATGAACAGTCTGATGTGCAATTCTAGAGACAGGTACGATGTGTATGCGATGAACATTTAACGTTCAATCGCAATCGCACGCACCTGTCACACACTGCAATGTAACTTACGATGCCGGATGTGCGTCACTTACGACGTGACCCCGCCGACACATTGTAAGATACATTTAAGAACATTGCTGCCCATCTTTCGTTTGCTAAGGATCACCTAGACAAGCCAGAAGGATATTGGAACAATGTATAGTGGATGAATGAGACCAAAATAAGCTTTTTTTGTTTGTTTGGAAAAAAGAAACCCTGTCTTAAAGCAGCATAAAAGCCCTTTACCATCTGTGAAACCCAGTGGTGGTAGTATCATGGGTTGGGCCTCTTTTACTTCATCTGTGCCAGAATGGCTTGTGTTGTGATCATTAATGAAACAATGAATCCTGATAGATATATATATATATATATATATATATATATATATATATATAGCAACAAATTCTAAAGAAAAGTGTTAAGACATCTGTCCATGAGGTAAATCTGAGGAGAAAGTGGGTTATGCAGCAAGACAATGGCCCAAAGCACTTTCAAAGGAAGTGGAAAAGCAGCTGCAGATCTGACTTCACCCAAATGTCAGTTACATTCCAAAAAGAGGAAAGTGAAGCAGTCACTGACTGGCTTCAGAGATCACCTGACATAACAATGTCAAGTGAGCCACAGGAGGGCCAGTGCCAGTACTGCTAGAATGGCCCCTGCACTGTAGGTGAGAATAACTGCTATTATTTTACCTGGGGGGGGAACATAGTAACTGAGAATGGGTTGTTAAAGTAGTGGACAACCCTTTTAAGGTTTTAGAATGGCCAAGTCAAAGTCCTATCTATAATTTTACTACTCACAAATATGTGGATTGTTTTCCAAAAGGCTGAGAACATTACCTCTGATAAATGGCATATAGTCAGCAGTGGGCACCACAAGGATCTGTGCTTGAACCAGTTCTTTTTAAACTCTTTATTAATGAGCTTGTGGATAGGATTGAGAGTAAAGTGTCAGTCTTTACTGATGACACCAAACTATGTAGGATATTAAAAACTGAGCTTGACAGTATAATGTTATAGAATGATAAAATGTCTGAATGGGCAAACACATGGAAGATGAGGTCTAATTTTGATAAATGTAGGGTAATGCACGATGGCCAGAGTAATCCCACTGCTGCATATACATTAGGTGGATATATACTAGGAATTTTAATGCAGGAGAAGGACTTGAGTATTCTGATTACAAATAAGCTGAGCAGCAGCACTCAATGTCAGGCAGCAGCTGCAAAAGCAAACAAGATTTTAGGTTGTATAAAACGAGAGATTAGATCCCATGATCCCAACTTATTGTTACCCCTCTATAAATCACTTGTAAGACCACATCTGGAATATGGGATCCAGTTTTGGGCTCCACATCTTAAAAAGGACATTCAGAAGTTAGAGTCAGTTCAAAGATGGGCAACTAGACTACTACAGGGGAACAAATGGCATAGTGGGTTATAAATAATTTAGCGATTGAGAATGTATGACTTGTGGAGAAAACTTAAACTTTATTGAACCTATCTAAGTCTTTTTATAACTTATGAAACTATCATGTTAAAACGTTTTCTGACCAGGAGTATTAATCTGTTGTCCATGAGCACTTTGGTATTCACAATGCAGTACAGAATATTTATTTAAAGGGAACCTGTCACCTGATCCATGCTGCCTGTGTTATTGTACCTGTGTACCAGTCTGAGGCAGGTCGCTGGTGGTTTCTCTCCGCCTCTTTACAGTAGACTGACAGGTCACTTCCTATGCAAACACTTGTGGAGAGATTTGTCAGACATGGGGGCCAGAGTATGGGGAAGATGCTGGGGACATGCATGGGACTAGTCAGCCAAGACTCATCATTTCTGGCCAGCTTTTCAAATAATTTTTTATGCAAATTGCTTCAGCTTTTCAGAGAAAAACTTACACAGCTGCCAATAATCAGCCAGTGTCCTATACATGCTGTCCATTGTTCAGGCAGCATGAATCAGATGACCTCTTCCCTTTATAAAGATAAATTATTAGACAGGACTAAAAAATGTATATAACGTGAAAGGAGCAATATCAAATCTACAACTCCTTTTTATATATTCAGATAAAGCAAATGGGACCCCCTGCTAGATAACCTTTTTATTGCCTGGAGCAGAGAGCCATTAAAGAAAGTCTGGCTTCCATTATGATTGACTAAACTCAGCCATCTATTATATGATTACTTAATTGAATGGGTGCCACATAATACTTCATTGCCCCAGTACAAACCATTGGAGTGGAAGTGTTTGGTTAGGTGAAATAGTCTGAACTTCAATCTTTACTTATTGTGGGATTATTAGCTGTGCATTCTATGATACATATCCTACCTTATATTCTGTATTTATGCTTATATCTTTTTCCAGTGCGCCTTAGTGTGTGAGTGCTCGTCACCTGAAATGATCAATGGAAATGATAATCTGCCTTTATTAAATGCAGGTAAGATATGATTGTCTACCATTTTAACTTTTGTGTTTCTATAAGACTGTGAAATCATTGACAACCTTAAACTTAAGTAGTTGCATTTCTTAAAACGACAAACATACCACAAGACAAAAAGATTTCCTGAAGCAGAAAAGTGTAAAATTGAATTTGTGTAGTTAGTTGTCAAGTGTTAAAAGTTAAAGAGAACTTGTCAGGTCCCCTATGACCTCCAACGCAACAGCATTTATAGCTGTATGCCCAAATTCCCTCCCTAACCTGCCCTGTATAACGTTACTCACTAATATGAATGTTAAAAAAAATGACTTAGAATCTTTGCTTTCCTTATGCTATTTGGGCCTGTGACTTGTTACAGGGGTATTATTTCCTCAGACTAGTCAGCCTTTTTTCCATGTTATCACACCCCTGTGTATGTGATAACATGATTTCCAGGAGCTGGCATCGCCAGTTCCTGGAAATCTTGTGCATGCGCGTGGCTCATTTAGGCCACGTTAATGCACCATTGAAGCTGGGTGTACGCTTTCCGGCTTCAATAGGCAAACTGAACATAACCAGAAGTTTAGAAGACATGTATGTGAGGCGGCTTCTGAACTTCCACGCATGGTGTGCCTAATGAAGCCAAGAAGCGTCCACCTTGCTTCTGAGGCACACTGACGTGGCCTTAATGAGCCTTGTGCATCCGTGAGAGGTGACGCCAGCTCATGAAAATCATGTTATCACGCAGACATGGGTGTGATAACATGGAAAAATAGCCGACTGGTCTGAGTAACTAACGCCCATGCGACTAGTCACTGTTCTAATTTGCATAGGGAAAGCAAGTTTTAAAAGTAGTTTTTTTAAGCATTCATACTAGTGGCTGGTTAGGAAGGGAACTTGGGCATACAACCATGAATATTGCTTTGTTGGAGAGCATGGAGACCCTGACAGGTTCCCTTTAAAGGGAACCTGTTTGATCCAAACACTATTTGCATGCAGATATTAGAGTAATCAGCAGGTAAATCACAATTAAATCCCATTTAGCCAGCTTTCTAGAGCAGCAGCTACTGGGAGAAAATAAAGTTTTATTCTCCCTGCAGCCAATCACCTCTGGTGCAGGGAGATATGACAGTCACCACTCAATACACAATGAGCGTGACTGTAATCATTCCCCAGGACGTTTATGGGCAGCCTCCTCAGCAGTGTAGTGTAGAGCAAGCTGTTAATCAGTGTGTCAGGGAATAATTACAGCCACTTTCCCTGTGTTATAAGTGGTGAATGTAACTCTGCCCTGCAAAATCCCAAAGACTTGAAGTGAGTGGCTGCAGAGAGAATAAAACTTAACTTTCTCCCAGTAGCCATTATTCCAACCAGTTAGGTGAACAGGATTTAAATGCTATTTACCTGCAAATAATCATTGTATCTGTAGGTAAATAATGTTTCTGGACAAGATAGGTTCCCTTTAAAACTCTACATTGTGAAATCTTTGTTATATGTTAAAGCCATGCTACATCTGTACTAAAAGGGGTTGTCTCATACCTATAATGCCTTTTATAAATATCTATCTTTATCCCATAACCATGTTTATAATTTGCTTCATTATAAAATTCCCTACCATTCTCCTTATTGAGCTGATATCTATATCTGACATTTTATTCTTTACTTACTGTGACATTTCATTTGAGGGGAGTTTAAAACAAGACATCATCAGGGGGAGATGTTATACAGGGCGTGATCGAAGCAGGGTGAGTGACAGCAGCGCTTCTTGGTGAGAATTCATTTCAGGGAGGTGATAGAAGCTATGGGGCAGCACTGCAGTCAGTCATAGTGCTTCTACCACCCCCTGATGACATCTTCTTTCAGAAAAAGAAGTGGTGGAGATTGAGGAAGTGTGGCAGCTGCCAATGAAGATTCAGGTGACAGACACAGAAATGTGGCAGCGGTCAGTGAAGATGTATACGACAGTCACAGAAGTAGTGTTGTGCCAGACACTAAAGATTCAGGTGACGGACACAGAAGAAATGTGGCAGTGGCCTCTGAAGATAATGGCGGTGAATACGGAAGAAATGTAGTGGCATCCATTGAATATGCGGGGGGTGGCAGGGAGAGAAGAAGTGTTGCCGTGTCCATTCGTACATGTGGGTGGCAGAAATAAAAGTAGTGTGGTCGTGGCCTTTGTACTCATAGATGCAGTCACTTCCCGGTCTCCCCCTGAAACAGGACATCATCAGGGGATGGTGGTGGCAGAAGCTGTAGTAAGTGTCTGCAACGTTGCCCCAAGATGACATCCTATTCCTGGAGGGGTGAAGTGACTGTAGGGCTATCCTCCTGTGATGTCCTTTTTGAGACGTCCCTGAAACGAAACATTACAGGAAGTAAAGAAAACAAATGACAGATATAGGATTTAGCTACATTGGGAAAATAGAAGAGAATTTTATACTAAAGCAAATAACAAAAGTGGTTAGGGCTGAAAGATAGATATGTAGGTATCAGAGCACCCCTTTAATTCCAAGACAGACTGGTCCCAAATGGGCATAGACACTTGGATTTAGTGACAATGCATACAAATAAAGCTGAGCCTGTGTTCGCGCTTATCTTTACTCTTCTATTACTAGAAGCTGGCTATTGGAGCGGAGAGAATTAAGTGCTTTCTTTGTATTGTTATAGACGTAGTCGCTGGTGGGGCGGGAGGCAGCGGAAATGCTGTACAATCTATATTAGCTCATTCATTTATGGTATTTTAAATAATTCACTTACACATAATATATTATTTTCTTCTATTTTCAATTTCTTTTCAGTGCAGCGCATTGTTACAGTGATTAATTATCCTTACTTATACATATTTACACACAACTGCGAATAATTCAAGATTAAGTGGATTAGATCTGCAATATTAAAACGTACAGAGATGATTTATATAATACAATAATAAACAATCAGATGACAAATATTGTTTGAGCCATGAAGGGAAAATAATAGGAAGCAGAAAATCCCAAACCTTACCCTGAACTAATTTATAAAAGGAAAGTGAGACTATATGCTAATTATATGCTCATTTGTAAACTGGTCTTGAAACAGCTTTATATACTTAACATTAGAGGATTAATTTCTCAAGGACTCTCATTCTAAAAACAAATCCAGATAATTTGTGCACAGGATCCTGAACAAGCGGAGAAGTACTTAGCAAGTTCTGTAAAACTAATCCTTTCTATGAATTAAACAGCTTTCACTTTTTGCACCCCAAAACCGCCGATTTAAAGGGGGTTATTCCCAAAATGGCAAGTTGTCCTCCATATGAGATCCTAAAAATGGGGCACTGCAGAACCCCTTCTTGAATGAAGTGGAGATGAGTATGCTCACCTTCACTCCATTCATTCCCTCTGGGACTGCCAGATAAAGGTCAGTGTATAGCTCTTGGCTTTTCCGCCGGTCGCATTGATAATGGAACAGAAGTTGAGCAAGCGCACTTCTACTCTATATAAGATTTTTCTCTGCCCATGGATAGGGGTTAACTTACTATTTTGGGAATACCCTTTAATTAAGGGGTATGTAAAAGATTACCCTCCAACAAATTGTCTACAGCATCACTGGGGCATCTCTTGAGGTCGGATCAGGCACTAACGGTTTGTATGTTGAAATTGCTGTAAATGCGGTGTCAATTCCAACATTTTATATACTGTATATACATCTCAAGTATTCAGAACTTCTCTTAGACTTGAGTTCATTGGATTCACCAGAATAAATATTGGAGGCCCCCTCATTCTATTCAGACCACATAGATGTCTCCTTTTTGTAAATATAATTGTTACTAAAGAGGTTCCCCGGTGCCTTTCACTTCCACTTTGGTGGGCACTAATGATGTGGCATGGGCAGGTGCCCTTCTCGTTTCATTCACCATTATCATCTACCTGCCAGATTCATTAGAGGATGAGTGCACAATATTTGACGACCATGCATGTATCATGGTAGGTACCTGTCATTGCATTTTAATCTGTGCCTCTCATCTTGGAATGCAGAAATCACAGGAGGTGGAAAACCCCTTTAATGCATAGGCAGGTCATAGCATAAAACTGGTTTGAACGCTTATTTTTAAATCAACCCTTAAGGTACCATCACACTAAGTGACGTTCCAGTGATCCCACCAGTGATGTGACCTGGCAGGGATCGCTGGAGCATCGCTACATAGTCGCTGGTGAGCTGTCAAACAGGCAGATCTCCACAGCGATCAGAGATCAGCCACCAGCGACCCGTGTAACGACGCTGTGCTTCGTAACCATTGTACACATCGGGTTACTAAGCAAAGCGCTTTAATTATAGTTACCCGATGTGTACCTTGGCTACTTGTGCAGGGAGCAGGGAGCCGGCTTCTAAAAGCTGCGGACGCTGGTAACCAAGGTAAATATCGGGTAACCAAGCAGAGCGCTTTGCTTGGTTACCCGATATTTACCTTGGTTACTAGCGTCAGCAGAAGCCAGCTCCCTGCTCCCTGCACATTCAGATCGTTGCTCTCTGGTTGTCACACACAGCGATGTGTGCTTCACAGCGGGAGAGCAACAACCAAAAAATGGTCCAGGACATTCAGCAGCGACCGGCGACCTCACAGAAGGGGCCAGGTCGTTGCTGGATGTTACACACAGTGACATCGCTATCAAGATCGCTGTTGCGTCACAAAAACCGTGACTCAGCACCGATGTCGCTAGCGATGTCGCTTAGTGAGACGTGGCCTTTAGAGAAAAAGCCTATTGATTAGCTCAAAAGTCCACTACCAGATGGGGATGTCTTTTGCTGTATTTTCAGTTCTGGTCACTAGTGATGGGCGAGCATTGAAATGCTCGGGTGCTCGTTACTGTATCAGATCCTAATCCCTCCTGAGGTTCCTCTGGAATTTTGGTATTTTAGTCTGACCAATATTGCTGTAATTTGTGTGTATTTGAGTTCTATTGGTTTATCTCACTTGTGTTTGGATATACTTTCATATGGATAGGAGCACACTGCATCTGAAGACCTAGGCCACAGTATATGAGGGAAGCCTTCATCAACATATACTGTAACGTTGTCACCAGACAAAGGTCAAAAGTTTGTTCTCAGGTTCAGGTTTGCATCCCCAAACTGTTTAACTTATAAGAAAATGCAACACACTGCCCTTTCCTATACAGAGGACTACTGCAGTCTACATTTTTTTTTTTTTTTTTTACAATGGGTACCTTTGGTGGGCAGATGTCTAGGCATCCATCCTGACTGTGGCACCTGAGGGACGCGAACCACCTGAGTGTGTGTGGCACACACAGAATTACTGTAAGCCTTCTCATCCTTATCATTAGGAGCACTTCACTCATGTAGATTAGACTTTAGATATGAGTTGTTAAGAACTTTTTAGTAATTGTTGAGGTGAGAATTGGCCCTCTTCCATGTAAGTTGGACGGCTATGACTTCGCCTCATGAGAGGGTTTTGTAATAGAGGCTCATGTTTTTCTCAATGATGAATTACCTCACCTCCAAGCACGCAGGTAATAGAAGATGGCAGAACATTAGTCATTTGCATAGCCTGCTTGAAATGCTTTTGGAAATTAAATGTTTTAGCCTATCTACGCATCCATTATATATTCTGTTCATGTTATGTTTTATGCTTAAAAATAGAAATGACTTGTGACTATTATTTTTCCTGGGGCTCTTCACTGTAAACGATGTAAAAGTGAATGCAGATGCCATAACTCAGGGGTTTTATGAGGAATAAAGAAGTTCATGTAGTGCTTCCTGGAAGTTTGGAAATGGTTACTTAAATAAAGGCTTTGATGTGAAGGTCGTTGAGCCCACATATCTGGCATAAACACACCGTAATCATGGCATTTATTATACTTCATCTTATAAATCCAGCAGAATTATTACGTGCTGGCTTTATCACTTCTTTCATTACACAGCGCTGCACTCGATATATCACATTTATGTAGGTGCGTAAACGCAGGCCGAAACGCGACATGTTGCTTGAAAAGAACCCTCTATGTGCTTAAAGGAAATAAGTGATCAATTTTATTTTGGAATAATGATCAATAATTAAAACGGGAGGGTAAAATATATTCTGTTCCTCAAAGCTGTTTTTTTATTTTGATTGTGGATTTTTGTATCCTATAACTTCTAGACACAATTAAGGGGGCAGCCATCTTGTCTGTGGAAGTTAACAACAGTTAAAGATATACTGAGTAGCAGAGACACTGACTATAAAACTAGTGTGGAGCAGTTCATTGTATACCATGGCATTTTCTTGTGCAGAGGTGTTAATTATGCAGGGAGGAGTTGGAGGTATGCTGTGACCACCATCTATTGTACAAGGTAGCTCTTGTATTATTTATATTGATGTTTACCTGCCTGTTGTAATAGCCATCTCAAGACATGATAGCAATCATTCCCAGGCCTTGGTGCTTTGTCATGGCCTTACATGTGATCGTTCACCTGACAGCTGTCATTCTCAACTCCCCAACACCCATAAATGCTCAGCTCAGCCGAGTGCTCATGTGTTTTAATGGGGAGAGTGGAGAAAGTTGCTCCATAAAGCTCTGGCAGTGGTTTACCTTTTGGGGAAAAAACTGCCCAATTTTTATCTCCCCCAATCCCATGATTGGTCATAGGAAAGTCTGAAGGCCCCTGTACACATTAGCGCAATTCCAACAATATCCGCAGGTTTAGCTTTAACCTAGTGGGTATGGGGGCAGTAATGGGGCTTAAAATTTCCCCTGAAACATAGAAAGGCACAAACATTATAATTGCCATCTTGTAGACGTTACAAATGTTCCTGTAGGTTATGGAGCTTCTATTAATGCTTCTGATTACAGCGTGGGTTATTCCTTATCCTAATACTTAGAGCTATAACGCTGTGGTATATCCATACACAGAGGTATATGTAATGTAAAGCTTGGGTATCATGTTCTTTTCTTTTACCGGTGAACATGTTTGACATTTCCACTAAAAGAAATAAGTCTTAAGCATGTACTGTTTCCCCAACAGTGTTAAAGAATCCCATCTACAAGTTCTACCGATTCCCTGCGTCTGACAACAAGTGGATCTGTGTTCGGGAGCAGATGTCGGAAAGCATCATGTCTTTTCATATCCCAAAGCAACTGCTTACTCTCTACTTAAAAGAAGATACCAGAAGGTAAAAAAAAGAAGTGAGCATTGTCATGTTATTCACAGCAGCAGAAATGATTAGCTACCGGAACGTTTTCATGTTTAATTGCATTGAAGTCAATAACCATAAGGCAAAATACATTTCCATATTCTGCCACAGCATACTGTCATGGCACATGGCATTGAAGTGTATTGTTGACTGCTCCAATCCCAAGGCAACATTCTTTATACTGCCAGACTTTACTAGATCAAAATATACCCAGGGAATGCACAGAAACACCCTGGATTTGGCTCATTTAAGTAGGGAAATAATTTTCCTTCCTGCTTGTCTGTCTACCTTTTCTCCTTGTCATTTGTATGTACTATTTTCATATATATATCTTTATCTCCAGTTCAAAATGCCCTTGAATTCCACTTATAGTAACTGCAGAGTATATAATGCATTCTAAAAGATGTATCTGCCCCTCCAGTGACTTGACATCACTGTCTGTTGGGTTATTACAAGCCCTGAGCCAAATTCTTGGAAATGCTTATATTATATAGAATTTAACAATAAGGACCATTCTCATATATGCAGTGTGCCACCGCCATTAACTTGAGAACGGCGGCAGCTATAGGCTTAGAAGTGGTGTCTAGGTAAAGTAAAATAGCCATGCGCTACGCAATGAAACCACCTATAGCGCCACCTGGTGGAAAACAACGGAGTTAGCATTTTTATCTCGAAAACAAATTGAGATAGAGAAGAAAAGTGAATTACAAAATTGTAGGGCATCATCAATTCAATAGGAATCAACACCTTGCATACAGAAATGCTATGATATGAAACCCATGACCCCCCCAAAACATTGAATGCTGGTCACGCATATGGCGCTCATTTAACCGTGATGCTCAAAGTGGCCACAGTCAGCTGCAATGCACATCTGGACTATGGACAGCATACTGTATCTTGCTGCACGTTGTGCAATATGGTAGGTGACACGTTTGCACAAGCATCTTTAATACGTCTTCGTAGGTCCTGCAATGTTGGTGGAGGGGTCGCATACACCTGCTGTTTGATGTGACCTCACAGAAAGAAGTCCAATGGGGTCAGGTCAGGTGAGCGTGGAGGCCACTCCACGCAGTCACCATACCCAATGACTTGTAGGAAGGTCTCCATGAGGTATCGCTTCACGTCTGCAGCCTAGTGAGTTTTACAACTTCTAATCATAGCATTTCTGTATGCGAGGTGTCGATTTGTATTGAATTGATGATGCCCTACAACTATGTAATTCACTTTTTTCTCTATCTCGTTCCGTTTTCGAGGTAAAAATGCTAACTCCGTTGTTTTCAACCAGGTGGCGCTATAGGTGGTTTCATTGCGTAGTGCATGGCTACTTTACTATACCTAAACACCACTTCTATGCCTATAGCTGCCGCCGTTCTCAAGTTAATGGCGGTGGACAGGATATGGGTGGACACAGTGTATAGTCAATTATAGCATTCTTTTTCTGCATGAAAGATACATAGTGTCAAGATGTGAACATACATACTTGTGCTTCAATTCAACAATACTGGAGTTTTGTACACTAGCCTTGATGAAGAGGCCGCTGGAAGAAATGTAATGAAATTGGCCCATCTTGCATCTGCTCTGTACCAATGTACTCCAGTCAGAGGAGTAGAGTACATTTCTGTCCATTATTTTCACTTCGTTTTTGGTGCAAATTATGCTAAATTTGTCAACCATGCCCCCTCTTCCTGTTAAACGCCATCCACTCTTCACAAGATTATCGTAGTTGTTTGAAAACCCCAAAAAGTCATTACATTTTGAATTGTTATATTTCATACAGTTTTAGCCACATTCTGCCACAAAGTGATGAATCAAGCAAGGCCTTGGTACTTTTAGTAGAGTAGCATTATAGGAACCTGATCGGTATCTTCGTCGCCATGTTTGCTAAGTCCCTGTGCTTAGTTTTCTCAGTATTACCATTTAGTCTTCACCAATAGTCCATATTAAAGCAATTTGCATCTTCATTACCATGTTTGATGATGATGTGGAACCAGAAGTCCCAGCACTTGATGTTAGGGATTTTATTTTCAGTTGTTTACATTATTATATCCCAAGTTATCATATTCTGTTACTAATGTCTCATTTTTTAATTTGTACTGACTCCTATGATGTCAGTGTGTAACCCCTTTTTTCCTTATTACTTTTACTGCTAACATGTTTGCCTGGGCTTAGGGAGTCCTCTGTCCTGTGCTGAAATGTGTACCCCGATATTCATCATTGAATATTAATAAATTCTTGTGAACACCCTACCTGCCTATCTGTCACACCCAACAGCGCTATATATCCTCCATATTTTGTTAATAAAACATAAGTAAACATTTATGTTTTTGTTCTTTTAATTGTAAACAGATTGGTGGGGATCTGGGCCTAAAGCGGGCTTTACACACAGCGATATTGCTAGCGATGTCGCTGGTGAAAGCACTTGCCCCCGTCGGTTGTGCGTCACAGGCAAATCGCTGCCCGTGGCGCACAACATCGTTAGTCCCCGTCACACATATTTACCTGCCTAGCAACGTTGCTGTAGCCAGCGAACCGCCTCCTTTCTAAGGCGGCGGTTCGTTCGGCGTCACAGCGGCGTCACTAAGCGCCCGCCCAATAAAAGCAGAGGGGCGAAGATGAGCAGGCGGAATATCCCGCCCACCTCCTTCCTTTCTCATTGGGGTGGCCGCAGGTACGATGATGTTCCTCGTTCCTGCGGTGTCACACATAGCGATGTGTGCTGCCGCAGGAACGACGAACAATCTGCATCCTGCAACAGTAACGATAATCGAGATTAGAACGACCGGACAACAATCAATTATTAGGTGAGTAATTTTGATCGTTAACGGTCGTTCGTGCGTTTCACACGCAACGACGTTGCTAACGAGACCGGATGTGCGTCACGAATTCTGTGACCCCAACGACATCTCGTTAGCGATGTCGTTGCATGTAAAGCCTGCTTTAGCCTCCCATGATCACTTAAGAGGGCCCTAATAAGTGCAGTGGGCCCCACGATCCGTTTGCAATTAAGCGCACAACAATGATAAACCTTCAAACCTTTGTTACTCTATAACTTTTTATTTTATGCGTATTTTGTTCCTGCAACTATCTGTCATTTGGGGCCAAATTCCGTTGATCTGTTTGACCTCTGGCTTTCATTTATTATTGTGCCTGGTAGTTGTACATTCTGCTAGGTAAGCTTACCACCATTATGCTCTTTCTGTCAGCTGTCAACAAGTCTAATTGTTTGAAGTGAACTTGACAGCTAATAAATGCTGCCCAATCTATGGGCGGAATGTATCAGGCGCTGCCTGTTTGACTTCAGACAGGTATGTTTGATTCTGAAACACTGCAGCGAGAGAGATCTGACAGTCCAGGGCAACATTGGGGAGAATCTGACGAGAACCCAAGTGACCATCTACTCAGCAGCAGGCTCGGCCCTTAGTGGCTATAAAAGTATGTGAAACAATGTAGAGTTTCAGAGTCAAACTTACATGGCTGAAATCATACAGCCAGTTGTGTGGATTAAGCAGCATGTAACAGCTGTCAGGGAACCTGTCAGGTCCCCAATGCCCTCCAACCCAACAGCATTCATGTGTATGTCAAAATTCCCTCGCTAACCAGCCCTGTGTGGTTATTCACTAAAATCAATATTTGAAAAAAGGACTTACACGCTGCACTGTTCCTATTGTAATTACGGCCTTGACTAGTCACAGGGGCGTTATTTCCCCAGACTAGTCACCCCTCTCTCCATGTTATTATGCCCCTGTGGGAGTGATAACATGATTTCCAGAATCCGGCGTTACGGCCAACTCCTGGAAATCGTGGGCATGCTCACGGCTTTGTTCACTCACATTGAGCCTCTTGTGGAGCCAGGTGTATGCGACCTAGCTTCAGCAAGGCGCACTGCTCATGATTGGAAGAACAGCTTCTGCACTTCTGATCATGTGCCGTGTGCCTGTCCAAAGCCAGGATGCGTACACCTGGCTCCAGAAAAGGCTCAATGTGTGTGCACATGCGCAAGATTTCCAGGACAAGGTTGTGTCGCCGCCTCGTGGAAATCATGTTACTATGACCACAGGGGTGTGAATATATGGAAAGGGGGCTGACTAGTCTGGGGAAATAACGCCCCTGTGACTAGTCAAACCCCTAATTAGTATAGGAACAGCACACTTTATAAATCATAATAAAATAATAATCATTATAAAACATTTTTTAAAAACATTGATCTTAGTAATTGGCATTATACAGGGCTGGTTAGGAAGAGAATTTTGACATACAGATATGAATACTGCTGGGCTGGAGGGCATAGGGGACCTGACAAGCTTCTTTTAAGGATCTCTTCCCTATCCAATGCCCTGCATTGTTCATTTTCTAGTAGTAACTTGGGAACTGATACAGGTTAGAGAACTCAGATAAAAGATGTCTTGCTTTTGTGTTACTTGTCCTGCCCTTGGGAATCAACTAATCCACTCTGTGCTCTTATGCAAAGTGTTATAACGCTATGTAAGAAGCTGCTAAGGGGTGACAGTATGATACACACATTTGGTATGAATCTTAAACATTTGTGCGCATATTTTTAGATAAGTAATGCTCAGCATATCCATAATATATATTTATGTCACATAAAGGATTTACTTGGTATTAAACATTTTTAACAGCAAATAAAACTGTGCACCAGCTGAATATCAAATGAACTCTGCAAAATCAAGTCCACTTGCATGGTGGCTTACCTGATTAAATGTCACAGAGGACCGGGACTATTTTACCTGGGACCCTACTAAGACATTTAAATGAGTCAGGAATATTTTGGATTGCCGATTGATCCAGCAAAAGAAATAAAAAAAATAGAAAAAAGTTATGGTTCGTCTACTAATTAAAAGGCTCACGTTTACAAGTAGCACCCCTAAGTCCAAATAAAATATCAGTCTTTCTGGCAATGGAAATTAAATGTAATAAATTCTAAGACATAACAGTCATATATACAAGGTGTAAATATTCTAAAGAAAGTTCAAGATTCAGTAACAATGCAAGGATATACAATGGGTAAAATAAGTTAACATGAATTTACTAGCAGATATTGATAACAAAACACCCAATCCACACAAGCTAAGAAATCAAATCACAGATGTCTATAAATTTAGTGATGTGTAATATTGTGAAATGAAATGGTAAAAAGTATTGAACATGCTTACTGAAATTTATTTAATGCTTCATTCACAAGCCTTTGTTGGTGATGACAGCTTCAAATATGATTGCTGTATGGAGAAACTAATTGCATGCATTGTTCAGGTGTGATTTTGGCCAATTCTTCCACACAAACACTTCAGATCCTAAATGTTCACTGGGCTCCCTCTATGAACTCTGAACTTTAGTTCCTTCCATAAATTTTCTGTTGGATTCAGGTCAGATGATTGGCCTGGCCATTCTGGCAGCTTTATTTTCTTTCTCTGAAATCAATTCAAAGTTTTCTTGGGTTTGTGTTTGAGATCATTGTCTTGCTAAAATGTCCAGCCTTGTTTAACCTTCATCATCCTGATATATTCCTGCAGAATTTTATTAAGCATGTCTCAGTGCATTTTTCTTTTCTTCAATTATATAAAGCTTGATTGTGCCATATGCTGAAAAACATTCCCACACAATGACGCTCCCAACTCCAAACTTCACTGTTGTATGGTGTTTTAGGGGCGATATCCAGTAACTTTTGGCATAGAAACATGGTGTGTATTATGGAATCCAAGGAGTTAAATTTTACTTTCATATGACCGCTCTATATTCTTCCAGTATTTCCCAGGTTTGTCTAAATGTTGTTAGGCAAATGTTAAACGCACTTGAACATGATTTTTGTTCAGCAATGGAGTCTTGTGAGGTGAACGCGCATGCAGACAGTGGAGACTGAGTGCATTACTTATTGTCTTCTTTCAAAAAATTTTACCTTCTGACTCCAGGTCTTTCTGTAGCACTCCGCTGTTTGGTATTGGCTTTTGCACAACTCTTCTAAAAATTACTTTCACTCCTTTGTCTGAAATCTTTTGGAGAGCACCAGGTCATGGCTGGTTTATGGAGAAATGATATTCTTTCCATTTCCAGATTATGACCCCAAAAGTGCTCACTGGAGCCTTCAGTAGTTTTCAAAATTCTTCTATAACCAATGCCATCAGTATGTTTTACAACAATAAGGTTGTAAAGGTATTGATACAGCTCACTCATTTTACCCATCATGACATGTTTCTTGTGTGGCACCTTGATAATGAGACACCTTTTTATAGGCCATCAGTTGGAACAGCTGAAGTTATTTTTCACTACGTGGCAGCACTGCTCTCTAATTACTCATAGATTTCAGCTGGTGTCATGACTTTTAATGGCTTTTTGCACCTCTTACTTCATGTATTCAATACTTTTTTGCCTGTGTCATTTCTTCTTATTATTATACATAATTTAATTTATAGAATTTATAGACATTTATGGCTTGATTTGTTTGCCTGTGTGGATTAGATTGGTCGTTACTAACATTTGGTGAGAAAAACACCTTTAGGCCTGTTTCAGACGTCAGTGATTCTGGTGCGTATGTGCTAGTTTTTATACATATCAGAATCACGGACATACACAGACCCATTATTATCAATGGATCTGCGCACACATCAGTGATTTTTCACTCACCGGACATTTCTCCGTGCGGCAATCATTGACACGCGTGTACGCCGCACGGAGAAATGTCCGTTTTATTCTGGCATCACTGATGTCTCATGGACCACACTATGGTGTGATCCCTGTAACACGTACCAGAAATAAACATACATTGAAAATAAAAAACATTTTCAACTCACCTTGTCCAGCGATGCTCTGTACAGCTTCTGCTGTCTGCAGTTTCCTTATGCAATCACAGAGTACGGATCACGTATCACGGCACACGGAGGGACATATGCGTTTTAACACGTCAGTGAAAAACGTCTGTGTTTTTCACTGACGTGTGAAACAGGACTTAAGGATGCTTTACACGCTGCGATCTCGCTAGCAAGATCGCTAGCATGCGTACCCGCCCCCATCGTTTGTGCATCACGGGCAAATCGCTGCCCGTGGCGCACAAAATCGCTCGGTCCCGTCACACTACTTACCTGCCTAGTGATGTCGCTGTGACCGGCGAACCGCCTCCTTTCTAAGGGGGCGGTTCGTACGGCGTTACAGCGACGTCACTAAGCAGCTACCCAATTGAAGCGGAGGGGCGGAGATGAGCGGGACGTAACATCCCGCCCACCTCCTTCCTCATTGCCGGCGGCCGCAGGTAAGGTGAGGTTCCTCGTTCCTGCGGTGTCACACATAGCGATGTGTGCTGCCACAGGAACGACGAACAACATCGTACCTGTAGCAGCAACGATTTTTGGGAATAGGGGAGCATGTCAACAATTATCGATTTTGCACGATTTTGCGTCCATTTTTGATTGCACGTAGGTGTCACACGCAACGACATCGCTAAAGCGGCCGGATGTGCGTCACGAATTCTGTGACCCCAACGACATCGTTTTAGCGACGTCGCTGCGTGTAAAGCGGCCTTTAGAGATATATTTATTTAGCATACTGGTGACGTGTTCAAAACTTATTTAATCTGCTTTATGTGTGTATATTCCACTGGGTACCATAGACAGACCTGTCATCGTGTTCTGAAAAAAATGCCATAATGTAGCAATGTAGTAGTTACATTTAGCTTTACAGGAGATGTGGCTTTATTTTTAGGAGTCACAAGGACAAAGTGCTGATAAGTATTGTCTACAGATCCTCCAAATGTATTGTACATAACACTGATGTCCTTCATCACATGCACAGGGACATTGTTACATACAGTATGTATAAAATCCTTTCACATAGACATTGTAACCAAAATTGTATTTATATCCTGCAAAGTGTTCCATTTAGTGGTCCATGTAAATTCCCAAAATGGTTCCCAAGCAACAGTGCCGAGTCATCATTTTGTTCTGTTTCATTACAGCATGTATTAATTATATAGAGCGCTATCTCCGTGACAGAGCAGAACTGCAAAAAGGCATATGAACTTTTAGCACTGTATGCTGAATGCTGGAGTAAGATACACCACACTGATTCCAAGGTGTATACTTTTTAATGAATTTAATGCATATTTCATATGCTATGTGCCACCACATAAAGTGTATAGTAGTCAGTGACTGGCGTACATTTCTGTTGTGTTGTACTGCAATTTTAAGGTGTAAATTATGATGAATTTGAGGGGTATGCTCAGCAAAAGCCCATCCCTTCCGAGCACTACACTTTTCAAAACGTTGCAGATGTCTGTGGCTCCATATAGCAGGCAAGAGCTGAAGCTATTTACCTGCACTAGTCTAGTATATAAATCGGACCTAGGTAGTGTAGTGGATTTTTGGGGGGGTCCATGTGCCCTCCATGTGTGGTCTGTGGCACACACGTCAATATAATGCGCTTGTCTGAATGAGCCCTTTATCTTTACAGCTTATGGAGCTAAAGATGAGGAATTTTGCAGTCAGCGTTTACTCGGTCATGATTTGCTATACCCCCGCTTCTTTTACAGCTGTAGAATTCATGTTTTTAATGCTCAAAATGTCTCACTTCTTGTTTTGTACACAAATTTTGGATAAAAACATAAAAATATATATTCAGCAATCCGCAGAGTTTTGCTGTGCTGCACATTTCAAGCACTTTCAAAAGTGGATTTTCCCTGAAGGTAACAATGAATCACTTGATCTTAATTGCTTCTTGTGCTTTGGAGCAGATAATGTATTACTGCTGAATATTACAGTTTAGTTTTGTCGTATTCTCTATACACAGACACATTTGGGGGTATTTACTTTTTATCATTAGTGAGTACAAAGATGGTTAGTAGATTCCTTTATAAAGGAGTCTCTAGTTGCGATGTAGAGGTTCACTACTTTATCCCACATCAAATCAAATTGTTTATCCATCCTATACTTGATGTCAGTTTATAAAACGAACACTTAATCACAGCACACTTTCTCTTTAATTAAGAAATTAAAAGAATAGCTCCGATCCCCACCTCCTACTCTTATTGTGATTCAGGATTTGCTTAAAGAGAATTTGTCAGCAGATTTTTTTTTGTTAATTTTTTTCCAAGCCATCATCCTTAGTGTTAGTTAGTTAGTTAGTTAGTTAATTAGTTCCTGTACTTTCTAAGAGAGTCCTTTTTGCAAAACAAGTAGCAAGATTTTTTGGGAAAATCACTTTATTCCAAAGACATATATGTTTAATGTTTTGCTGAAGTCAAGAAGGTAGAGATATTCAGGAAAAGAATCAAACTAGCTGTCAAGGACACAGCTCGGGAGATCATGTAGATATCCTACCGCTGCCACCAATTTATTACGAACAGCACTCCACTTCCTCCAATTATCAGGACAATACACAATTTTTGATTTTGATTTTTTTTTGACAATTGACCAACGATTGATGGATGAGACAACGGCTGCTTACACTACAAGGCCGATAATTGGGAAACTCACAGTGACCGTATTGCATATATACAAGGCATGGAATATATGTACAGTATACCTCAATAAAGTCACTGCCAAGCTCCACAATAACCCAGGTAAAACTACTAGCTGCCACCACTAATTGCATATGCATGCTGATTGGACACCTGTTACAGGTAGAGTATGGCTTTAGGGATGCGCTTTATAGATGAAGAGGAACTAAACTATTATATTTTATATATTTAATCCGAAACGTAGGCAGTGTTTATAAAAATATATAAAAACGTTACAAATGGGACAAAACAATACAGCATATACAATTACTACACCTGTGTCCTAGAAATAGCTTAGATTTATGAAGGGAAAATATCCAAGGAAACATGGAATAACCCTACAAAGCAATGTATCTTCCTGGCATTTAACAATTTTTCAAGTTTGGCTTTTTTAGAGAACAGTCACTCCCACATACTCCCTTCTGATGACACATCACAGTGCTGGTCATGGGATGTAGATTCAGTCTCTAGAAAATTATGAGATCCCCAACTTTCAGGATATCTTCACCAGGTCCAAAATGCATGATATCATGGTCATGTTCCTTATCACGATTTTCCCTTTCTAAAGAGATGAAACATGGTGTGGATATTTTAACTTGGGGCTAATGCGATTTCTGAACAATTATATAAAAATATGCATGTTTTTCCCATTGGGATCGTTCAGCTATGTCTCCCAAAAGTATAGGAGCAATGTAAACCCCAATATTCATCACTGACCACTGGCCCCAAAAAGTCTTGGACAATCTTTTGAAATTCAGCAATGCTGAAAGGTGACACATTTCACTCTTTTTCAAGCCCTGGATATAAAGACCACAGACCTTGTGTCTGTTTACCAGCACATAACCAATGTATCTACACCAGGGGGTCCTAGCTGAACAGGGGTCAAATGTAGTATTGGCTTTCTTTTTCTTTCTCAATTATATTTAGTTTCTCCCTTCCCCGCTTATAATTAATCCCATATGTTTAATGTAGAGGTAGATATTTTCCCTCTTTCAGAGACAAAAGAGATATCTTTATGATTTTACAATATCTCTATGACACTAGCTATGCCCAAAACTCTCCCAGTCTGATGTATAAGGGTTGTCCAGTGTAAATTAGTTAACACGTATCCACGGGTTAAGTGATAACTTCTAGATCAGTGGTGATCTGACTCAAGATCAGTAGAACAAGGCATATTTATCCTTTTTAGATGGAGTGGCTATACACCTGTATGACTGCCACTCCATTCCTTCTCTCTGTGGCTGTCAGAAAAAGCCAAGTGCTATGGTGTTTTCAGGAGAGTTTGGCAAAAGAAACACTCCACAGCATCAACTTGTAAACCTAGTGCATTTTTTCCATGTTTGCCCAACTCCTAGTTCTGGCTTAAAACACTGTACTAATTCAAAATAGTGACCAAAATACTACCATGCAGTGGAGACGTATAGGAAGGACACATGTGGCTTTCATAATAGTTTTTTAAGTTAAACACAAATTTGGTACAAAGGAGAGAAAAATTATCATTGTCTCCTTTATAAATTTCCTTCTTTTGTTTTTATGCATGGTTTTGCTCAAAAGATTGACTTTGGCTCAAAAGACAATTAACAAAAATATAAACACACTTTTGGTTTTGATCCAGTTTTTTATGAGCTGAACTCAAAGATCTAAGACTTTTTCTATGTGCACAAAAGGCCTTTTCCTCTCAAATATTGTTTACAAATTTGTCTAAATCTGTGTTAATGAGCACTTCTTTTTTGCCAAGATAATTATTATTATTTCTTATTATAGTGCCGTTTATTCCATACACCTCACAGGTGTGGCAAATCAAGATGCAGATTAGACAATATGATTATTGCACAGGTGTGCCTTAGGCTGGCCACAATAAAAAGCCAGTCTAAAATATGCAGTATAACAGTATTAGTGTTCATCGGGCGAGGGGGGCAAAAAACAATCAGTATCTGGTGAGTCCACCATTTGCCTCACGTGGCGCAACTTATCTTCTTTGCATAGAGTTGATCAGGTTGTTTATTGTGAAAGGAACATTTTAATTTAAAAAAAAGTCCAGTGAGTTTATTCAAAACACATATAAACCACTCTTCAAGGACTTATCATAAACACAGATTTCAGTACCGTACACAGGTTTGAATACCACTTATTGGCAGAAGTATTCCAGTAGAGCAATCTCAGCCTCCACTCACTGACTCTTGTCAGTTTACACACCCCTCTCTAGAGGTACCTTGCAGAGGTTTCACAAACCTCCATACACTGACCCTGATCAGAAGAAGTGAACCCTCTTTTTCCTTCACAACCTCTATACATGATCCAGGTCAGTACCAGCTAATCTTCTCTCTATGAGGATTCTTTCCTGGAGAAAACAGAGTCTCCCCACACTGATCATGTGTCAAACAATCAGTCTCCATTTTGACACATGAGACACACCCATGTGCAGAGGTATGTAAATAGCCAGACCCACCCGTCTTTCCAGCTATCCGTGAAACCTGTGTAAGGGCCCAGATGTTCCCTGCTATCCACCCCCACACAGTATCCACAGCTGATGGACAGTCCACAGACACGGTCTTGGGGATAACAGTTGCTTTAATATAGCAGGAACAAAGCAAATCAATACGGAATATATGTTTCACAGTCTCTCGTGGGTAGGCCACGGCAAATACAGCTTGGAGTTGAATGCTGAAGTGCAATTAGGGTACTGGAGCTTTAAGAGCACGATTTGTTTCAGAATTAATACTGGTATGCTTTAGATTCAGAGTCTCTTGAGTTTAGAGGGTAGATATAAGATTGTACAGACCTGGAGTCCTGGGCTTAATTTCACTGCTAGTTCAGACACGTGCAGTACTTGTAAGCAAATGAAGACAGTTTCCCAGCGCTCTACGGGGACCGGACGGCTGGTGCGTGGACAATGGCATCCAAACCACTAATATTGCAGTGGGGCGGGAGACCCTCAAACTTCCCCAATCTACATGCAGTAGGGTTGGGTATATACTCAGTATGCCCTACTGTCTGAAGAGATGCACAATGTATATCTGGCCAGTGAGAATTCAGGATAGGAAGCCTTCAGCATATTGGCTGTAAAAATCAGGAAATGATGAAATTCTAGGCCTCAGGCCTAGTAGGAGTCTTGTGGTGAAGAGATTCTCCACATAATGTCTTCCCTCCGAGG
This sequence comes from Anomaloglossus baeobatrachus, assembly GCF_048569485.1. Classification (NCBI taxonomy): domain Eukaryota; kingdom Metazoa; phylum Chordata; class Amphibia; order Anura; family Aromobatidae; genus Anomaloglossus; species Anomaloglossus baeobatrachus. The sequence continues at coordinate 223,238,620 of NC_134353.1, forward strand.
AGACTCAGCCAGAACCAGCTCATTCCAGTTCTTTCCAGGCAGAGGCTGGAGAATAGCCCCACCTATTGAGCCATGTTACCAAGAACTAGCCAATAGGATAACACCCAATGAACACTTTAGATTCTTAAAGTTTTCACCAGTAGATGGTGCTAGAACCTAACAAATGAAAAATGCTTTACTTATAACATATAGCATAATATTACATATAAGTGAATGTACTTAAATAAACAGACACAATCTGGACCGGGCCACTACATACTCCCCCTCTGAAGGTGAGCCGTCCTCGGCAATTGTGTGAGTGGAGGACTGCTAAGAAAGGAAGGAAATATATATTTAAGGCACAGTAACAATAAGGCAAGAATATGCAGCCAGACGGAAGAACAATAGACAATGAACAAATGCAAAACATGAATGTGGTAGTGCCAATATGAGATAGAGTCTCTTTCCGCAATATACTATCGTCCATATGAAAAGCACATTAATGGTCCAGTCCATAAGTCCATGGCTGTATACAGAAAATTGTGCAAATAATAAACAAGGTGCTTGGTATTACCCAGGTGCAGAGGCTTAAACATTACTAAACTGACCATCCAGCTAAATATATAAACACAAGATTATATACCCATGGAAAAGGATATGACCTTTTAGTCTCTGTAGCAGGCTGGAAGTGTTCCTTTTGTGCTTCGCTCTGAACGCCTCAACACTTGATCTTCCTCTTGAGCAGGAAAGATATTGTTTGCTGGCTCAGGTGAAGTTGGCAGAGGAGCAGCAACTGGAGCAGGAACCATGACGGGGACATATTGATAGCATGGAAGGATAAATTGAGTGTTGTAGAGGGACTCTTCCACAGTAGGTTGTCTGGCTGGTTTTTCCATTGCAGGAATTGGTGTGTAGACCGGCAAGACTTGTGGAGGAGATGATATCACCAGTAGATCCTCTTTGGTGCATAGCTTCATGCGGTTCCTGTGCACTGTCTGTGGGGCCATTCCGGGTTTATTTACTTCATAGACATCTGACTCAGGATATGGGATAGCTGTAACTGTGTTTGGCTCTATTTCCCAGAGTGAGTCGAGTTTTCCTGTACGGTGGTACTTCTTTAGCCATACCTTGTCTCCAACTTGAAGTGGGGAAGCATTAGCTCTTTGATTGTAGCTTTCTTCTTGTTGACGGTGAGCTTCACCCATGCGGTAATCAACAATCTGTTGGGCTTCGTGTATTCTTCGCTGATGCTCTGAGACCCAATCAGTTTTTGGCAGGGGATTGATCACGTCAGGGACTTGGATTCCAAGAGAACGATCTTTTGGGAGCTGACCTTGTCTTCCAAACATCAGATAATATGGCGAGTAGCCTGTAGAACAGTGGACAGTATTGTTGTAGATTTCCACTAACTCGTCAAGCAATTGAGGCCATTCAGCTTGTTTGGTAACAGATGCTGGTCACAGCATATTGATGAAGGTCTGTTTGACTTTCTCACAGAGGCCATTCCCTTGGGGATGATAGGCGGTTGTTCTCAGCTTTTTGCACTCATGCAATTGGCAGAGTTCTTGAAATAATTGTGACTCAAAGGCAGATCCACGATCTGTGAGGACTGCTTCAGGGCAACCGTAATGTCTCACATATTCACGGTAGAAGGTGATAGCTGTAGTCCGAGCTGTAAGGTCTTTTACTAGCACAACAGCAACCCACTTAGTATAGTGATCCACCATGGTTAAGGCATATGTGTAGCCTGAACGAGTTGGTGCTAGCTTCACATGATCAAGAACGACTAGCTCGTTTGGTTTCTGAGAATGGATTGGATGAAGAGGAGCTCTGGCATCTTTCTTACCGACTTTGGTGAGGTTGCAAGCTGGACATTCACTACACCAATTTTCTATGTCTGACCGCATCCCAATCCAATAGAAGCATTGGCGTATGGTGGCTTTAGTTTTGTGCACGCCAAAGTGCCCAGACTGGTTGTGTTAGGCATCAAGAACAATTCTGGCATCTCGCCGTGGAATTAGAATCTGATGTAGCCTTTCACCTGAAACCGGGTCTAAGGTATTGCGCAGGATCAAGCCCTTTTGAATGAAGAGTCTTTTGCGCTGTCTCCAGAGACAATTAAGCTCAACATCAGGACATCTTCTGCGTCGTCTGAAAGGTATTCTCCCAGTAGTCAGGTAATCATAGATCTCACCTAGGACACGAGACTCATTTTGAAGAGTTTTCCATCTCGATGGATCTTGGAATAGGTCAGGTTTCTGTGGAGAAACATCATCAGTTTGTGTAGCAGCTACAGCATTTTGTGTAACAAACCTTTGATAGAAGGGAGGCATCTCAACATCTTCCCACAGATCTTCCTCAGGAGGCTCTTCTCCTTCGGGCAAACGGGATAACATATCAGCATTGATGTTGATCTTACAACTGCGATACTTAATATCAAAGCAGAAATTCGCTAATCTTGAAGCCCATCTCTGTTCAAGAGCACCTAGCCGTGCAGTATTGAGATGAGTGAGAGGATTATTGTCCGTGTAAACTGTGAAGGGTGTAGCAGCGAGGTAATCTTTGAACTTCTCTGTGACTGCCCACACAAGAGCTAGCAGCTCTAACTTGAACAAACTGTAATTGCTATCGTTTTTCTCTGCACCTCTCAAGCTTCGGCTGGCATATGCAATGACTCTCTCTTTGTCACCCTGGACTTGTGATAGTACCGCTCCGAGGCCTTGGTGGCTGGCATACGTGTAGACATGGAAAGGATGATGGTAGTCAGGGTACGCCAGAATTGGAGGTGAAGTCAATAGACTTTTCAACATCTGAAAGGCAGTTTCTTGTCGCTCAGACCAATTAATTGGAAGTCTTCTGTCGTAGTTTTCTCTAGGGCAACCTCGTAGGAGCTCTGTAATGGTTCTGCTATTTGCGCAAAATGAGGTATGAAGCGGCGGTAGTAGCCCGCAAAACCTAGGATACTTCTGATTTCTTTGACGGTTCTTGTGGTGTTCCAGTTGTTCACAGCTGAGATCTTTTCAGGGTTAGGCTGGATACCTTCGGCACTTACAACATGACCCAGGTAGTTGACTTTCAGCTTGAGCAGATGACACTTTGACGGTTTTAGTTTCAGGCCATGTTCAATAAGTATCTGGAATACTTCGGCAAGGTGGCATAGGTGGTCTTCATAAGTGCGAGAGTATACGACAACATCATCAAGATATAACAGAACACTCTGGAAGTTGAGGTGACCAAGACATCTTTCCATGAGTCGCTGAAATGTAGCAGGGGCGTTGCATAACCCAAACGGCATACCGTTAAACTCAAAGAGTCTCATTGGGGTGGTGAAAGCTGTCTTCTCTCTATCCTCAGGAGCCATGGGTACTTGCCAGTAACCGCTGGTTAAATCAAGAGTGGAGAAGTATGCAGCTGAGCCAAGAGCGGTGATGGATTCTTCAATCCGTGGAAGAGGATAGGCATCTTTGTGTGTAACATTATTCAACTTTCGGTAGTCGACACAAAATCTGATGTTACCATCCTTTTTCTTCACCAGGACGATGGGTGCAGCCCATGGGCTTTGACTTTCACGGATGACTTCAGAATCTTTCATCTCTTTTAACAGCTTCTTTACTTGTTGATAGTTAGCAGGAGGTACTGGACGGTGTCTTTCTTTGATAGGAGGATGATCACCTGTGTTGATCTTGTGCTGGATCAGAGTTGTCTTGCCGAAGTCAAGGGGGTGTTTGCTGAAAGCTTGGCTGTGTCGCTTAGCAAGTTTAGTTACACCATTGATGTATTCGATAGGAGTGTTAGCATCTCCAATATTAAGTTCATTCCACCAGAAGGTAGTGGGTGTATTAGAGCCTTTGGGAGTTGCTTTTAATGACTTTTGATGAGCAAGTGTCTCTTCATCTATGATGTCTTCTGGATCAAGACTATACAGTTGAGCAACTAAATTAAACTTGTATAGCTCGATCGGAATATCACTTAGGTTGACTAGCCGTACTGGTACTCTACCGTTTGAGACGGTGACAATACTTCTGGCAGCTTTTACCAGGGGCTGTCCTTCAATCTGGATGGAGTCAAGAAGAGCTACATAGTCCTCATTGTCAATTCCTGGTCGAGCTCAACACCAGACTAGAGTCTCGCTGTTGGCTGAGAGGGTAACTGGTGGTGCGTCGGTGATTCGAACACGGCAGATCTCCCCTTTACTGTTGGCAAACTTCTGTTGGGCACAGAGCACTTTGATAGTCCGCTGAACAGCTTGCCTGTAAGGGGAAGAAGCAGAAGGGAGAGAAGCATGCAAGGCAGCGAGCAATTCAGTAAACACATGGCGAATGACATTCATGCCTAACACTACTGCTGTTGTATCTCCCTCAGCCTCAGTAACAATTACACCTTGACCTGGTAACTTGCGATCACCAATTTGGATTGTGGGTTCCCAGTAGCCTAGCTGGGAAATAGGTTTACCATTACTTGCAATTAAGTCTAACTTTGCTTTACCCACTGGATTCAGATCAAAGTCCCAATTCTTTTCAAAGGCTCATCGCTGAATTATGGTGACTTGTGAACCAGTGTCCACTAAAGCTTCTAGAGGTGCACCATCGATCCATATGGTTATTTACAGGCATTTAAAGATGAACCGGGAAATCCATTGGGATTGTCCCTTTGGGCCCTTGTATTCACCTCCCGAGGGATGGCCCTTGGCCTCGGGGGTGTCCCGTTTAACTTATAACATTGATACTTGTAGTGTCCATGACGCTCCCAATAAGTACAGTACACACAATCACCAGATGGAGGCCTTCCAGGAGGGGGCCTATCAGGACTTGACCTACTAGAATGTGGCTCTTGAGACAATGTCCGATTTACAGATGATTCACATGATGCAGGGGGTTGGCCTTTTAGCTCCTTTATGGCTTGGCATACGGATTCAAGGACTTGGACAAGTGCATCCGTGGTAGGAGGTGCATGAATGAGAGTAGGGGCTTGCACAGACTGTGTGGCCTGCATAGGGGAAACAGGTGAAAAAGGAGATACAGTAGAAATTCCAGCAGCAAGGTCTGAGGAACGAGGCGCAAGAGCATAGCTGGTACAAGGTGAGTCAGTACCCACTACTCGCAGGGCTAGAGCTTTAAAGTCTAAGAAAATCATGTTTTGATTTTGTGCTGCTAGCATGTGGCGTTGACTTTGTACTAGCCTGGAGTCCACATCTTCTATGAATCTGTCGGTGATTATGTTTTCTGCAGCAGCAGGATCTATAGTGTCTATTTGCTGTAAGGCCCTGTATGCAGACTGAAGGGCTAGTGCGTAGTCCCTAAGAGTCTCACCTGGTCCCTGACGTCTGTTGTAAAATTTGAGACGAACCTCGGTGGGTGATTGGCGTTCAAATTCTTTTCTCAGGCGGGTAAGGTCTGTTCTACATTGGTTTTCTCAGTAGATGGCCAGGAACGGACTTCCTCAGCAGCTGATCCATCAAGCTGTCCCAGGAGAAGTTGTACCTGCTGATGGGGAGAAAGTGAGAAAAGCTCAAGAGTATGCATCATCTTTTCTTTGAACCCAGCAAGTGTATGAGGATCTCCTCTGTAGCTTGAGAGACTACAGGTTCCAATGAAGAATGGCATGCCGGTAGCCATGACAGGGGCTGGAACTGGGTTGGCGGCATTAGCCCGTTCCACTGGAGCACTAGCTGATGAGGATGATGATACAGAGTTAACAGACTCGGCCTGGCCATTATGAAGAGGTTCAGACATTTTGGTGATGATGCAAGTACTGTCTCTTTAAGAATAATGATGACACTGTAGCTTTAAGGGATGCACTGTTATGCACCAACACAGTCTCTGAGATGGAAGGCTCCCCCTCTTGAATATAGCGCTGCGGTGAATGAGGATTTGCACTTATTTGAGTAACTTGAAAGGCAGCAGAGTAGAAGAGCTGGTGGAGGTGCTGTTAACCCCAGCATGAAACAGGAAACAGTCTTTGGCAGTATTCACTGGCAAGGTAGAGGTTAATGAGCAATGCTGAGACTTGTAGTGCAGTAAGAGAAGATAGGCACAGAGGAATGATCCTGTTCGTGACGCCAAATACGACCTTTGTAAGGGCCAAGATGTTCCCTGCTATCCACACCCACACAGTATCCACAGCTGATGGACAGTCCACAGACACGGTCTTGGGGATAACAGTTGCTTTAATATAGCAGGAACAAAGCAAATCAATAGGGAATATATGTTTCACAGTCTCTTGTGGGTAGGCCACAGCAAATACAGCTTGGAGTTGAATGCTGAAGTGCAATTAGGGTACTGGAGCTTTAAGAGCAAGATTTGTTTCAGAATTAATACTGGTATGCTTTAGGTTCAGAGTTTCTTGAGTTTAGAGGGTAGATATGATAAGATTGTACAGACCTGGAGTCCTGGGGTTAATTTCACTGCTAGTTCAGACACGTGCAGTACTTGTAAGCAAATGAAGACAGTTTCCCAGCGCTCTACGGGGACCGGACAGCTGGTGCGTGGACAATGGCACCCAAACCACTAATATTGCAGTGGGGCGGGAGACCCTCAAACTTCCCCAATCTACATGCAGTAGGGTCGGGTATATACTCAGTATGCCCTACTGTCTGAAGAGATGCACAATGTATATCTGGCCAGTGAGAATTTAGGATAGGAAGCTTTCAGCATATTGGCTGTAAAAATCAGTAAATGATGAAATTCTAGGCCTCAGGCCTAGAAGGAGTCTTGTGGTGAAGAGATTCTCCACATAATGTCTTCCCTCCAAGGAGACTCAGCCAGAACCAGCTCATTCCAGTTTTTTCCAGACAGAGGCTGGAGAATAGCCCCACCTATTGAGCCATGTGACCAAGAACTAGCCAATAGGATAACACCCAATGAACACTTCAGATTCTTACAGTTTTCACCAGTAGATGGTGCTAGAACGCAACAAATGAAAAATGCTTTACTTATAACATATAGCATAATATTACATATAAGTGAATGTACTTAAAGAAACAGACACAATCTGGACCGGGCCACTACATACTCCCCCTCTGAAGGTGAGCCATCCTCGGCGATTATGTGAGTGGAGGACTGCTAAGAAAGGAAGGAAATATATATTTAAGGCACAGTAACAATAAGGCAAGAATATGTAGCCAGACGGAAGAACAATAGGCAATGAACAAATGCCCTGTCCCAGGAATGCCTTAATAAGCCTTGTGGCACTACAAGTGCCAGAGCAGACATCCAGGTTTCAGTGATACATACCTGCCGCTGCGTTACAGTGTGTTTAAAACACTGTTTAGGGAAAAATCCACGACAAAAAAAATCATGTAAAATACTTTGTTGAATGTGTGAGGTTTTTTTTTTTTGCTGAGAAGCCCCAAGAACTGACATAGAAAAAAACCTAAATACACTGTAAGCTTGTTTTACTATGGAAACCAATAGAGAGCTTATTCAATTAATGCTACGATAAATTATTTTTTTTCATGTGAATTTTGGAACAAATCCACTCTAAGATACACTAAGAAATTTAGCAGGAACATATCTCAATTGGATCCTGAAATGTACAATGTTTAGCTAATCTTTTGTTTGAATAGTAAAAAAATGAATAATCTGCTATGGATGAAACCCTCATACATGAAGTCAGCGTGCGCCTTGAAATCTGTGGTTTTATATACAATCGTGTGGCAGCTTTTTGTCTGTCGGCTATAAAGATGTTCTACATGTCAAATACTTCTGCTGCTTCTCGTTGCTTTCCGGCCGCCGCTTGAAAGGGTTTTTCTGATAAATTGTAAATACTTTATTTTCCTCCAAGGCTTAAGTAATCATCAAATTAATCATGTGCTCATTCTTTCTCAAGACAAGAGCAGTTTTCAATCTAAAACATGTGGGTAATTAGTAGTTACTTCTGAGGACAATGGAAGAGAAAACTATGTAAATTGTAGATGTGATAATTATTGTATTATGTATGTCGTGTTGGCATATAGGACATTAAAAAGAGCGAGAACCAACTGTTATCTATGGCTTCAGATTTTGAGAATTACCATTCTAATTAATCACGATGTAGTAGACTTGTCTCATTGCAAAAGCAAATATTTGTGTTAACTAGCGCTGTATGAAGACACCTAGGCTTTATGAATGTTTTTTCTTTATAGAACGTGCCAGTTTTATTGATCCATTTCTGATTTCTTAGTTCCTCACTACCCCAGGCTCCATTTGTTTTGTTCAGTAGTAAGTGGAAAGACCAGGATTGGCCCATGATGTATTTTTCTACAGCTCAGATGCACTTATATTGCATTCATTTTAGTTTTAAGTGATTATTAGAGTCTAAGGGGCCCTTGCACACTACGACATCGCAGGTGCGATGTTGGTGGGGTCAAATCGAAAGTGATGCACTTCCGGTGTCGCTCTCGACATCGTAGTGTGTAAATCATTTTAACTACGATTACTGAGCGCAAAAGCGTCGGTATCGTATGATTGGTGTAGGGTCGATCATTTTCATTATTTTGGCTGCAGCTACGGTACGATGTTGTCCCTCGTTCCTGCGGCAGCACACATCGCTGTGTATGAAGTCGCAGGAGCGAGGAACATCTCCTACCTGCGTCCCGTCTGCAATGCGGAAGGAAAGAGGTAGGCGGGATGTTTATGTTCCGCTCATCTCCGCCCCTCCGCTTCTATTGGCCGCCTGCCGTGTGACATCGCTGTGACGCCACATGACCCGCCCCCTTAGGAAGGAGGCGGGTTGCCAGCCAGAGCGACGTCACAGGGCAGGTAAGTGCATGTGAAGCTGCCGTAGCAATAATATTCGCTATCACAAGATATCGCAGCTGTGACGGGGGCGGGGACTATCGCACTCGGCATCGCAGCATCGGCTTGCGATGTCGTAGTGTGCAAAGGGCCCCTAAGAGTTAACGTTTTTCCTTAAATGGAAACTGCCAGCAGGTTTTGCTATGTAATCCGAGAGCACCATAATATAGGAGCAGAGAGCCTGATGACAGTTATGTCACTGGCCGGTGTTTTGATTCTGAATACAGTATTTTATCAGCAGAGTATCATTCTACAGGACAACTGGCCTTGTGCCTCCTAGTCCAATAATGCCTCCAGTACTGATTAGCAGCTCTCTGTCACTATACATTGTACTCAGTAAGCTGTGGTGTGGGCAACATTATATACAGTTGCCCCTCCGTGTTTGTACAAGACTCTTTTTAAATTTAGCACTAACACAGCTCTCAGCCAGGGAGGCACTTCTATACATTCATCAGAGTTGCCAACCTGTCTTTTATATTTTTCTGGTCGACTTATCGAAAAATGACGGACAGATAATATTTTTTTACGACCCCATTGAAAACCCATAAGAAATCATTTCAATTCAGTAATCCATTTCTACAGCCCATAATTCTGATGTGAAGACATATCCTGCATTCACTGAAAACAGTAAAATGATAATAATTACAGTCAAAATAATCTGTATAAGTTTCCACAGCCTCAAAAATGTCATGGACGCTCAACAGGGCAAAAATGTGCCCTATTTTGAAGGACTGTTCAGGAATCTTAGCAAAACGGTGCATGCGCATTCAGACCTTGGCGCAATGATAAGCTTAGTTCTCTATTTGCGCATGTGCTGCCATGGTGCTATTTTGCTGAAGACCCTAGAATGGCAGTGTGCGTATCCACTGCCTATGTTGTAATTATGCTGAAGACTGCCAGAAGATGAATGTGTGTAAGCACCACCCACAGTAAGGCCAAAACTTCTATCAAGACTTAACAAGAACCAGGCCATAGATTTTTTCACTAAAGGTATCTCTTAAATCAGTATAATAGCACCATTATGTTCATCTATTTAACATGTTAAATCGTGATGACACATTCCCTAGAAATTTCAACCAATGAGCAATCATTTTGGTATGACATCGACTTTTTTCATCACATCTAATTTCTATGAACACAAAAAATTCCGGCACACTAATAAAGATTTCCACGAAAAAAGTTCCTTATCAAGGTTTTTTTTCTTATATTGCATTATTCTTGTGAGGATGTCAGAAAAAGAAATGTTCAAAGTCCAACATTACGACCATAATCTTTGGTCTTTCTCAAGGACTCAATGGGCTATGCGATTACATGTGTCACATGCAGTGGTCTGTTGTATTTGTCTAATGTTCTTAATATACACGGAGCGGATAAGAGGATCGTTCATATTTCGAATACTAATACGAGGGTGCCAAGGCTCTTTATGAGAGGAGAACATTAGACAAATACAACAGACCACTGCATGAGACACATGCAATCGCATTGCGCCAAGGTCTGAAAGATTATGGTTGTAAGGTTGGACTATGGACTTTGAACATTTCTTTTTCTGACATCCTCACAAGAATAACGCAATATAATAAAAAAAACCTTGATAAGGAACTTTTTCGTGACAATCTTTATTAGTGTGCCGGATTTTTTTCTGTTTATTGGATACCTGTTTTTTCCGAGCATCTTACCTATTGGATAGTTGAGCCAGGCCTAACTACTATATCTAATTTCTATGGTTACCTTTAGCTTTACTAAATATTATTTAGGCTATATTCACATATCCAGTAATCATCTGTTAGAACAGATCCGTTGTCAAAACAATTGTGCAGACACAAGTTTCTAATAACTAATTTCAGCTGGATCCATTTTTTTTAACATTGGAGTCTATGGAAAATGGACCTGTTATTTAGCCATCCATTCTTCTTTCATTTGTAAAGGATCTGTCTTTTGCTTACTGGATCTGTTACAGATGGAAGATAAATAGCGATCAGTTAACGGATCCGTTTACCACAGACTCCAATGTTAAAAAAAACGGATAAATCGGTTATTTAAAAATGGACAAAAAATTTGTATCTGGTAAAGTTTTTGCCAAGGGATCTCTGCATGATCTGGACATATGAACATAGCCTTAGGCTGTTGCATGTTGAAATACCTAGACCCTATCCTTGGTGCCCCGATCACTTTCCTTCAGGCTCCTTATACCAATTGAGAAAGCAGGGGTAGGAGCAGTCAGCAGGGATCAGGCCTTCAGTTACAGTACCGGATGTAATTGCTCTAACACGGTTGTGCAGTAGTTTCTCAGTCACTAAATAATGGATCGCACAAAAAGACAAAAGCTTTTAAGTCTATTTTTTATTTCAAGACAGCCCAAGGCTTGTTAGTTTAATAAACTAGTTATCTTGTAATAATAGGCGCTGTTTACTCTGTGGTTGAAAATTACAATAGCCGCAAAATAATACAGTTTTTCTGTTTTATTGATAACTTATTGAAGTCAGTTGATCCTCCTATGAAAAATGTAAGGTTAACTACTCAATTTCCATTTCCACAAATGAACTGAGAGTCTTTAGCTTCAATAATGCTTACAGCACTTGATTTGCTTGAATTATGTATAACGCTGCTCTTCCATAGCTGCTGAATTCAAAGGCTTCCGTTTTATATCAGTAAATCTCCCGAGACATGATTAATCCTTCTTTTAATCTATATTGGTCCAAAGTTTTAAGCTAACTAATTGTGCACTGTCTGAGAGTCTGAGCAATTTTCTGTTTCATAGTTCTAAATCCATTCTTTTGTTTTACACAAGCATAGAGTTAAATTATCAAAATCAATATAACATCCTTGAAGCTACCACTAGTGGGAGCTGAAGAGCTTATTGAAGACAAATTTAGGGATGTTTAAAGTGAACCCTGTCAGGTTCAATATGCACCCAGAACCATGAGCAGTTCTGGGTGCCTATTTCTAATCCCTGCCTAACTTTTCCTTTCTCTAGTAGCATAGATAAAGAGATCTTTAGAAAAAGTATTTTAAAAGATCCTTTTATGATATGCTAATGAGGCCAGCGACTAGTCGCAAGGGTGTTATTGCTCCCGACTAGTCCGCACTCTTAACATATTAGCAAACTTCTGTGGGCATGGTAATATGCTATTCAATGCCCAGCACTTAACACTATGCGTATTTGAAGAGAAGTAAAAAATCGAAAGATTGTGTTAAAAAAAAACAAAAAACATTTTCTCAGAACTTTATTTTGATGACCAGCTCCTCACAATTGGTTATCAATACAGGTGAGATGATTTTTAGGTATTCGAATTTGTTGTCTGTGCCAAATGTTCCTCAAAAATTTGGTTTGCGGTTAATACATTTGCGAAAATCTTAATACTGCAAAACTTAGAATTGCTCAGAAATTGTGGGGGAGAAAGGAAGAACCCCGCTGATGATAAGAGCTTACACTCTACAGCAGTCCTCAGGGACAACCAACAGTGCATGTTTTCAGGATTTCCTTAGTATTGCACAGCTGATAATTTAATCATTTACACATGTGATGATTCCCACACGTGAGCAATGCTAAGGAAATCCTGAAAACATGCATTGTTGGTGGGTCTTGGGGACTAGAGTTAGGGAACACTGCACTACAGGACAGAGAGGAGACCCTGCTGATCAAATGCACTTACAGAATAGAGAAAAGACCTCCCCAGACCATAAGAGTTTACACTCTTCAGAAGAAAGACCCCGTGAATCATACCAACTTACACTCTACAGGAGAGAGGAACCTGCTGACCATAAGAGCTTACACTCTACTGGAGAGAAAGAGGACCCTGCTGATCTTATGAGCTTACACTCTACAGGAGAGAGAGGACCCCACTGACTATAAAAGTTTACACTTGACAGAAGAGAGAGGATTCCAATGATCATAAGAGCTTACACTCTACAAGTGAGAGAGATGACTCTGCTGACCATAAGAGCTTATACTCTACAGAAGAGAAAGGAAGGACCCCACTGACCGTAAGAGCATATACTCTACAGAAGAGATAGAGGACCCCACTAACCATAAAAGCTTTCAGGAGTGTAACTTGCTGACCATAAGAGCTTATATTTTTTAAAAGAGAGAGAGAGGACCCCGCTGACCATAAGAGCATACACTCTACAGCAGAGAGAGAGAGGACCACACTGACCATAAAAGCTTATTGTTATGTCACCACCGGAGTCCGCTTCAGCGACTTCTACTTCGATCACCAGGCGATGCCGTGTTCCTGCCCTGGATAGTGCTGGTGATGGGAGAGGAGTTGATGCCAGCGGCGCTGGTAGGCGCAGGCTCCGCTCATCCACTGGGCTGGGTTTCCTTGGGATCTGCAGTACCACTGGCTGACTGTAGGTGGTGTGTGTCTTTCAGCTGAAGTTACCATCATTCAGCTACAACCAATGGGAATACACCACATCCTTCTTTATTCCCCTCCTGTCTGATGACAACTGCCAGAGATAGTTCTGTTTTCATGTTACCTGGCTGCCTCCCTGTTTTGCTTAGTGACCCCTGTTTTTGTACTTCTGCTTGTTTTCTGACTAGCCTTCTGCCTGCCGTTTCTGAACCTCGCTGCCAGTCCCAGAATTGATCTCTGCTTGGATTCCTGATTACATCCTTGCCTGCCTCATTCTGTCCCTGTTCTGCAATTCCTGGTTTGACCCTGCCTGACTAGTACTCTCATGGGACTGTAGCCTTCCACAGGTAGTGATTACTGGGGCACTGTGTAATTCCAAATCCCTATATAGGGGCTAAAGGGTTTCAGGGTTCTAGGGGTCCTGCTTGGTGAGTGGCTTCCCTCTAGCCTGTCCATTATAGCCAGTCTGAGTGTGTGGATCTATGCAGGTGTTACACTTATATTTGTTAAAAGAGAGAAAGAGGACCGCGCTGACCATAAGAGCATACACTCTACAGAAGAGAGAGGACCCTAACGACCATAAAAACATACGCTCTACAGAAGAGAGAGAGGATCCTGCTGACCATAAAATCTTACACTCTGTAGGAGAGAGAGAAGATCACACTGATCTTAAGCGTTTGCACTCTACAGGAGAGAGAGAGGACCCCATTGACCATAACAGTTTATACTCTACAGGAGATAGAGACTTACCCAATGACTATGGAGATGGAACACTACTCTGTCATACTAACTGTGCTCCACTTGGTACTGCTGATCTGTGATGGCCCAGATACTGATAATCACTGTAAAAATATAATAATCTGCTAGATGTCATAGCTGCAGGACATAATTGCCACAAAGACATTAGCCCACTCTCTGTGCAGTGTAGGAAATGAGAATCACATCTCAAAATGTTTGATTTGATATGAAACTGAATTTCAAGAAATTTGACTTGAGCTCGATACTCCGCAGATCGATCAGATCATCTCTAGTTATCAATTTCAGATATGTGACTTTTAGCACCTCCACCAATCATCTGATTGAAGGGGTCATATTGCACCAGAAGTGTGTGGCAGTGAATGCTTCACTTTTTCTTGATCAAACAAGTTACTCAGCTACCTTTTTGAAGTGAGTTAGGACGGAAAACTCTCCTGCGGAGTCCTCATGTAACTAGTTTTGACCCTAAACGAACCTATTTAAGTATTACATGCTGAAGAAATAACTGCTGTGAAAAGTTCAGGATTACGAATGTTCTAAAAAAAAAATCTATAAAAAAAACCTAACATTTGTGAGGGCCTCAAAACGCCAATTTACTAGCAACTGACAATGTCAAAGCCTTTCGAAGATAAACATAAATGGGAAAAGCTTTCTAGCATTGTACAGCCAGAGAAAAGACACTACAGTGCAGTTTAATATAAAAGGCGAATGGGTTCCAAATACAAAGCTCAAATGTCTCATCATCAGGAAACCATGAAACAAAGGTAGTCTACGGAATAATAAAGGTTATGAAATGTCATAACAAGCAAGTCTGGCTAGATTCCAACATAAAAAATATTGGTAATACAGAACATAAAAAAATCAACTTGTCACTTTCCAGACAAAAGTAAGTTTTAAAAGAGAATTTTAAGTACAGAAAAGAAAAAACTGAATAGTTTTATTATTGCATTTGATTTAGTGAATACAGTGGTTCTTTTAATTTCAATTTTTTAGTTTATTTTTTTGGTCTAAAGCTATATGGCGATGTGTTGCACAACAGGAATTTTCAGACAAATCACAGATGTAAAAGCATTTGTGAATCACGTCTTTGACTTGCAGTCGTGCCATAAATCACCATTGCATGTGACCTGTATGGAAATCAATGGCAAATGGGTCGCGTACAATTTGCAAGCAGCGACAGAAAATCAAACACATTTGAGAACTTTTACAACTGTGTCACTCTAGGTTGCCCTGTAACACCATAGAAAATCATTAGCTGTAATGACTTGAACCATTTTTGTTTTGGGTCTTATTCATGACAGCTGTAATGACTTGTTTTAGGGTAATACAAGCGCATCATTCTTTCAGTTCTTGTGGACATTGTTGAAGACCTTGCAACTAGTGATGAGGGAGCATTACTATGCTCGGGTGCTCGGTACTAGTAAAGAGCAATTTGATTCTCGGATGGGCTCGACTTGTGAACTCAAGCATTTTTTCGGAAAAATGCTCGAGTTCCCATTAACTTCCATTATAGTCGGTAAACAAGTTGCGCCCGTCTGAGCGTTCAACTGTTCGTTATAAGTACAGAGCAGCCGAGCATGGTAGTGCTCGCTCATCACTAGTTGCAACATTAGGTTGGCTATATTGGTATCCCATGCCTTTGCCTAAAGGGTACTTTACACGCTGCGATATCGGTACCGATATCGCTAGCAAGCGTACCCGCCTCCGTCGGTTGTGCGTCACGGGCAAATCGCTGCCCGTGGTGCATAACATCGCTAACACCCATCACATGGACTTACCTTCCCTGCGACGTCGCTCTGGCCGGCGAACTGCCTCCTTTCTTAGGGGGCGGTTCGTGCGGCGTCACCGCGATATCACATGGTTGCCGTCCAATAGCAGAGGAGGGGCGGAGATGAGCGGCTGGAACATGCCGCCCACCTCCTTCCTTCCTTATTTCCAGTGGACGGAGGTAAGGAGATGTTCGTCGCTCCTGCGGTGTCACACATAGCGATGTGTGGTGCCGCAGGAACGAGGAACAACATCGCTACTGACCAGACAACGATTTTTCATAAATAAACGACCTCTCTCAGACAAACGATTTATGTCTCTTTTGCGATCGTTTAAGGTCGCTCCAGCCTGTCACACGCTGCGATGTCGCTAACGACGCCGGATGTGCGTCACAAACACTGTGACCCCGACGATTTATCGTTAGCGATGTCGCAGCGTGTAAATGGCCCTTTAAGCCCGCTACACACGCTTCAATATATCTCACAATCCGTCGTTGGGGTCAAGTTGTAAGTGACGCACATCCGGCATCGTTTGTGAGGTATCTGCGTGTGACAGCTACATGCGATCAGGATTGAACGCAAAACCGTTGATCGCAAACACATCGTATCATTCTCTAGAATTGTGCGTTTTGTTGCACGAACCTAGTCAATTGTAACGTGTGACATCCCTCATACGATTTTGTTGTCTGATGCTATGTGCGCAGGTGTGCGCTCTGCACCACAGCTTAAAAAAGGTCTGCTTCAGAGCGCAGCTAAAAAGCTGCGTTCTGAAGCGCCTCACAATGTCTGTCATGCACTAATCTCTGTCAGTCCGTCACTATCTCTGTCCCTCACTCTCAGTCCATGTCAGTCTATCCCCCTCTCTCATATACTCACCGATCCCCGATCCCTGGCGCTGCACGGCATTCACACTGCTCCGGCGGCTTTTACTGTTTTGAAAAAGCCGGCCGCCCATTAAACAATCTCGTATTCCCTGCTTTCCCCGCCCACCGGCGCCTATGATTGGTTACAGTGAGACACGCCCCCACTCTGAGTGACAGGTGTCACACTGCACCCAATCACAGCAGCCGGTGGGCGTGTCTATACTGTGTAGTGAAATAAATAATTAAATAATTAAAAAAAACGGCGTGCGGTTCCCCCCATTTTTAAAACCAGCCAGATAAAGCCATACGGCTGAAGGCTGGTATTCTCAGGATGGGGAGCTCCACGTTATGGGGAGCCCCCCACCCTAACAATATCAGCCAACAGCCGCCCAGAATTGCCGCATACATTAGATGCGACAGTTCTGGGACTGTACCCGGCTCTTCCCGATTTACCCTGGTGCGTTGGCAAATCGGGGTAATAAGGAGTTATTGGCAGCCCATAGCTGCCAATAAGTCCTAGATTAATCATGTCAGGCGTCTATGAGACACCCTCCATGATTAATCTGTAAGTTACAGTAAATAAACACACACCCGAAAAAATCCTTTATTAGAAATAAAAACACACACATATACCCTGGTTCACCACTTTAATCAGCCCCAAAAAGCCCTCCTTGTCCGGCGTAATCCAGGATGATCCAGCGTCGCATCCAGCGCAGCTGCATGGAGGTGACCGGAGCCGCAGCAGACACAGCCGCTCCGGTCTCCTCCATGCAGCAAATGAAGACAGCCGTGCGATCAGCTGCTGTCACTGAGGTTACCCGCGGCCACCGGTGGATGCAGCGGTGGCCGCGGGTAACCTCAGTGACAGCAGCTGATCGCGCGGCTGTGTTCATTTGCTGCATGGAGGTGACCGGAGCGGCTGTGTCTGCTGCGGCTCCGGTCACCTCCATGCAGCTGCGCTGGATGCGACGCTGGATCATCCTGGATTACGCCGGACAAGGAGGGCTTTTTGGGGCTGATTAAAGTGGTGAACCAGGGTATATGTGTGTGTTTTTATTTCTAATAAAGGATTTTTTCGGGTGTGTGTTTATTTACTGTAACTTACAGATTAATCATGGAGGGTGTCTCATAGACGCCTGACATGATTAATCTAGGACTTATTGGCAGCTATGGGCTGCCAATAACTCCTTATTACCCCGATTTGCCAACGCACCAGGGTAAATCGGGAAGAGCCGGGTACAGCCCCAGAACTGTCGCATCTAATGTATGCGGCAATTCTGGGCGGCTGTTGGCTGATATTGTTAGGGTGGGGGGCTCCCCATAACGTGGAGCTCCCCATCCTGAGAATACCAGCCTTCAGCCGTATGGCTTTATCTGGCTGGTTTTAAAAATGGGGGGAACCGCACGCCATTTTTTTTAATTATTTAATTATTTATTTCACTACACAGTATAGACACGCCCACCGGCTGCTGTGATTGGGTGCAGTGTGACACCTGTCACTCAGAGTGGGGGCGTGTCTCACTGTAACCAATCATAGGCGCTGGTGGGCGGGGAAAGCAGGGAATACGAAATTGTTTAATGGGCGGCCGGCTTTTTCAAAACAGTAAAAGCCGCCGGAGCAGTGTGAATGCCGTGCAACGCGGCGCCGGGGATCGGTGAGTATATGAGAGAGGGCTGCTAACTTCAGTTACTCAGGGGATTAGTGGTCACCGGTGAGTCTTCACTGGTGACCGCTAATCAGGACGCGACACAGACAGAGCCGCAGCATCACAATGAAGTCGGGTGAAGTTCACCCGAGTTCATTCTGACAGTGCGGCTCTGTCTGTGTCTGCTGTCATCTGCCATT
Organism: Anomaloglossus baeobatrachus; assembly: GCF_048569485.1. NCBI lineage: Eukaryota > Metazoa > Chordata > Amphibia > Anura > Aromobatidae > Anomaloglossus > Anomaloglossus baeobatrachus. Next base: position 223,256,959 of record NC_134353.1, read on the forward strand.
CAGCTCTGCTACATGGCTGTCTGTGTCTGCTGTTAGCGGCCATGTAGCAGAGCTGAATGGCAGATGACATAGTAAAAACGCATCCCACATTACACACGCTTGGCAAGTCAATAAATAAAAAAAAAAAAAGGTGCTCAATGCATACGTCACAGAACACATGATCTAAAGGATCGCACACAAAATTGACCAATTTAACATAGACTACTAACGCTCGTGTGACAGCAAATGAACGACCAACGTGAAATCTGATAGATCCCGTATGCAACCTGGGCGTGTCACATCGCAAATGCGATTGTACAACTAATTGCAACGTGTAAAGTGGGCTTTAGACTTTGAGTTCATAAACACCTTTGAACTTACCATCTTGACCATAAATCAATTATCCTCTTCCATACTCTTTCTCCCCATTATTGTTTGACTTGACTGAAATGTTATTTTTTGATCCTTACTAGGTAATACATGTTTTGTACTGGTAACCACCTACATGGTGAAATTATTTACACTTTTCCGGTTATTTGCCAGCTATCTATATTTTATTAAAAAACACTTGGGACAAAACAGATGCAGGAAACTCAACAGGATCCAACAAGATTTGGTGTGATCCATTTAGAATCTCTGTCATAGCTTTGCCAAAATGGAGGCCTTGATAGTATGGTTAATTGTAAATGTCTCGGAGCTTCCCCCTTGTGGCAGACACTAATCTCACCATATCGATTGTTCTGTTCCAGCCAACTTTAACTGCGTAAGGTCTTGTGCACACATTCAGTACTTGGTGAGATTTTTACATCAATGTTTGTAAGCCAAAACCAGGAGTGGGTAAAATACAGAAGGGGTGCTTATGTTTCTAGTATGCATTTCTTCTGACTGTTCCACTCCTGGTTTTGCCTTACAAATACTGAGGTAAAAAACCCTCACCAAACACTTAATATGTGCACGTACCTAAGGGGTACTTTGCACACTACGACAACGCAAGCCGATGGTAGCGATGCCGAGCGCGATAGTCCCCGCCCCCGTCGCAGCTGCGATATCTTGTGATAGCTGCCGTAGCGAAAATTATGGCTACGGCAGCTTCACATGCACTTACCTGCCCTGCGATGTCGCTCTGGCCGGTGAACCGCCTCCTTCCTAAGGGGGCGGGTCGTGCGGCGTCACAGTGACGTCACACGGCAGGCGGCCAATAGAAGCAGGGGGGGCGGCGATGTTCCTCGCTCCTGCGGCTTCACACACAGCGATGTGTGCTGCCGCAGGAACGAGGAACAACATCGTAACATCTGTCCTTCAGAAATTATGGAAATGACCGATGCTACACTGATCATACGATTTAGACGCTTTTGCGCTCGTTAATCGTAGTAAAAAGGATTCACATACTCCGATGTCGACAGCGACGCCAGATGAGCGTCACTTTCGATTTGACCCCACCGACATCGCACCTGCGATGTCGTAGTGTGCAAAGTACCCCTAAGTGTTCCTCACAGCTGGTATCTTTCCAGCATGGAAGGCAACGGATCAAGAGACCTTCACAAGCATGTTGAATCTGTAGTGTTGGCAAGAAAAACGCTGTGTAAAATACTCACATTTTAGCTGCATTGTTGCATGCTTTTCTTTTTGTTTTTTTCTCCATTCATTTGAATAGGTTAAAAATTCTGCAATAATGCTCAAAGAATTCACATACTGCAGATATGAAGCTGCTTCAAATCTGTAAGGAAAAAATAAGCAGCCTGTGCTTGAGGTTTCAGAAACTTCATTGACTTTGTTGGTAGGGCAAAATGCTTTGTATTTTTACTGGAAAAGTGCATATGTGAACATTCTCCAATATGTCAGTGTGCTGTTAGTGAAAAACATTGGTAGCACATGTACACAAAGACTGATTTGTGAAGGAGCCCTTAGGCCAGCTTAGTCTATGAAACATAGCAGGAGCTTGGATCACAATACGCAGTGCAAGCGACCTCATAGTCCTATAGGAGCCATTTAGCTCAGGTCAGGAGAGTAGTATTGTGATTCTAGTATGGATGTATGATTTTGCCCTTGGTGTGAGTCATAATATTAACTGCACAAGTGCAGCCATATTTTGGTTGCCCTGAATAAGTATCCTTTAGAGCAGTGTTTCCCAAACTCCAGTCCTCATGGCACCCAACAAGTCATGTTTTCAGGATTTCCTTACTATTGAACAGGTGATGTAATCATTATCAAGGCATCACCTGTGCTATATTAAGGAAATCCTGAAAACATGACCTGTTGGCGGTCGTGAGGACTAGAGTTTGAGAACCACAGCTTTAGAGCAGCATTGGTTCCCAACCTTTCTGATCTTGAGAAACACATTCAGCTCTGAAAAAGGGTAGCAAACTAAATCCAGCTCCTACCCCCTCACAGTAGTGAGTAGAAATGAGCAAGGGTGAGGTTCGATGTTTTGAGTTCGGGCTCGTAAACCGATTACCCAAAAAAACAAAGTTCGGTTTCGAAGTTTGAGTTAGTTATGAGTGCAAATCACTCAAGCAAGCAGCATTGTCCTTGGGTATGAGTGATGCACAGCCCTGTGCGAGTCACTTGCAGTGTTTGAACGGCTCGCCTTTGGGTAAAATCAGCATTATCTGATGTAGTGTGCATACAAAGAAAAAAATCAAAAACTCCACCCAACCTCCCCCAGAAGTGTTCTGGTTATGGGTGGCTGTATGTGGGTGGAGCATCGAACTGCCCAGTTAGACTTCCATTGAGTCAAGTTGGGGTCTCAAACCAAAGTTTTTTAAGGTTCAACTGTACGTGCCAAACCAAATTTCCAAAGATTTGCTCATCTCTAGTAGTGACAACCACAGCCTCAATAACCAATGTAATGACAGCCAAAGCTTTTCCACAGAAGTCACACTTAGGCGGGCTTTGCACACTACGACATCGCAGGCCGATGCTGCGATGCCGAGTGCGATAGTGCCCGCCCCCGTCGCAGAAGCGATATGTGGTGATAGCTGGCGTAGCGAAAGTTATCGCTACGCCAGCTTCACACACACACTCACCTGCCGTGCGACGTCCCTGTGGCCGGCGACCCGCCTCCTTGTTAAGGGGGCGGGTCGTGCGGCGTCACTGCGACGTCACACGGCAGGCGGCCAATCAGAGCGGAGGGGCGGAGATGAGCAGGATGTAAACATCCCGCCCACCTCCTTCCTTCCGCATATCCTACGGAAGCCGCAGTGAGGACGGTAGGAGACGTTCCTCGCTCCTGCGACTTCACACACAGCGATGTGTGCTGCCGCAGGAGCGAGGAACAACATCGGACTGTCGCGTCAGCGTAATCATGGATTACGCCGACGCTGCACCGATGATACGATTACGACGCTTTTGCGCTCGTTAATCGTATCATCCAGCCTTTACACACTGCGATGTCGCCTGCGATGCCGGAAGTGCGTCATTTTCAATTTGACCCCACCGACATCGCACCTGCGATGTCGCAGTGTGCAAAGTGCCCCTTAGTCTGTATACCAAGAATCAAGGGTTCCTATATTACCAGCATTCAGATCTGCTCTTCTCTGCGGGGTTACTTTCAAATGTCAACATCTGGAGACCTCTTTTTAGCCGGTTGCTAAATCTGGTGCTAATGCAAGAAGCTGAAAGACAGCCAGGAGCCACACACAATGGGCCTGTGAGCAACAGGTTGCTCACCCCTGCTCTAAAGGATGAAGTAATAGATTTACTTATGTTTTCAATGTATGGAGTTAAGATCTTCTTAATGAAAATTTTGCATGAATGCAGACACATTGATAACAGAACAGCTGAAGGCTGATTTCCATACAATGCTGTGCTTATTAACAATAATGAAATGTCACCCACAGGATTATGGAAATGTATCTAATCTATATAGCTCGTATATGCTAGATCTGAGTCTATTTTTATCTACACCAGTAGACACTGCTTTTTTGTGATGAATGTTTCTGTTGGCAACATGAAGAAATTAACGAATCTGTTTGATAGGCGAAAAGGAATGTATATTTGATTTTGTATCTGCATCATCAAAAGGCATATAAACAGGAGGCTTTTTGGAGTAGAAATTGCTTTCACATAGTAAATCCTTTTCGGCACAATCTTAATTCATCACACACGTAGATTGCTTTAACAGGCTAAATCGTTTGGTAATAGACTTTTTAAGCATCAAAAGCTGAAATGAATCCATCGTGCCACCTGATTTGTATTACCAGCATTTTTCAAATTTGAAAGGATGTTTGCTTTTATTGGTTTATAGTCTCATGCTGGGAGCTCCAGTATTAATTGGTCTTTAGCTGCATATTCATTTGTTAATAATAGATGTGTGTTTTAAGGTGTGCGTACAATAATATTGCAATTGTACAGCACTGCAAAGTAGGATTGGACTGACATTTACAAGTTATACGAAAAAAAATTATTCCGGGGGCTTATGCAGAGCTAGGTAGGATTGATTGCAAGTCGAATTTTCTGAAATTCATGGTTTCATCATTCACAGTTTGCAATAAACCCCCCCCCCAAAAAAAAAAATATTTACAGGCACCATTTCCCACACTGCTGAGGCATCAGAGCACAGGATAATGTTTTCTAGGAATGGCCTCGCGGGCTTCCCCATAGTACCCTACAGGTATGGCATTTTACGAATTTTGTATAAGGGATCAGTACCTGGGCCATCACAGATTAGCAATTCCCAATGAAGCACAGTGGTTCCCAGTGGAGCACAGTTTGTACAACAGTTGTTTTCCATCTCTGGAGTCACATGTAAGATAGAGTGTGGCTCTTACCATGGGGGCCTCTATCTTGTACAGTGTGAGTTCTTATGGTCAGAGGTACCTCTCTCTTTCCTGTGGAGTGTAAGTTCTTATGGTCAGCAGGGGCCTCTCTCTGTCATGGAGTGTAAGCTCTTATGGTCAACAGAATCTTCTCTCTCATGAAGGGTGTAAGTGTGCCGCCCCAGCAGCAGTCGAACTGCTTGGATCTGGGGTTGCTGTGGCTCGAGGGTCTCCGGACCTGGGGGCTTGCGGCCACTCAAAAATGTAAAGGGGGTATTTACAGGGGATGAATGTTCGTGACGCCACCTGTGGGTTGTGGTAAAGGGCAGTACCACTGCTGCTGAAGGGAGTACAGGGGCAGATGGTGTGGGGGCAGCCAGGTGTCAGTCCCTCCACAGGTAGGGAAGGCCCTGGACAGTGGGGAAATGGTAAACGGGTGGCTTGGCCTTGAAAAGCAGGATGCAGGGGTCAGATTACTCACTGCGGTAGTCGTGGTGCTGGATTAGGTGGAATAAGCAGACACTCACACAGATGGTAAACCAATGTCTCTAGGCACCTACGGGGGGGAGCCCGTCCGGGTCCCGCTCCCACCAGTGTCACTTGGTAAGTCCGGAGCCCTGCTTCCATGCATAAATTGATTGAACGTTGTGACCCCTCGGCTTGAAGCTTTCGGGGCCCCGCTACCCATGTGTATGGCAGCTGTGCTCTTGATGGCTGGCACTTGGGATTTTAGTGGGTTGTGTAGTTTGGAGAACCCTATCCCCCACGTTGTGCTGATGCCTTCAATTTCTGAGCTCTTGGGGAAAGTTCATAAAGAGCGTATCATCCACAGGTGAATTATCAGGTTGTATGAAGCTACTCCCCGATCTAGGGTCCTGTACCCCGTCGTGCTTGGTACCGGTCCGGTTGCTGGACTTCTGGTGTCGACCGTTCTCCAAAACTAAGTCTGTTACACCTTCTCCAATAACCTGTGACCGGGTCTCTGACTCCTGTGGTCCCGGACCACCATCTGCAACCCAACCTATCGCCTCCCTGGGAGCTCCAACTCCCTAGCTCCTCACTCTTTGAGGGCTAGCTCATAACTCCTTGTCTCCCCTCCCACCAGTCTGCCTGACCCCTAGGTGGGCGGCCCTGCTCCAACCTGACCAACCCACTGGTGTGTCTGTACATGTCTGGTGTGAGGTGTGGTTGGGATTTGTAGTGCGGGTATTAGTGACACTGTTGATGGGAACCTGATGGGGGGGTAGGCCCTGCACCCTGGGGGACAGGATGCAGTTCCCTGTAGCACCCTGATGTAGTCAGGGGCGCTACATAACCTTTTATGTAAACTTTTATGATTAGCAAGGTCTCCTCTCTTTCTCTCTCTTCTGTAAAGTGTAAACTCTTATGTTCAGAGGGGTCCTCTCTCTATCTCTTCTGCAAAGTGTAAGCTCTTTACACCAGTGGGGTTTTCTCTCCTGTAGACTGTAAGCTATTATGGTCAACAGGGTCCCCTCTCTATCTCTTCTGTAAAGTGTAAGCTCTTTCAGCCAGAGGGGTTTTCTCTCATATAGAGTGTAAGCTCTTATGGTCAGTAGGGACCTCTCTCTTCTGCAAAGTGTAAGCTCTTATGGTCAGATGGGTCTCCTCTCTGTAGAGTGTAAGCAATTATGGTCAGTGGGGTTCTCTCTTTCACTCCTTTTCCCCTCATTTATGTTCCAAACACTTCCAGGTTTTCTAGTATGGAAATTAACCTGAATTTACTCACTGCAAATCTAATTTTTTTTTTAAAGTTTGGCATTTTGCGAATTTGAATTTCCAATGATCTGCTCATTTTTATTTGTTCCATCCATACAAATCATGTGCATCACAACACTTAAGCGGGCTTTACACGCTGCGACATCGCTAATGCGGAGTCGTTGGGGTCACGGATTTTGTGACGCACATCCGGCCGCATTAGCGATGCCGTTGCGTGTGACACCGATAAGCGATTTTGCATCGTTGCAAAACAGTGCAAAATCGCTAATCGGCGACACGGGGGTCCATTCTCAATTATCGTTACTTCAGCAGTAACGAGGTTGTTCGTCGTTCCTGCGGCAGCACACATCGCTGCGTGTGACGCCGCAGGAGCGAGGAAGCTCTCCCTACCTGCCTCCCGGCCGCTATGCGGAAGGAAGGAGGTGGGCGGGATGTTACGTCCCGCTCATCTCCGCCCCTCCGCTGCGATTGGTCGGCGGTTCAGTGACGTTTCAGTGACGTCGCTGTGACGCCGCACGGACCGCCCCCTTAGAAAGGAGGCGGTTCGCCGGACAGGTAAGTATGTGTGACGGCTCTGGGCGATGTTGTGCGGCACGGGCAGCGATATGCCCGTGTCGCGCAACAGATGGGGGCGGATACCCACACTAGCGATATCGGGACCGATATCGCAGTGTGTAAAGTAGCCTTTAGGATATTTTGGGCCCAATACCGTACTGGTCAAGTTTTGCTTTTCAAAACTGTTGGTGGAGTTTGGGGTTTCCAGATATATTTGGATGGTTCATGATGTTCTGCTTCTCAAAAAGGCATAAAGTTTGTCACAATTATATTCAAATCCCTACCTGGATTGATTTTTTTGTACTCCTGGAATTTTGGAAAAACGTGAACAACATTTTTGGGAACAGGTTGAATACAAAAATAAAGAGCATATTTTATTTTGAGTAAAATTAATTAACCATGTGTACCATTTTAAGTCATATGGTGCAAATAAAGTCAGAGAATATCGTAAGGCTGGAATAGAGACTTGAAAAATTGCAAATGATGAATCGCAGAGTTTTTTTTGTCATCAGCAGCACTTAGGCAACTGCAACTTCTTTCCCTGTAGCTTGCCATTTAAAACCTATGCATCCCTTCAGTTCACCCTTAACTATGCTACTGGTCAATCTGCTCCTGATTAATCCATGTATGGGGAGGGGACCTTAAAAAGCAGAGATCCTTATACACTGTAGCCTCTGCACACACCCTTAAAGGGGTATTCCCATCTCCATGATCCTATCCCAATATATAGTAGGTGTAGTAATAATAATAATAATATTATCAGCAAATACCTCCAATTAGAAATGTAGTATAGTTCTTCTGATTCACTATGTCACTTACATCTTGTTCAGGGCATTGCAGGACTTTAGAAATCCCTGGTTATGACCAGCATCAGACTGGCTACCAGAGGAACTGCAGTAATACCAGTCCTGGCCACGGTTACCTGTACTGAACTCCAGAGCTCTCAGCTGAGCTCTGGAGTGCAACCCAGCCTGTTTGCAGGTTACCACAGCCAGGACCGGTATTACCGGAAACCGCCAGTAATACCAGTCCTGGCTGTGGTTACCTGCATTGAACTCCGGAGCGCTCACCTGATCTCTGGAGTGCAGCCTGGCCTGTCCGCAGCTATAATGGACTAAACTGTGATAGCCGGGGAATCAGTCGGTGCTCACAGTTCAGTCCTGCAAACCTGCTGTTTAGTCCAGGCTGCACTCTGGAGCTCAGGTGAGAGCTCCAGAGTTCAGTGCAGGTAACCGCGGCCAGGACTGGTATTACTGCAGTTCCTCCGGTAGCCAGTCCGCACTAGCAACTAACTAACTGTGACTATATGCGTGGTCGTAAGCATGGATACCTAAAGTCCTGCAATGCCCTGAACTTGAGGTAAGTGACAGTGAATCAGAAGAACTATACTACATTTCTAATTGGAGGTATTTGCTAATATTAATATTATTATTAGGCCTACTATATATTAGAATGGAATCTTGGTGATGGAAATAACCCTTTAACACTAGAACTACTGGACTCGTGACACCTATATAGAAATACATAGTGCAAAGTAGTCAAAATGACTACCTCAGTAGTTCTAGTGTTAATCACTTTTCCTCAAGGTTTTGTAATTTCCATACCACTGTCATATAGAGTCACATTGAATATTAAAAGAAAAATCCCTGGTACAAGTAGTGCATACTAGTGATAGATGGCAAAACACTTAAAGGTGGATAAAAAAAGGTCCATACCCCATAATAATCTTTCATTACTCGAGCACCTAGGAAGTTAACTGACAGTAAAATAAGACATTGGAGTAAAAAAATTTTGACTTTAGCTTTTCCAAGTTTCCAGATAGAATTTGCAGGCAGAATGTGTCTATTGTTCAGCTGTGCGAACTTGTTTGTAGAAGATTAAATCATTTTGCAATAACAGTCTCTCTTTCTAGGGCCAACACAAATGTACTGAACAAATGGCGGTTTGTTTCACACTCAAAGCCACATTAAAAATAAGTGTATCTAATTCCAAGTCGCAACATTAGCCCAAATTCATTTTCTGTTTGTCTGAGTTCCAAACAGATTATTATATTTGGGCAGTGATTCACTGGAACATACAGATTTGCCAGCGCCTGAACGGAATTTCTGAGATTTCTGCATCAAAGACACAGGAATATTTCATATAAATTATGTTCTTGCCTGATGCTGCGGCTAAATGCATTCAATGTATAATTTCTGTATACATGTGAATCTGTGTTTCCCAAAAATAACACAGGGTGTTATATTATATTTTTGAATCCGAAAGATGCGCTATGGCTTATTTTCAGGGGATGTCTTATTTTTTTCCCACAAACAGAATACATCTATTCTTGAGCAAAAAAAAAATCAACATTTATTCAAATATAAATTCTGGAACATCATCTTAACTCTCCAAAACCTGAATTTCATCATGAATTTCTTGAGATCTTATTTCAATGAAAAGAGTTTACATTAACCAGTATGCATGAACAAAAATCAAAAAGTGTCGAGGCAGCTGCCAGGAAACATGTAAAAAAGACCAATTCACAAATGATATATAGCCATGAATAAAATATAAAAGTATATATTTATTACTTTTATCAAATATCACAAAAGGTTAAAAACAAAAGGAGTACGCCTCTTGTTTTTAAACTTTTTGTGATATTGATACAAGGAATAAAAATATACCGTATGTTTTCACTTTATCAGACACACCGGATTATAAGACGCACCCCAAATTTAGAGAAAAAAAACATAAAAAAAATATGGGGTCTGTCTTATAATCTGGTGGTGTCTTATGGTGGGGGAGAGGCAGCAGCGGTGATGGAGTGGGGTCACAGGAGGCAGGGGCGGTGGTGGAGTAGGGATGCTGCGGGCGGTGCAGCGGGTGTAATGGATGCTCGCTGCGGTTGCTTTGAGGAAGGAGTAACACCCAGAAACCTTTTGGCGGTACAAGCTTTAAAAAAACGGCACCCAGAATAAGCGCATGCACAGATTGAGCTATCGGCTCAATGACAAGCCGAGATCTCATCTGCGCACTCACCACTTTTGGACACCATTTTCCTTAAGTCCTCTGCTGGGAGATCAATGGGACGAGGCGGCGCGTGCACAGATGAGATCTTGAGCCAAGAGCTCCATTTGAACACGCGCCGACTCCGGGCACCATTATTTGAAGCCTGCATCACCGACATTTTCAGGATGGCGGCTTCTGCCTCACCGCCCGCAGCGAGCACCAACACTGCCCACAGAACAGCGCACCGCCCACCGCCTGCAGCACAGCGTACCGCCCACAGCACAGCATGCCGCCCACAGCATCGCCGCTGCCTCCTGTGACTTCTCTTCTTCACTCCCCCTTCCTGGTAAGCTACATTCGGGTTCTAAGACGCACCCATCATTTTCCTCCCAAATTTCTGGCAGGAAAAGTGGGTCTTATAATCTGAAAAATATGATACTTTTAGAATTTATTCATTGCTGTACATCATTTGTAAATATATTTTTTTTCCATTGCTTGATGTTAGCTGAATTTTTGGACACTTCGCAGCTGACTTCAGCCATAAGGACCATTACCCTGATTACCAATGCACCAGGTCATCTGAAAGAGCTGAGATGAAGTGTCAGAATTGGAGCAACTCTTGATTTGCAAATGCTGGAGTGACTGCAGGCTGGTATTTTTACACTGGGAAGGCCCAAATAACCATGGACCTTCCGAGTCTGATAACATGAACTCTCAGTTGTCTGCCTTACCTTCGTTGGTTAAACAAATGGGGGGACATCACGTTGTTTAATTAATTTATTAGGTTAATACAAAGTTGCACAATAAGCTCCACATGACAGACACTAAAGGGTGAAATTTCAGAATGTGTTATGTGGTTATGATGTTATATATGTTGTCTGTCTATCTATCTATCTATCTATCTATCTATCTATGTATCTATCTATCTATCCCTCTATCTATCCCTCTTTCTATTATCTATCTGTCTGTCTATCTGACTATTCTATCTAATCTATCTATCATCTTTGCACAACTTTGACACACAAAAATCAGTAATTTCTTGAATGCATTTTATTCTGGTACGTGTCACACGGACGGCACAGTTATGGCACACGGGTGACACATGAATGGGCAAAACAGACGGTCTTCAACCTACGTTTTTTGATGCGCATGTATGAAGATGGCCTTTGCTTTTCCTGCCAGCACTCTGGTTTTTGGTGCAGAAAAAATGCAAATACTTAATGTGTGCACATAGCACAAATGGTTTGTTTTTTTAAAGTCAGTTTCACTTCTAAATTAAATTAGATCACACATCTTTTTACCGTTGACTTTGATTTTTTCAGTGATGATATGGCAATGTAAAAACAAATGGCTTTTTTGTTATGACTTATATATAAAAGTTATGTCACATTTTGTAAAATATTCATGCTGGGATTCTGAGACAAACTCTGCAGGCAAACTTTGTGACTGCAAACTGCCGAATCCTATCAATGCGCTATAGGCAAACTGTCACGATTTCCCTGTGTTCCCCGAGTGACTGAATAGTCATATAATAGCATGTGTGCAATTGTATAGTACCAATTAGGGGTACTTTACACGTTGAGACATCGCTAGCATCGGCTAGCGATCTCGAGCGCGATAGCACCCGCCCCCGTTGCACATGCGATATGTGGTGATTGCTGCCGTAGCGAACATTATCGCTACGGCAGCTTCACATGCACATACCTGCTCGGTGACGTCGCTGTGACTGCCGAACTATCCCTCCTTCAAGGGGGAGGTGCATTCGGCGTCACAGCGACGTCACCGCGACGTCACTAATTGGCCGTCCAATAGACGTGGAGGGGTGGAGATGAGCAAGACATAACATCCGGCCCACCTTCTCCCTTCCGCATTGCCGTCGGGACGCAGGTAAGGAGATGTTTGTCGCTCCTGCGGATTTACACACAGCGATGTGTGGAGCTGCAGGAACAACAAACAACATCGTACCTGCGGTCGACCCGACATTATGGAAATGAACGACGCTACACAGATCAACGATTTTCAACGCTTTTGCGAACGTTTATCGCCGACCTAGGATTTACACATTACGATGTCACTACCGGCGCCGGATGTGCGTCACTAATGACGTGACCACGACGATATTTCGGAAGCGATGTTGCAACGTGTAAAGCCCCCCTTATACTTTCCTCTGCTTCTCTCAGTTTGTTATTTGAAGACGCTCAGAAGAGTCTAGTCGGCATGTGACTGCAACTATGCAAATTATCCTCAATGTGGGCACATGACTGCCCAGTTGCACGGGAAATCAGTACAGCATGCTTATCACACACAGCCACAATACTGCAGTTTGCAATTGCATAGACTGCAGATTTTGTGTCTTAGCCTGGACACCCATTTGCGGTAATTCAAGTTCACAAACTTTATTTCATTTCTTTGGGTTTTGCTTTTGAATCAGATTAGGTAAAATGTATCATTTTTTTGAGGCTGTTTGAATTTTACACTATCCTAATCTAGAATTCTAAGGCAATAGTCTGAGATTTTGGCTGCAACCATTCAGAGCCCCGTTATGAATCTTTTTTTGGAATTAAAAATATAAATACTTGAGAGTAAAAAAAACAACATGTTTGCAAGTGCTAAAAAAATAGCATAGATCCAAAAATCCAAAAAGCAAATTAAATTGATCTTCAAATGATTAATTATACAGTATATAGCGACATACAAATGTTTGGGCACCCCTGGTCAAAATTACTGATATTATGAACAGTTAAAGAAAATCTGTCACCAGGTTTTTGCAGTGTAAGCTAAAGCCAGCATGCTGCAGGGGTTAACACAGAAAGTTCAGGGATGCCTGTCTTGTCACAGTCTGATCTATTCTTTATTTTCTATGTTTGTTTAAGCAGCAGGACCCTTATCATTGCTTGGGCTATCAAGTCAAGTGCACGCCCCCTCCTCTGATTGACACCTCACTGTCAAAGTACAATCTCTATTGAGAGCCTGGTGTGGGTAGGGGCATCCCTCTGGACTCTGCTGCATGCAATATTCTGATTGTGTCAGAACAGCTACACCCAGTAATCTAAGTGATATATTGTTGGATTCAGGATCTCTTTGCCTACATCATGCTGTTCTCATATGAGGTAGTAAAAATCTGCTGATAGATTTCCTTTAAGCAAGTTGAAGATGAAGTGATCTCTAAAAGGCATACATTTAAAGATGACACATTTCCTTTGTATTTTAGGCAAAAAAAATTATATTTTTATCTTTTACAATGTTGAATTTACAAGAAAGGAAAATGGGCCAATTCAAAAATTTGGGCACCCTGCATTGTTAGTACTTATTAGCACTTCTTTGACAAATATCACAGTTTATAAACACTTTTTGTAGCCAGCCAAGAATCTTTCAAGTCCAAAGACGACTTGTTATGGTTACCTAAGCGACGCTTCCTCATACCACAGCGTGAGTGTCGTCATCACGTGTATGTGTTCAATACTCCTCCATGTCCGGTTTTTGGCCCTCCCACCTTCACAGCTGTTAGTTTAGAGCATATGGGTATATAAACCTTGAGCTGTTGCATAAACCCCGTGCCTCTCCATCTTGAAAAAGCTGTTCCACCATGCGAAACGCGCGTTGATGTTTTCCAGGTTCCCCACGGGGGGGTTTCTAAGTGAAGGTGTTTATATTGCTATATTCAAGTTTCAGGTAATATGCTGTCCACTTGTGGGAAGTTTATAAGAATGGTATACCTACATATATAGAGCCTACATGCATGCTTGTACTCCTACACTTGGACACTTTAGCTTCACCTAACTATCTGTGTACTATATAGCTCTGGTTTGTGTCTAATAACTGACACCACCTTCTCCCCTTCATTTTTGTGATAAACTTGCACAGACTATAGCGGACTTTACACGCTACGAGATCGCTACAGCGATCTCGTTGGGGTCACGAATTTTGTGACACACATCCGGCCGCTGTAGCGATGCCGTTGCATGTGACACCTATGAGCGATTTTGCATCATCGCAAAAACATGCAAAATTGCTCATCAGTGACATGGGGGTACATTCTCAAATATCGTTATGGCAGCAGTAACGAAGTTGTTCCTCGTTCCTGCGGCAGCACACATTGCTCCGTGTGACGCCGCAGGAACGAGGAAGCTCTCCTTACCTGCCTCTCGGCCACAATGCGGAAGGAAGGAGGTGGGTGGGATGTTACGTCCTGCTCATCTCCGCCCCTCCGCTTCTATTGGGCGGCGGTTCAGGGACGCTGCTGTGACGTCGCTGTGACGCTGAACGAACCGCCCCCTTAGAAAGGAGGCGGTTCGCCGGTCACAGCAATGTCGCAGGGAAGGTAAGTCCGTGTGACGGGTCCGGGCGATGTTGTGCGACACAGGCAGAGATTTGCCCGTGTCGCATAACCGATGGGGGCGGGTACGCATGCTGCCGATATCGGTACCGATATCGCAGTGTGTAAAGCGGCCTTAAGGGTCTCAGATCCGCCCGACTAGATTTCAAATTGCATTTAGAGACACTGTGGCCGATTTATTTTAGGATTTACCTTATCCTTTGCACTTTTGAATGACCCTCGGGTTGCTCTGGGAATAACCCTGTCTGTGTAACAATTTCGTCAGTGTAACAATTCTGTCGGTGTAACAATCTTTACATCCCCCCCAGATGACTCATTTTGGTGATGTTTTAATCATGTTTTTAATTGTCTATTGGGGTTTTTTTCATGTGAAATAAAAATTTGTCTATTTTTGCACATATACTCGTTGTTCTCTTGTTTCTATGGGTTTTTATAAAGCTGTAAAATGTGCATCATCTGGCCTTTCCTAATGATAATAGTGAACAAGCCATAACCCTTACAGGCTAATTAAGGTCTGAAACCTTGGTCAAAGTTTTCTGAACACATAAATCTTCAAAGGTACCCTACGTTTTGCATCAGCTTATTTTCCTTTTTTGTAATTTTTAAAATGTCTATTCTTCACTACATTTGCTGCAAAGTAGACCTACTAATCCTCTCTAATCATGCTAAGGTCATTCCCTTCTTCTACCCATACTACACTGCATTGACTGCTAAATGTTCCTACTGATCTCCCCTAATCATCCTAGGGTCACTCACTTCTTCTGCCTATACTTCTCTGCATTTGCTGCTAGATGGTCCTACTGATCTCTCCTCGTCACTCTCTTCTTCTACATATACTTTACTGTGTTTCCTGTTAGGTGGTTCAACTGATCTTCCCTACATGTACTTGGTTCACTCACTTCTTCTGCCCATACTTCCCTGCATTTGTTGTCCTACTAATCTCGTCTAATCATACTAGGGTCACTAAATTCTTCTGCCTATGATTCTATGCATAAATACAACCTATTAGAGATGGCACCACCCAAATCAAAATAGAAGCATGCTACCATCCATATATAAACAGACAAATGCCACACAAAATTTATAGGAAATAGGGTACAGCTTGACCATAAATGCACTGGAAATCCAGAATTTAAATGGACGACCACAAAACACTTGCTGAATGCAAAAAGTGAACAAGTTTATTAAGTGCAGAATGTTAAAACACCCAAAATGGTGGTCCATTAAAAAATGGGAAGGACTCAAAGAAGGAAAGGATCCCCCATATAACAAAGGGTACTTACACACCAATACCTCAATAACAGAGCAATACAAGCTATCAACCATATACAGCCAAAAAGTGTAGATACATAGTAATATATATTTCAATCATGTTAGAAAGGTACAGTGCAAGGAATGCCTGCAATACAAGCCTGCAATACAATACCATGGTCTGGATTGTGAAAGAGGTAATGTGGTGCACCTGCCCGCCCCACGTGTTACGCCACCGAATGTGGCTTCATCAGGAGTGTACTAACATAAGCCCAGTATCAAAGCATATATACTGTATATATCTGTAAGAGTAATCATAAATCACATGCACATGTTAAGAGGAATCACTCACAGGTCCAAATAAGGTATTAGTATCACCTGCAAATCCTGTGTGCCATCAGAATCCTGATAGCAGCGTGCGTTCCACAGTGGAATGCATTGATCCGGTCAGGTGACCAGAAATGACATCACCTAAAGCACAAGTGATGTCCTGGACCCATAATACACTGCATGCGTGTCAGACTGATGCACTCAGCTGATAATACAGTCATGTGACTGAAAATGACGCTTGGTATTGATACCAGGACAGATAAAACATTCGGTGGCGTAACGCGTGGGGAAGGCAAGTGCATCCACATTACCTCTTTTGATCTCTCCTACCCATGCTTGGGTCACAAATGTCTTCTGCCCATAATTCACTGCAATTGCTGCTAGGTCCTACTGATCTCTCTTCATCATATGAAGGTCACTCTCTTCTACTCATTTATTATGGTGTTTATTGCTAGGTGGTCCTACAGATGTTCCCTACTTGTACTAGGTTCACTCACTTCTTCTGCCCATACTTCACTGCATTTGCTGCTAGGCCCTACTGATCTCTCTTCGTCATATGAAGGTCATTCTCTTCTACTCATAGTTTACTGTGTTTGCTGCTAGTTGGTCCTAGAGATCTTGCCTATCTGAACTAGGTTCACTTTTTTCTTCTGCCCATACTTCAATCCATTCGCTGCTAGATGGTCCTACTGATCTCTCTTCACTATACTAAGGTCATCTCTTCTACCCATACTTTACTGTGGCTGCTCCTAGGTGGTTCTACAGATCTTCAATACTTGTACTAGGTTCACTCACTTCTTCTGCCCAAACGTCACTGTGTTTGATGTTAGGTGCCAGTGCAGATCTCCCCTAATCATACAAGGGTCACTATATTTTTCTGCCAATGCTTCGGTTCATTTGCTATTAGGTACTGCTAATTGCCTTACCCCATACCATAGTTACTAATCTCGTTGACATATTTGTCTCAGTAAATAGCAGACCTTGCAATATGAGTAATTTGAATGGATATCTTAAAGCATGAAATGTGAATTTTAGTTATGTGAACAATAATCAATATTTATACTGATGATGATATTTTTCAGAATTGAGGAACTGAAGGAACTCGGGGACCTCTCTCCACACTGGGACAATCTACGGCAAAGTGTTATAAATCATTATGAAGAAATGTTGTCAGAGTACAAGGAAAGCCTTGCAGAGCTTGAAAAATATACAGGTAACAAACTATGCAACAATAAAGCCAATAATAAAGTATATCTTTTTATAGTATTCTCTCAGAGTGCACATTTTTTCATTTTGAATTTAGAGGTTTTCTGAGAGGAAAACATTGATCTTCTATTGTCAAGATGAGCCAAAAATGTTTGCTCTGTAGACAGATTCACCACATTCATGACTGGCATCCCTGAAATGGGTAACATACAATACTATTACATGCATCATGCTACTATTCTATATATGTTATAGTTTTAAAAGGGTAGTTCTGGTGGTCTTAAAGTAATCTATTAATGGTAGCACTATTTCTTAATCAGTGTGTTTCTCTAAAATTAGATATTAGGGGCTAAAATCTTAAAATTCAAAAAGTTAGTTTTCTTTGGCTTTCATAGTATATGTCTACAGTGTCCATTTTAGGACATGATCATATATCAGTGTCAAACATCAGAAATACTTTGATCATTGATAACTGACAACTGGATCACTGACAACTGATCATTGACAACTGATACCTGATCATTGACAATTGATACCTGATCATTGACAACTGATACCTGATCATTGACAACTGATACATGATCACTGACAACTGATACCTGATCACTGACAACTGATACCTGATCATTGACAACTGATACATGATCACTGACAACTGATACCTGATCACTGACAACTGATACCTGATCATTGACAACTGATACATGATCACTGACAACTGAAACCTGATCACTGACAACTGATACCTGATCACCAACAACTGATACCTGATCATTGACAACTGATACCTGATCACTGACAACTCATACCTAATCACTGATACCTAATAATTGACAACTGATACCTGATCACTGACAACTGATACCTGATCACTGACAACTGATACCTGATCATTGACAACTGATACCTGATCACCAACAACTGATACCTGATCATTGACAACTGATACCTGATCACTGACAACTCATACCTAATCACTGATACCTAATAATTGACAACTGATACCTGATCACTGACAACTGATACCTGATCACTGATAACTGACCACTGACAACTGATACATGTTCACTGACCACTGACACCTGATCACTGACTTCTGATACCTGACATTTTTTTTTCCTATGATATATTGCTACCCAAATATGAAATCCAATAAATAATGAACCTATCCTGTGACCTTAACCACGCCTCCACAGGACAAAGTGATTCTAGACAGTGATTTCCCGTAGTTATGAGGGTACACATGCAAACACTCAGCGTCTATAAGTCATTCTCATGTCTGAGATGTGACTTCTGACTTCTTCACATGTCACATATCAGTTATCACTGCAATTTGTGTGTGAGCAGAAGAATTTAAAAAAAAGGAAAAATTAATTTTTCTTCCACTCCTGGAATTGAACCCATGTAGCACACTCCAGATGAAGCAACCTTACCACTCAGCCATGCACTGGAGACATGGAGGGGGGAAGCTGTCTTTTTGCCCTATGAGATTAACCAAGCAAGTATTGTGCTCTAATCCTGATTTTCAGTCTGAGACTTGAGAAGTGACATTCTCACATATCCACCACTCACTGATCAGACTCACATATCATTTGCATTTGGCTTGGAGGAGGTCAGTGGGAAAGGCCAGAGCTCTGGGTTCTAATCCCCCTAGTGGATGGGTGCATTATTTTTTTTTTTTTTTAAATTTGAAAGGATAATGCTATGTGTGACACAGATGCCTTACCATTAAGCTATAGGTTCATTATTTATTGGATTTCATATTTGTGTAGTAATATATCATAGGAAAAAAATGTCAGGTATCAGAAGTCAGTGATCAGGTGTCAGTGGTCAATGATCAGGTATCAGTTGTCAGTTATCAGGTATCAGTTATCAGTAATCAGTGATCAGTTGTCAGTGATCAGGTATCAGTGATCAGGTATCAGTGATCAGGTATCAGTGATCAGGTATCAGTTGTCAGTGATCAGGTATCAGTGATCAGGTATCAGTTGTCAGTGATCAGGTATCAGTTGTCAGTGATCAGGTATCAGTTGTCAGTGATCAGGTATCAGTGATCAGGTATCAGTTGTCAGTGATCAGGTATCAGTTGTCAGTGATCAGGTATCAGTTATCAGTGATCAGGTATCATTTGTCAGTGATCAGTTGTCAGTGATCCAGTTGTCAGTCATCAGTGATCAAACAAGGTATTTCTGATATTTGACACTGATATATGATCATGTCCTAAAATGGACACTGTATATGTCACTCTCCCTCAATCATGTCATTGTATAAGAAATCTTACTCCTAATCATTACATTACATACCACCCAAACCAATATCAGAAAAATAGCAGTTAGACCCAATATAATGTAGCAAAAGTTAGAGTTTCACGTTAAAAATTCTATATCAAATGATTACTTGTGAATGAATAAACACAGATAGTACTCACCCTCCCTAGATCGGGCGCCTGCTCTCCAACACTGGTCATGTCTCTTATATTAGCTGATGACATCATGACGGCAGTACAAATCACTACCAGGTTTTCTAGGGTTTGATGTAAACAATATGAGCCACTAACCTCAGTGATTGCCTGCAGTGGTGTTGTGATCTGCAGTTATGATGTCACATCTGCAGCCATTACACGGAGACACAATCTCTGTTATAAAGTAGGTGCTAAATCAAACAAAGGTGAGTACTATCTGTGTTGTTTGTTTTATTTGTAGGCAATCATTTGGGCACCAATTTTTTTAAATTGAAAAAACCTAATTGTTGGACATTACATTTCACATAACTGTTATTTTTATGGCATTTCTTTGAGTGGTATTTCATAAAATGATTAGGAGCTACATTTCCTATACAGTTACACATTAATAAGGAAGAGTGACATTCACTACAAATGCCAAACTTTTAAATTATAAGATTTTAGCACCTAAGACTTGGATAACAGGAATCTCACACTATAATTCAGAAATAGCACTCATATTTAATTAGACTTCATTCTTTTTTACTTCATTCTGTTTCCAGTTCCCTAATGCAGTCCTGAGCATTCAAACTGCAACACCAAGGAGAATAAATTGTGGAATTATGAAAACCTTTAGACAGTTAAGCATATATACACAAATCATCAACACCAAAAAAGATTTTTTTGTTTGAGAAAAATCAACAACTGAATGATAAATCACCGGCAAGAAAAAGTAGTCAATATAAAAATTTTAACCTTTATTAATAGTAAAGTATAAAAATAGACAGGATGTCACAAGGAAGCAGGTCCCCCAGAAGGGGTTAAAAATATCAATCTTATTATTATGTTGGGAACACCATAAATTTCACATAATTATTATAATAATTATTAATATTAATATTGCCCCATATAAAAACCAACAGTAATGGTATAATTATAAGTACGCATATATTAACACAAGTGTGTTTCAAAGATTTTCCTGGAAAAATCACTACACAGTGCGAAACGTGCGTCGGAGAGGGTGTGAGACACTTGTTTGCATTCTATTTTGCCCCATAGGTATATGTTTTGGTCTGTTATTTTGTTGCCATCAGATCTCTTTGAATTCTGTATCTTTGAAACACACTTGTGTTAATATATGCGTACTTATAATTATACCATTACTGTTGGTTTTTATATGGGGCAATATTAATATTAATAATTATTATAATAATTATGTGAAATTTATGGTGTTCCCAACATAATAATAAGATTGATATTTTTAACCCCTTCTGGGGGACCTGCTTCCTTGTGACATCCTGTCTATTTTTATACTTTACTATTAATAAAGGTTAAAATTTTTATATTGACTACTTTTTCTTGCCGGTGATATATGCACAAATGGTGAATTAGAAATTTCTAAACATCTTGATTTATTCAGTATTATGAGCCCCATGGACAGAAATAGGAGCTAATCAGGAAAAAATATGGTTCCTCTGTGCTACCTCAATGGTCGAAAAGGACTCCAAATGGATTAAGTTGAAATTGGCTACATGTTTCAAGGCAATCTAGCCCCTTAATCAGGACAAAACCATAGTATCTAGCACCTTCCTCAGGACAGAACCATAATATTTAGTATCATAGTATTTGTTTTGTCCTGAGGAAGGAGCTAGATTGCCTTGAAACGCTTAGACAAATAAACCAGTTTCAACTTAATTCATATGGAGACCTTCTTGTTCATTGGGCATCGCAGAGGAACCGCATTTTATTCTCATCATCTCCTATTTTGGTGTGCATTACATGAAGACCTGCTACTGCCTGTCACACTCAAATTAGCAGTTGCGTCACACACAACTATCCCAGGTGAGGAGACAATAATCTCATCTCTACCCTATTGTAACCAGTTAAGACCCTATTGCGCTTGTTTTCTGCCTTAGTTTTCTCCATGGACAGATATACACACACTCCTTGGCTGCTGTCAGTGAGGTTTGAAAGGGAACCTGTCACCAGATTTGAACCCTGTAACCTGCGGCCACCACCTGTATACCCTTAATATGCACAGTATTCTAGAATTCTGTCTATATGTCCCCAAGCCAATTAGCATAATGTAAAAAAGACCTTTTATTATACTCACTGTGGTGCGGTTCAGTGCAATGGGCATCGCTGGTCTTGATCCGACACTACTCTCCTTCTCACTTCGCGTTGATGCGTCCTAAGTTATACACAATATATCATCTCATCATGCTTCTGCGCATGCTTAGGTGAGAGTAAAGTACTTTAACCCTAGAACGTGCAACCATAGAAATCAACTATAGAAAACAAGTAACCTAGCAGGTCTGTGAGACCCCAGGTATGCGTTCTAGGGTTAAAGCGCAGGTGCGGGAAAAGGCCAAAGAGCACCCACACATGTGCACTACAATACTCTCTGCCATCTGCAGGACAGAGAGACGTGTGAATGCGCAGGAGCGCAATGGAAGACACTGTGTGGATGTCATAGCATTCGTCATTCATACGAAGCAGGGAAGTAGTACAGGAATTGCAAGAAGAGAGGAGGCATCAGATCAAGACCATAGACGTTCAACCCCTTTAATTAAACCTGAAAGCCTACACTTCTATTGAATGTTTCATTTTAAACCAAAAACATGTCATGCAGAGCCCAAATCATGAAGATTCGGTCACTGTCCAAATATTTCTGGACCTAACTGTATGTGAAGCACGCAGTTGCCTAGAATGGATAATTTTCTGCTTAATTAGGACTAATACATGTTACATTTGTATAGCTTTCATAAAACACATTAAAATAAGAAAGTAATATAAAATATACAGAATATAAGTCTTTCTAAGATCTGAGCCACATTGATGTTTTCAAGACGTTCAGGCAAACGTCAAATTGTTATGACTCATTTGTTCTCAAGCGAGTGATTTTTCTACCTTGAATAGCCCATCTTTTTTTCTATTCATGATGTTTATTATACCTTATTTTTCAGCTCTTCTGGAGCGTTAAACGCTTCTTTTATTTTCTAATTGCAAATCACGTTGTGTTCCTATCAGCAAAAAATGCCCTGCTCACGGTAAATAAATGTTAACGTGGAAAACATTGTTTTGTCCTACACTTCACATGAACGCTGAATGGAATCCCCAAGATCTCTTGAACGAATGAGAAAGAAAAAAAAAGAATAAAATTCTTCTGGTCTTATTTAGAGGTGGTGGTTGCCTCCTTTTCGAGCAAGTAGAGGATTAGGCATGTGAATATGTGGTTAAGACCCTAGGGTGCCACTACGCTTAAAATAGCTGCGATTGAGGGATGTGATCTGGGACAGTAGGCTTTTAGAGGGATAGAAGTAGTGCTTTCATTGTTTTCTTTAAAAGTGTTGACATCATCAAGGAAATGCATTTGCTAAAAAGCTATTATGTTATGATTATGCTGACTGGATAGAATTACAGTTGTGTGTATCCCCTGAGTGTAAAGACTGCAGTGGTGGTGGTGGTGGGGGGACTCGTAAGACTGGGCCCGGTGGATGCACGCCAGGTATCATGCAGCAGCACTATTCTTCTATTACCGTGAAATCACACTGAAAAACTATTTCATAAACGCATATCACTGGAAAAATCCTCAAGAGTCTCAGGGAGCGGGATAATACACCAAGAAGTGAAATACAGAAGTGAGGGCTGTGCGTTCATTATTCTTAGTGTGACAGGTCAATAAAAATGAGTTGTACTTCAGCTTTTGGCTTTCTATAATGCTATATTTTACGTGCAGCCAAAACATAATGCGTGATAAATGTGCCATCATTTTCACCATGCTGGGTCCCTGTTGTAGGCAGCAGGGGTTGTCTGTCACTTAAAATACATTAGCATATCTGCACATTAAATACTGCTCCGTAGATTACCGAGAAGGTGCACGCTGCGACGCTGCAATAAAAATCTTTTCATTTCTTAAGATTCCAGTACACAATAAAATGTAAAGCTGAACTAGAGAGATACAATGCACGCACCCTGCTCAGACTTAAGAGAAGAAATAATTACAAAAAAAAAGAAAAATACCCATCTGTTTGCTGCCGAACGGGGTGATGCTTACAGTTTTTTCTAATTCGCTTGCTCTTTTCCCCAGGGTCTTCTTTCAAATCCAGCTGCACGAAAGGAGAAAAGAGTCTAGAATTTGTTCCAATTAATCTCCATTTACAAAGAATGCGTGTTCACAGCCAAAAGTTAAAAGGTAAAGTTGTTGATCTGAAAAAAAAGAGCTTCCTAAAGATTATGGTAATGTTAAAGCGTTGACAAATTACATTTATTGCACAATCGGTGAGATTATGTCACTGACGTAAGCAGAGGCGTACATGGAAGAAAGATGACTGCCAGAGTAAATATCATAACAGATCCCTGGTGCTAGCTGAACTTAGTACCTGGATTATCTACCTTTATGATGATATATGTGCCCATGAACCACTGGGCTCATGGGAGGAGAGTGGTCAGAACATGAGGCCATCTATACCTCCAATACATACTGAAAGAAAACTGCATCTCCATACAGAACATAGCAAGTGTGAACAGGTGCCAGCTGCTATAACCACACGAAACACATGCAAAAGAATACAAAAGCATTCTGTAAGTGCTAAGATATATGCAAACATGGAATATATGAAATTTAAACTGCATAAATGCTATATAGAATATACGTTAGAATCAGGAAGGTACTTAGCACACAAATTGGCCAATTCAAGTGTGCCCATCTACCACAGCAAGGTGACCTTCTTTTATGGGACCTTATCCGAATTTCATGCCTCTCCTGGACTAAAAATGTGCAAATATATGGGCAGGTGGCATCTGACACTAATTAAAACTACCTTGGAGCTGATGGGAGGAGAGCACAGTCAGAACAAGAGGCTGTCTATACTTCCAATACGTACAGAAAAAACCCCCCCAAAAACTGCATCTCAAATAGAACATAGCAAGTGTGAATGGTGCCAGCTACTATAACTACACGCAACATAACTAAAAGAATACAGCAGCATTGTAAGTGCTAAGTTATATGCAAAAATAGAATACTTGAAATTTAAACTGCATAAATGCTATATAGAATATACTTTAGAAAAATGAAGGTACTTAGTTGGTAATTGGCCAATTCATGTGTGCCCATCAACCACAGCAAGGAGACCTTTCTTTGATGAGACCCTATCTTAGTTGCATGCCTTTCCTAGACTAAAAATCTATGAATATTTAAGCAGGTAGTATCTTGCACTAATTAAAACCACCCTGGGGCTGATGGGAGGAGAGCACAGTCAGAACAGGAAGCTGTCTATACCACCAAATTACATACTGGAAAAAAAAGTGTATCTCCAAATAGAACATACCAAGTGTGAACAGGTGCCATCTACTATAATTACACAAAACACAAGCAAAAGAATACAGCAGCACTCTGTAAGTGCTAAGATATATGCAAAATAGAATACCATATATACTCAAGTATAAGCTGAGTTTTTCAGCCCATTTTTTTATGCTGAAAACGCACCCTTGGCTTATACTCGAGTGAGGTTCCCACAAAAAAATATTCTCACCTGTCCTCCGTTCTTGCAGTGTCCTCTTATCTGCTTCTTGCAGACAGCAGGCACATAGATCCCTTGGTGATCGCAGCTGGTACACACTGCACGGGACAGCCACTGCCATCATCACTTTACTACAGTTGAATGCTTTGCGGTGTTGCCGTAAAGCGCCTATGGCAACGTGCATCGGATGCAATCATTGAAGGGTCTGTGTGACTGTTGTCCGCAAGAAGCAGGTAAGAGGGCACCGCAGGAACAGAGGACAGGGGAGAATATTATTTTTGTGTGTGTTGTCAACAATGGCATAATCGGGGACCGAAATGAGGACATTACTATATTACAATACTATGAGGCACATTACTACAGGATGAGGCACATGGATGGAGCACTACTACAGGGCACATTATCACAGGAGACAATATGGCCACATTACTACAGGGGACAATATGGCCACATTGCTACAGGGGACAATATGGCCACATTACTACAGGGGACCATATGGGCAAAATACTACAGGGGACAATATGGCCACATTACTACATAGGACAAGGATGGGCACATTACATTTTCTTGGTACTGTATATATTTTTATCTTTTAAATTTACTAGTAGCTGCTGCATTTTCCACCCTAGGCTTATACTCGAGTCAATAAGTTTTCCCTGTTTTTTTGTGGTAAAATTAGAGACCTCGGCTTATACTCGGGTCGGCTTATACTCGAATATATACGATGTATGAAATTAAAAGTCTAGAAATTGTCTCCACTTTTTTTTATAATATGTAATGTTTTATATCATTTAGTTTTGGAAATAGCAACAAAACAATTGAATAATAAATAGGCAAGCAAAAATGGGGAAACTTTTTTTTAATTAGATTACAAAAAAACAATAATTCAGCATATAAACATAATAATTCAGCATCAAGAGTGAAATAATTAAAATTAATATCAAGTCTATGGCGATGTTTAGGCATTTATATAGTCATCTTAGAGATATTGTACAAAATCTGGTTGTGAATTCTGTATGTTATACATTGAGGTGAAATGTTCAGGTCAGATAAACCTTTACTGTGTGCAGCTCTGGGATCGAGGAGTTGTTGGGAGTTTTTTGTAAAGTTTGTTATATCTTTGGAAAATCAGAAATTATTATACTAATGAAGCCACAAAACAGAAATGTTTTGCTTTGTAGAGTAGCAGTTGAACATTGACATTTTGTATCTCTGCTCCACTTCCACTTTATTCACAATTTCCTTATCAGTTAAGAATAAAGCTGGTGTCACACATAACGACGACGACAACGACGTCGCTCCTACGTCACCATTTTCTGTGACGTTGCAGCGACGTCCCGTCGCTGTCGCTGTGTGTGACATCCAGCAACGACCTGGCCCCTGCTGTGAGGTCGCCGGTCGTTGCTGAATGTCCAGCTTCATTTTTTGGTCGTCACTCTCCCGCTGTGACACACACATCGCTGTGTGTGACAGCGAGAGAGCGACGAAATGAAGCGATCAGGAGCCGGCACTGGCAGCTGCGGTAAGCTGTAACCAGCGTAAACATCGGGTAACCAAGGGAAGACCTTTCCCTGGTTACCCAATGTTTACGCTGGTTACCAGCCTCAGCTCTTGCTGCCAGTGCCGGCTCCTGCACTGTGACATGTGGCTGCAGTACGCATCGGGTAATTAACCCGATGTATACTGTAGCAAGGAGAGCAAGGAGCCAGCGCTAAGCAGTGCGCGCGGCTCCTTGCTCTCTGCACTGTGACATGTAGCTGCAGCATACATCGGGTTAATTAACCCGATGTGTACTGTAGGAGAGCAAGGAGCCAGCGCTAAGCGCGGCTCCCTGCTCTCTGCACATGTAGCACAGCGACGTTATGATCGCTGCTTCTGCTGTGTTTGACAGCTAAGCAGCGATCATAACAGCGACTTACAAGGTCGCTGTTACGTCACCGAAAATGGTGACGTAACAGCGACGTCGTTGTCGCTGTCGCTTAGTGTGACACCAGCTTAAGAACTTGTGCTGCCTTGAACGTCCCAGTATTTCCAGGAATATATTTTTACTCTACAGTTTAAATCTAGATAAAATGTTGAGGGAGCACTCAAGGGGTGTAAGAGGAAAAAATCTGGAATTTTGTTTACCCTTCTGGGGGCAACGCTTCAGCTTTCCATCTGAAGGCGTTTTAACTTGGACCCTTCAGTGGCGTTTATATTTTGAATTCTCAGAGGACTTTGTTGGCTGCTACCCCGGTAGGGATCACACCATTGACTGAAGACTTTTTGTTAACGACATAAAATATTGAATATTTTATACATTCTTTAATTTACATACTGTAGTATAACATAATATTTTACATATCTTATATTTCTATATCCCAGCAGAATGCTAATTTCAGAGTTCTGTTGGATTCTTAAAAAGCATTGTGGGAGCTCTGATGACAGCTATAGACAAACATGAGATATTTATCTGCAGATTATTGGTATATTCAATAAAACTTGTTAAAAATGCAAAATCTGTGCTCTCATGAGCCAGATCAGACACCCCATACTTTGCACTGACGAGGGGCAAGCACCCTGAAACACCGTGTCTGCAAATTGGGATTCTGATCTGGCATAAAATCCTAAGTCATATGCAAAGGATTGTTAAAAATCCACTTCTGACTTTTAGGATTGCTACTTCCAATAGATGATGCTGCATTAGAGTTTGTCTCCTTTCCTGGAGAGACAATTTGGAAATCTGTGCTAGTCAGACACATAAGATTATACGGGATTTCCAGCGGCAAAGTAATTTGTTTGTAATATATGTAGTTTTTCAAATCTGCATTAAATGTCCTAATTCAAATACTGTATGTTCTTCTAGCCTCAACCTTCCATGTTCTTTCTCGCAAGCTTCCTACCACCTTCCTATGTTTCAGCATGATACTTGTCACAAGATGAATGGGACTGGCTGGCTCAGTTAATTAGCTAAGCCAGCTCCCTTATATTCCACAGCTATACGGAGATGGTAAAGTGAGATGAATTTATTAATCAGTCAAGAGAGACTGACAGCCCTGTCACAAAAAGTCACAAGGCATGTACCAGTTCAGACAGAGAAAGATAATGGGGTCTAGGCAATGGGGGATTACAAAAGGATGATACAAACTATATTAGTAAGTTCATGTATAAACAAAATGCAACCTCTGATTGTGGACTACCTTTTTATGGGTAAGCTTGTGGGCTCATTTTTTTCTGCCCTCCTCACAATGTGGACTCAGTGACGTGGATATTGAATTACCCACTAAATATATATGCTCCACTCCGTGGATATTGCTATGGGACTGTAATTATGCAGTAATGTGGAGGATGACCTGTAGGGCCCCTCATCTGCAAACACTCAGATGGGTGCACACTGTGGGAGCTGATTACCTTGTTTTTGTCTACTATCTAAGAGCATCTTGACAGAACAAAGACAAATGTAGACATTTTTGCAAATTTGTTAAACAAGAAAAACTGAAATATCACATGGTCATAAGTATTCAGACCCTTTGCTCAGATACTCAGATTTAAGTCACATGCTGTCCATTTCCTTGTGATCCTCCTTGAATGGTTCTTCATTGGAGTCCAGCTGTGTTTAATTAAACTGATAGGACTTGATTTGGAAAGGCACACACCTGTCTATATAAGACCTCATAGTTCACAGTGTACGTCACACCATATGAGAATCATGAGGTCAAAGGAACTGCCCAATGAGCTCAGAGACAGAATTGTGGCAAGGCACAGATCTGGCCAAGGTTACAAAAGATTTTCTGCAGTACTCAAGGTCCCTAAGTGTGTGGCCTCCATAATCCTTAAATGGAAGAAGTTTGGGACCATCAAAACTCTTCCTTGACCTGGCCATCCAGCTAAACTGAGCAATCATGGGAGAAGAGCCTTTGTGAGAGAGGTAAAGAAGAACCCCAAGATCACTGTGGCTGAGCTCCAAAGATGCAGTAGGGAGATGGGAGATAGTTGCACAAAGTCAACTATCACTGTAGCACTCCACCAGTTGGGCCTTTATAGCAAAGTGGCCAACGGAAGCCTCTCCTCAGTGCAAGACATATAAAAGCCCGCATAGAGTTTGTAAAAAAACACATAAAGGACTCCCAGACTATGAGAAATAAGATTCTCTGGTCTGATGAGACAAAGATAGAACCTTTTGGTGATAATTCTAAGCGGTATGTTTGGAGAAAAACAGGTACCTAATCACAGTGAAATATGGTAGTGGCAGCATCATGCCAGGGGTATTTTTCAGCTACAGGGACAGGACGACTGGTTGCAATTGAAGGAAAGATGAATGTGGCCAAGTACAGAGATATCCTGGAAGAAAACCTCTTCCAGAGTGCTCTGGACCTCAGACTTGGCCAAAGGTTCACCTTCCAACAAGACAATTACCCTAAGCACACAGCTAAAATAACAAAGGAGTGGCTTCAGAACAAGTCTGCTAAAATTTCTACATTTCTGGTTTTCTTTCTGTCAAGATGGGGTGCAGAGTTTACATTAATGAGAAAAAAAATGAACTTTTTTGAATTTAGCAAATGGCTGCAATGAAACAAAGAATGAAAAATGTAAAGATGTCTGAATACTTTCCGTACCCACTGTATATATCCTTTTTTTGATCTTGAAGTGGGTTTGCTTATGATATTGATTATATGTATATTACCAATTCTGAGAATATGTGCCTGAACAAAATATTGGTGTATTAGTTCAGTATTATGTGTAGAGCCATCATTTGAATGTTTAAAGCACCGCTCCAGCGTTTTTTTTTCTACTTCAGCACTGATGTGGTGTCTTAAATGTACAGTGCCTTACGAAAGTATTCGGCCCCCTTGAATTTGTCAACCTTTTCCCACATTTCAGGCTTCAAACATCAAGATAAAAAAAATTAAATTAATGGTGACGAATCAACAAGTGGGACACAATTGTGAAGTTGAACAAAATGTATTGCTTATTTTAAATCTTTTTTTAAAAATAAAAAAACTGAAAAGTGGGGCGTGCAATATTATTCGTCCCCTTTAAGTTAATACTTAACATACTCGTTAGAGATTTGGCCACTCTGGCATTAATAGAGTAGCTTTGATCCATCAACATATTTATGCCAAAAACTGGCATAAAACACTCTGAAAAGTCACAAAATGTTTGTACATTGCTGAGTTGTGCTATAATTTTTTGCATTTACACGCCAGATTCAGGTAGCTGTGCCATATTGGTTGGAGCTGGGGTGTATCCAATTCATCAATAGTACCAACATTTCTTACACTAGAAATGTTGCTGTGAAGTTGCCACCAGGGGGAGCTGGAGCTCTGCAGCAGAAGACACTACACAGAGCAACAAGAACCAGGAAGTAGATACAGTGTGTGCCCGTACACTGCCTCACAGCACAGCTGGGGAGCAGAGCTGCAGGGCATGCGAGGAATGGTCATGCAGGCTGGGTCAAACACAGTATGGGCAGAAGGTGGACCGGAGGAAAGAGCAGAAGCGGAGTTGAGGTCAGGCCGAGGTCAGTACCAGAGGAAGCAACCGAGTGGGGAGGTAGGAGAGGGGACAGAGGAATGGGGAAATGACTATTGGACGGAACACAGACAGGGCATGGGGGCACAGGCACAGACGGATCAGGTTAACACTTACAGGACCAGCAATCACAGGCAAAGCAGCGCTAAGCTTATAGCCGACGCTGGTTCACTGGAGATGTCAGTTTTTAAAGAATACAAACTCCGGAAGTGAGGCTCGGGAGAAGGCTCCGCCCCCTAGCCATGTGGACGGGGAGGCGGAACCATGACAGTTGCTCTAGTCATGAACTGGATTAACATCTCTGGTGAGGCACATGCCATTGATATAAAGCGCCAAATTCATTAAGTGGCATGCATCTCTTAATGAATTTGATGCATTTTAATTCTGCTGGCTCCTCATTAAGATTGCCAGTCTTAATGAATCAAGGACAACATGTTTTTGAGGGTATTTTAAGGGATAATATGCAAAAATATATCGCAGAAAATAATATAATAACTGACAGACAGCATGGATTCATGAAAGATAAGTCATGTCTAACCAACCTGTTGGAATTCTATGAGGGGGTAACTGCAAACCTGGATATTGGTAATGCAGCTGATGTGATTTATTTGGACTTTACAAAGACATTTGATACTGTACCACATAATAGCCTTATACTAAAGCTCCAGAAGCAAGGACTAGGGGAAACTATATGCAACTGGGTAAGGAATTGGCTAAAAGATAGGAAACAAAGAGTAGTCATAAATGGTACATTCTCTAAATGGGCTATAGTCAGCAGTGGGGTGCCGCAGGGATCTGTGCTAGGACCGATTCTTTTTAATCTCTTTATTAATGACCTTGTGGATGGGGTTGATAGTAAAATGTCAGTCTTTGCTGATGACACCAAACTATGTAGGATATTAAAAACTGACCTTGATAGTACAATATTACAAAAAGATCTGGATAAGATGTCAGAATGGGCACATACTTGGCAAATTAGATTTAATGTTGATAAATGTAAAGTAATGTACCTGGGACGGAGTAATCCTATAACTGCGTATACATTAAATGGAAGTAAACTCAGAACTACAGAACAGGAGAAGGACTTGGGAATTCTTATTACAAATAAGCTGAGCAGCAGCACTCAATGTCAAGCAGCAGCTGCTAAAGCAAACAAGATTTTAGCGTTTATAAAAAGAGAGATTAGATCCTGGGATCCCAACGTATTGTTATCCCTCTATAAATCACTTGTAAGGCCACATCTAGAATATGGGATCCAGTTTGGAGCTCCACATTTTAAAAAAGACATTCAAAAGTTAGAGTCAGTTCAAAGGCAGCTAAGTAGACTACTACATGGAATGGAAGGCCTTCCATATGATGACAGGTTGAAAAAGTTAGATATGTTTAGCTTAGAAAAAAGACATCTCATTTATATGTATAAATACATGTGTGGTCAATATAAATACTGGCACATGACTTATTTCTTCCAAAGACAATCCTAAGAACCAGGGGGCATTCACTGCGAGTGGAAGAAAAGCGATTCCAGCAGCTAAGTAGGAAAGGTTTCTTTACAGTTAGAGCAGTCAGACTGTGGAATGCCCTACCACAAGAGGTAGGAATGGCAGATACTATAATGGCTTTTAAAAAAGGGCTGGATGATTTCCTCAGTACACAAAATATTGTTGGTTATAAATGACTTAAGGCTACTTTACAGGCTGCGATATTGGTACCGATATCGCTAGCGTGGGTACCCGCCCCCATCTGTTGTGCAACACGGGCAAATCGCTGCCCGTGCTGCACAACATCGCCCAGACATGTCACACATACTTACCTGCCCGGCGACGTCGTTGTAACCAGCGATCCGCCTCCTTTCTAAGGGGGCGGTTTGTTTAGTGTCACAGCGACGTCACAGCTGCGTCACTGAACCGCCGCCCAATAGAAGGGGAGGGGCGGAGATGAGCGGGACGAACATCCCGCCCACCTCCTTCATTTCATATAGCGGCCAGGAGGCAGGTAAGGAGAGCTTCCTCGTTCCTGTGGTGTCACACAGAGCGATGTGTGCTGCCGCAGGAACGAGGAACAACTTCGTTACTGCTGCAGTAACGATTTTTGAGAATGGACCCCCATGTCACCGATGAGCGATTTTGCACGTTTTTGCAATGATGCAAAATCGCTCATAGGTGTCACACGCAACGGCATCGCTAATGCGGCCGGATGTGCGTCACCAATTCCGTGACCCCAATGAGTTCGCATTAGCGATGTCGTAGCGTGTAAAGCCCCCTTTAGTGACTAAATGTAGAACAGGTGGAGGAAGGTTGAACTAGATGGACCTAGGTCTTTTTTCAATCTAAGTAACTATGTAATGTGAGACTCATGTGGGATTAGTGGATGAGGGCAGGTATATCTCACCCCGGTATCGGTCCTATGTGACTTAGCCTAGCCAGGATCACCTGGCTACTAATGGATTAATGGGAGGTGAAGGACGGAGGTAAAAGGAATCTGGGAAGTTGGGGGAGGGTCTCCATCTGGGAACACAGTAAGCCTGTCTGTGTAGGAGACACTTGTGAGGAGCAGTGCCTGATGTTTGTATGGTTTAGCTGGAAGGGAGAATCCCTCCAGTTGGTAGTTAGGATAACACCGTGTATAGTTAGTGCCGGACAGGCAAGGATTTATTTTGTTGGTGTTTTTTTTTTCTTTTTGTTTATGCTTCACTGCAATAAACCTGACCAAGCGTCAGTTACACCTTGAATTCGGCTGTCTGCCTGAGGTGAATACGTGCCCTTTGAACCCAGCAAAGGCGATCCTGGAGCGTGTTATCACATTGTGGTGGAGAATGCGGGCAGCACGTTACAGCGCATCATAATGGATGACGTGGTGAAAGCGCTGGTACAATCCGCAGCTGTGCAGCAGGAGGCTAATCGCTTGATGTCGGCACAGTTGAAGGAACTGGTGGAATCGACGGTTAAAGACCGCCAACTTTTGCAGCAGGTGGCGCAGCGTCTGGCGACCGTACCGGAGAGTAATGCGGAGGCTGACCAGAGGGTGATTCATGTGAGTCGGTGCTGGCAGAAATTAACCACAGAGGACGATGTGGAAGCTTACCTGACCACGTTTGAACGGACGGCGGAGCGGGAAAAGTGGCCAAAGGAGCGATGGGCCGACTTGCTTGCACTGTTTCTGGCAGGTGAGGCCCAAAAAGCCTACTTTGATCTTGAGCCTGAAGCAGCGCATGACTTTGATAAACTAAAAGCCAAGATCCTTGCCCGGCTGGGAGTGACGACGGCCGTGCGAGCACAGAGAGTTCATCAATGGACTTATCAGCCCCATAAACCACCGCGGTCACAGATGTTTGACCTCATTCACTTGACCAAGAAATGGCTACAGCCCGAGGTTTTGACGGCGCCAGAGATGGTACAAAGAATCGTTCTTCATAAATACCTAAGAGCTCTACCGCCATCTCTGAAGAGGTGGGTAAGCCATGGAAACCCCACGACAGCGGATCAGCTAGTGGATCTAGTGGAGCGTTATTCCTTGGCAGAAGGACTTATGGACGATGCTACACATCCTCGCTCTTCCCCTTCTCGACGAGGATCTGGTAAGACTGTTCCAGGGTCATGGGGAGGAGGAAAATATCCTAAGGCAGTGGAGGAGGAAAACAGGACTGCTGGCCCTGTGAGGGCTAAGGTGCCAAACTATGGTCTTAGCAAGGGGCCCGTGAGGTGTTTCCGCTGCCAGGAGGCGGGCCACATTGCTGCAAACTGTCCAGTAACTGCAGAACCGATGCAGTGTGATGTCACGGACTTTGAAAAACGCAGGGCTATGGTTGCACGGGTAGTGTGTGTTGCTGCATGTCAAGGCGATATGAAAAAACACCTGTGTGAAGTGTCCATTGATGGCAATACTGTTGTTGCACTATTAGACTCGGGAAGTGTGGTGACTCTGGTAAAGGCCAGTCTGGTAGCAGTCCCGATGGGACCGTCAGATAAATTTTCTGTGACATGTGTGCATGGAGACACCTGCTCGTACCTCACAACGGTCTCCTGCATTACTACGCCCTATGGGTCTGTGCATCATGAGGTGGGACTAGTACCAGCACTATTGCATGATATCATTTTGGGCAGGGATTTTCCCCACTTCTGGCAGTTGTGGGAGAACCAATTAGTACCCCAGGGTAGCCGCACGGATGAGCCTTCTCCCACACCTTGTGTGGGCCCGGAGCCACTAGAGGATGCCCCACAAGAGGGTTCAGAGGAGGAATCCGCTGAAAACAACCCCCAGTTCCCCTTTTCAGTTCTGGCGGGTGATTCCGATGAACCCGGGGCAGAGGCGGACACGGGTGGCTGTCCCCCTTCCTCTTGGCTGACTTTGGAAGTCCAGAAAGATGACTTCCAAAGTGAGCAAATGAGAGATCCTACCCTTTCTCAGGCTATAAAAAATGTTAAAATGATAAACGGGGTGCAGGTGGATGCAGGTACTAGGCTGTCTTACCCCTACATGGCACTGGAGAATGACTTTCTCTATCAGATAGAGAAGAAGGGGGATGACACAGTACAACGATTGGTTGTGCCGAGAGCCTACAGGCGGAGAGTGCTGGACCTGGCACACGGACACATGATGGGAGGACACCTGGGGGTCCAGAAAACTACCGAAAGGATATTACACTGTTTTGTTTGGCCCGGCATGCATCACGATATTCGCACCTATTGCGAGTCTTGTCCCGACTGCCAAATCTCTGCGCCTAGGCCCCGTTTCTGTAGCCCCTTAGTACCTCTGCCTATCATCGAGATCCCATTTGAGAGAATTGGGATGGATTTAGTTGGACCCCTCCCTAAGTCTGCACGAGGACACCAGCACATCCTTGTCATCTTGGATTATGCCACTCGTTACCCCGAGGCCATCCCTTTGCGTAACACGGCCACCAAGACCATTGCCAAGGAGCTGGTCCATGTGTTTAGTCGGGTTGGTGTCCCAAAACAAATACTCACAGACCAAGGAACCCCCTTTATGTCTAAAGTAATGAAAGAACTCTGCAGGCTGTTACAAATAGCACAGTTACGCACCTCCATGTATCACTCTCAAACGGACGGACTGGTCGAACGGTTTAACAAAACTTTGAAACAGATGCTCCGTAAGGCGATAGACAAGGACGGGAAGAACTGGGACTACTTACTCCCGTATTTGCTTTTTGCCATCCGGGAGGTGCCCCAGTCTTCCACCGGGTTCTCTCCTTTCGAGCTTCTGTACGCCCGACGTCCCCGTGGTCTGTTAGATGTCGCTAAAGAAACCTGGGAGGGACAGGTCACCCCGTTCAAAAGCGTAATAGACCATGTAACCCAAATGCAGGACCGTATTGCGGCGGTGATGCCCATCGTTAAAGAGCATATGATACAGGCTCAAGGAGCACAGAAAAGGATTTATGATAGGGGGGCCAAGATCCGTACTTTTGCACCCGGAGATAGGGTGTTGATCCTGGTCCCCACGGCAGAAAGCAAATTTCTGGCAAAGTGGCAAGGCCCCTTTGAAATTAAGGAACGGGTGGGTGAGGTAAACTACAAAGTGTACCAGGCTGGTAAAAGGAAGCCTGAACAGATTTATCACGTGAATCTGATAAAACCCTGGAAGGACCGTCCAGCTCTGTCAGCAGGTCTGGCCCTTCCGGTCTGCAAGCAGACCATACCGGATGTCAGGACGGCGGAGACTCTGTCGGAGCGGCAAAAGACCGACGTCAAGCAGTTTGTAATCAACAATCACGAGTTTTTCTCGGAAAAGCCCGGGCAGACCACTCTCATTAAACATGACATCATAACAGAGCCTGGGGTAATAGTCCAGGTAAAGCCCTACCGAATACCGGAGGCTCGGCGGGAAGCTGTCTCCCGAGAAGTGAAGACCATGTTAGAGTTAGGTGTAATCGAGGAATCGCATAGCGCCTGGTCGAGTCCGATTGTGTTAATTCCGAAACCAGACGGCTCCATTAGATTCTGCAATGACTTCAGGAGATTAAATGCGGTCTCCAAATTTGATGCATACCCTATGCCACGGGTCGATGAATTAATAGATCGGCTTGGAAAAGCCCGGTATATCACGACCCTAGACTTAACGAAGGGCTATTGGCATATCCCGCTAACAGAGGCCGCTAAAGAGAAAACCGCGTTTTCTACACCGGAAGGTTTATACCAGTATGTGTATATGCCGTTTGGACTACACGGGGCACCGGCAACCTTTCAAAGGTTGATGGACCGAGTCCTGAGGCCCCATAGGCAGTATGCTTCTGCGTATTTGGATGACATAGTCATTTACAGCCTGGACTGGGAGACGCACCTCCAGAAACTAGAGGCTGTGATTGAGGACCTGCGGGAGGCGGGTCTAACAGCAAACCCCAAGAAATGTCATATCGGGCTGGAAGAAGCCCGGTATTTGGGATACGTAATTGGGAGGGGAATTGTTAAACCTCAGATTGACAAGATACAAGCCATTCAGAAATGGCCGCAACCAGTCAACAAGAAGCAGGTGAGAGCGTTTTTGGGAATAGCCGGCTACTACCGACGGTTCATTCCCAATTTTGCGGCTACCGCTGTTCCCCTGACGGACCTTACCAAAGGGAAAGACTCTGTCATGATCAAATGGACCACGGCAGCCGAAGAAGCCTTCCATAACTTGAAACTAGCTCTTTGCTCTCAACCTGTGCTAATGACTCCTGACTTCCGCAGCGAGTTCGTGGTCCAAACGGACGCTTCTGATGCCGGTATAGGGGCTGTATTGTCACAACTGAAGGACGGAGAGGAACATCCGGTCCTTTATCTTAGTCGGAAACTTAATAAGCATGAACGCAACTATGCCATAGTGGAAAAAGAATGCTTAGCCATTAAGTGGGCTCTAGAGTCCCTTAAATATTACTTGATTGGAAGGAAGTTCCGGCTGATCACTGACCATGCCCCTCTCAAGTGGATGCACTTGAATAGGGAACGGAATGGCCGAGTGACCCGGTGGTTCCTTGCACTTCAGGCCTACCGTTTTACAGTGGAGCACCGCCCGGGGGTGCGGATGGGGAATGCTGATGCCCTGTCTCGTGTGCACTGTTTTGTGGGTGCTGTTGCTCAGCTGCAGTGGTCTGAGCAGAGGGGGGGGATATGTGAGACTCATGTGGGATTAGTGGATGAGGGCAGGTATATCTCACCCCGGTATCGGTCCTATGTGACTTAGCCTAGCCAGGATCACCTGGCTACTAATGGATTAATGGGAGGTGAAGGACGGAGGTAAAAGGAATCTGGGAAGTTGGGGGAGGGTCTCCATCTGGGAACACAGTAAGCCTGTCTGTGTAGGAGACACTTGTGAGGAGCAGTGCCTGATGTTTGTATGGTTTAGCTGGAAGGGAGAAGCCCTCCAGTTGGTAGTTAGGATAACACCGTGTATAGTTAGTGCCGGACAGGCAAGGATTTATTTTGTTGGTGTTTTTTTTTTCTTTTTGTTTATGCTTCACTGCAATAAACCTGACCAAGCGTCAGTTACACCTTGAATTCGGCTGTCTGCCTGAGGTGAATACGTGCCCTTTGAACCCAGCAAAGGCGATCCTGGAGCGTGTTATCACAGTAACTATGTAATATGTATGGCTGTCATCTCACATGACAATATGTAGTATATGGATAAACCATATACTGATTCCATGAAATAATCTGTTGATTAGTTTTGAAATTTTTATTGTCAACGAGCTTTAACGACTTTTGTAATGCTTTATCTATAATTTTACAACAAAATGCCAACTATATGTACTTAAGTGGCTCTTGAGTAGATGATTGTGGGCTCTATCAGATCTGTTTATTCTTCTTGAGCACCTCCTCCATTGGATCTAATTATTTTTACTACTGCCTTACTGATGTTAGAAGAAATAAAGGTTATAGTGAGGTTAACTTATTTGTGCCTAATTCTGTTGTTTGCTGTGCAGTAAGCAAGGATAGGGCTGGTGTTTTTAGTGTTTCCCTTCATAGGAGTAAAGTGTCCCTCCAGCTAATACAAACATTCATGGCAATTGTAATTATAATTGTATCCGTGAAGAGGATAGAATATAGTTTGTCAGCGTGAGCCAAAAAGTGCAAAACTCTATTTTTAAAGGATATTGAAAACTTCTATACAAATAGCACTATGTGAGAATTTAAAGCTTAGTTTTTAATAATACTGTTCATAAAAGGAGTATAAGTCCTTTGGTACAAAAAAAAACAACAAAAAGCACATACTTAAAAGGAGAAAAAACACAACCAAAATAACAAAAAACGTCCTTATCATTCATTATTTTCAAAAGTTTTTCAATTTTTTGTTTTACCTTGTTTTCTTTTTTAATTAGTCCCTATATAGAACATTACTTTTTATTG
Organism: Anomaloglossus baeobatrachus; assembly: GCF_048569485.1. Taxonomy (NCBI): domain Eukaryota; kingdom Metazoa; phylum Chordata; class Amphibia; order Anura; family Aromobatidae; genus Anomaloglossus; species Anomaloglossus baeobatrachus. The sequence goes on from NC_134353.1 coordinate 223,295,916, forward strand.
TTCTGATGCTCATATAATGCATTGCAATGTCAATGCAGCACTGACAAAAGCATCTGGGATCATGCTCCTGGCATGATCCCAAAAGTCTTCCATAGCTTGGTGACCTGGAGGTCATCATGACAACCTCAGATCACCATGGCAATGATCGGGCCCTCGCGATCACATTGTGGGGACACTGATCAGAGGGTAAAGTGAGCTCAATCCCTCCCACAGACCCCTAAATGATGCGATCAATATTGATCGTGGAATTTAGAAGGTTAAAAAGCCAGGGACGGCCAAGCCAAGTCCCCGGCAGTGACCATGTGGCATCAGCGTCTGACGTACCCATACGTCGTGGGTCGGGAACCCTATCCAACCATATGTAAGGGTTACGTCAAAAGTCGTGAAGGGGTTAAAGGAAATCTATCTGCAGGTTTTTGCTATATCATCTGAAAGCAGCATAATGTAGGAAAAGAGACCCTGAATCCAGTGATGTAGCACTTAGTTTGCTGGGTGCATCTGTTCTAACACAATCAGAGTTTTTAGCAATGCAGCAGTGCTGAGAAAGTTGACTGTGTCCACACCGGGCTCTCATTATGTACAATGTCTATAAACAGTGAGCTGCTAATCAAAGGAGGGAGCGTGTTGGACATGCACGAGGCATTGTAGTCCATGCAATAATGAGGTCCTGCTGCTAAAGCAAAAATTGTAAGTAAACAACAGCATGTACCTTGATAAGACATCCATTGCTGATTGCTGTTTGAACCCCTACAGCTTCAGACTACTTAACAAAAACCTGCTGACAGATTCCGTTTAACTAGCCTTTGCATATACTTAAATGCATGTTGTGCTAAAAAATATTACTATTAAATTTCATTAAAAATTTAGCACTATTCTGCTTTTATGGCTATTTGTTTCATAGCTGATTGTTACATGCAGAATGAGATTAACTAAGAATCCATCAGTGAGTTTATTCTGATGAGGAGTTGTAACTTCTTTTTATCTGTCTTTTATAGTGCTGATGTAGAGCCACAAACTACACCAAAGGCTCTTTGTGGTTATAAATCAGCTGATAGACCTATGTTCACACAGAGTTTTTTTTGTGGACTTTTTTTTCTTTGATCTGCTTCAAAATCCTCCTAAAAAAACATAAAATGCTTAAAAAATGCCTGTAAAACTCTTCCTATTTATATCTATGGGAAATCCACTTTGATACTCATATAAGGAGGTTTTTTAGTATTTTTTCCCAGAAGAGATTTTGAAAAATGCATGGTGAGAAAAAAACACTTATCTTTTCTTTGAAGTGGATCTTGATTGATTCCACTCCAAACTTTTCACTGACAAATTAAAAAGAAAACTGTTCAAAACCACTTCAGGAGGTGAAAAACTACTCTAAAAACTCCCCAAAAAATAAGGCCTTCCTAAGGCAGTTTCTACTTAAATAAAACTTTAAAAAGAAGACCTCCTCAAAAAACTGTGTGAACATAACCTAACAGACAGATAAAGCAATTACAAACTGTCACACCGAGCTGATGGATTCTTAATAGGGATGATTGAATACCGCAAATATTTTGCAACGCCCATATTCGCTGAATAGGTCGCCACTATTCGACGATTTGCGAATATTCGATGCGCAATGTAAGTCTAAGGGAAACCCGAATAGTTGCCGAATAGCAACTATTCGGGCTTCCCATAGACTTATATTGCGCATCGAATATTCGCATAGCAGCGAACTATTCGTCAGATATTCTTAAAGCCGAATATTGCCGAATATTTGTGATATTAAATCATCACTAATTCTTAATTACAGTAGTGCTTGAATGATTGCGAACTCTTCAGAAATCTTCATATTTGTACATAAATTTCACCTAAAATGACATCAGATATTCACACAAAATTATTAAATGATCCTGAAAATAACTGCACAGAATCAAATAAAACAAAAAATATTAGATTATTAAAATATTATAATATACGTAATATTATAATATTAAAATGTTATTTTCTTTAAATGAAGACTGCTACAAGTCATGAAAGAAAGTTTTTTGGTGCAAATTGCACCAGAGTTCTATTACATTCTTCTTGACTAATATACCCCAGTTTATGTGAAGCCCATCCAAGCAATACATTTTAAATAGAGGTGAGCAAATGCCAATGTCAGAGATTAAGGGCAGCATTTAACATGTTAACAGCCACGGGTGGAGGTCTTATCCAAACACGGCTGTTAGGAGCAGATGATGGCTGAATATTTCAGCCATCATTTGCCAGGAAAGAGGTGGACTCAGCGTGCGAGCACACATAAAAGGCAGTGACACAATATATGATGTTACTGTACATCACGTGTTGTCAAGGGGTTAAAAAAGCCATTCATATATGTAGAAAGTTGGAAAACTCTGAAGGGTTCATGTATTTTTAAGCACCATTGCAACACATTCAGCAGCCAGCAATAGACAGTGCAACACAACTGTTATAGAAGACAAAAGGTTAAAAATTTTAATGAAATACACTTGCAAAAATTACTTTCAGCCTAAATTTTTAAGTTAATAAAAAATTGCCCTAAAGGTGCCCTTATCATTTAATGATTTGAATAGTGTCAGAATGTTCTGCAAACTTAAATAGGAAATTTGCAAATATCAGCCATTGTCCTCTATGAGGATCGGCAAAGAAATTTCCTCTAGCCAACTGTGCATTTAAAATGGTTATTATCATAGAATGTCAGATAACCAAAGCATGTAGTCATTGTCTGAGATGTGCTGTGGTTGAAGTACAAAATCGAAGTTCATATAAACTCATCAGTGTAGAGTCAGCTGTCAATCAGTGCCAGCCGTGTGTACAAGTGACGTTCTCACTGCTGTGAGCGGTGACTAATTGCTCCAGGCCTATCTGAATGACTGAAAGCCAGCAGCTCCAGGGAGAAAAAAAGTTCATTTTCTCCCATGTGCCACACTCTCAGTACATTATAACACAATCAATCTACAGGTTAACTGTATATCTGTTGGTTAGTAGCGTTATTCGACAACGAAGGTTCAATTTAATTTTTCACACACTTTTTCTACATTTTGGCTTAGTTTTTGTTAAATAAATATTGGCACACTATATTTTGTCATATGTTATTTTTCATCTAGACAATTCCTTTTTAACTGCCCCAGGCCCCAAATAAAATAAGAAAAGCTTAGAAACACCTCCTGCACAGGCTTGCATGACATTACGTGACTTGAGAGCTGCAGCCAATCAGTGGCCAGCTGTAGCCTCTACCATTTCATCAGTATGGACATCCGGTCTGACTAAATATTAATGAGCAGCAGATTTCAAGATTTCGATCCAAATCTCAAAAAATACAATAACTATTTCCAAAATTTTAGCAACAATGAGTTTCATAGAACAGGTTTTAACCTATAACATGAAAGTAAGGTCAATAATATAACTTTCATTACAGAATTTTCAGTTCTATTCAAATTTTTTGATGAAGAAAATGAATAAATTGAGATGAATACAGCCCACATCAAAAAATACTATGTCTAATATTTTGTATGACCTCCATTATATTTAAGGATGTTAACAAGTCTTCTAGGCATGGAACAGTATTCACTGGAGCCTTCAGTAGCTTATTAATTTTTCTTTAACCAATGCCATCACTATGTTTTACCAACATAAGGTTGCAACAGTCTTGAGACAGCTCAACAGTTTTACCCATCATGAGATGTTTCTTGTGTGGCACCTTGGTAATGAGACACCTTTTTATAGGCCATCACTTGAACCAGATGATATTATTTTTCACCCAGGGGCAGGATTGCTTTCTAATTACTGATAGATTTCATCTGGTGTTATGACTTTTCATGGCTTTTTGTATCTCTCTTACTTAATGTGTTCAATATTTTGTCTCTATGATATTTCTCATTGTTCCAAATAACTCAATGTATTGACATATTATGGTTTGATTTCTTTGTCTGTGTGGATTGGATGGGTTGTTACTGACATTTGGTAAAAATTTGTGTCAATAGCACCTTTAGAAATATTATTACTTAAAATAAATTGGTGAAATGTTCAATACTTATTTCCCCTGCTGTATATTCAGTGTGTCCATGCATATTCTATCCACCGCCATTAACTTGAGAATGGCAGCAGCTATAGGCATAGAAGTGGTGTCTAGATATAGTAAAGGAGCCATGCGCTACGCAATGAAACCACCTGAAGCGCCACCTGGTGGAAAACAACGAAGTTAGCATTTTTATCTCGAAAACGGAACGAGATAGAGAAAAAAAGTGAATTAAAAAATTGTAGGGCATCATCAATTTAATATGAATCGACACCTTGCATACAGAAATGCTATGATATGAAACCCATGACCCCCCCCCCCCCCAAACATTGAATGCTGGTCACGCATATGGCGCTCATTTAACTTTGATGCTCAAAGTGACCACCGTCAGCTGCAATGCACATCTGGACTCTGGACAGCATACTGTATCTTACTGCACATTGTGGAGGAAGAAGTAAAGGGATGGCACCACCTGAAAGTGGGATCTCCTAGGTACAAAGTACAATCATGGCAAAGGAAGAAAAAAAGACATACCTAATGAAGTGGGATCACCACATATGATATATCAAAAAACAAATCTCTTTTATTGAATCACACATGAGAAAATCACACATAAAAAGCCACACATGACATGGAATACAAAAAATACATAGTGACAAATACAGACATCTAAAAACAATTAAAAGCACTTGAGTACAACCCATATTAGAGTACTGTTTTTGGTCCACACTCAAAAACCCACAAATCGATATGCACAAGTCCTAAAATATCCCTGTGATCACACCACTGAAAGGTTCATAGATGGACAAATTAGATTACGCTGATAGCCTGTGCATAGAGATCCTGCAGATATTGAAGCATGAAAAATTAGCCATCTGGTTGAGACATTGAAAAATACACAGCCATGGCTATAAAAGAAGATTAGTGGATGGAGTCAGGCTGACAAATCTGACAGAAGCTTATGCAGGAACCTCCTGCAAACATTCCAGCATTATTAGATCAATCAGCTGGCTGGGCTGTTGAAAGAGAAACGAAAGGAGCCCAAAAAACAGCTAGAAATCAAGACTGCAGCAGAATAAGCATACCAAACCTCCAAGAACGCAAGGCAGACCTATACAATCCAGGGCAGGACAAGTGGGGGTGGTGGACCAAGTGTGGGTGAATACCCCACGCGTATCGCTACTCTTCAGTAGCTTTCTCAAGGGCAGAACATAAACAAAACTGACACATGTGTGTACTATTTAAAGGTAAAGTAATAAGTGAACAATATAAATCACCTGTGTATACAGCAGGGGTCCGAAGACAGCGTGTAGACTAATTGAGGCATATGTGAACGAGGCATTGCCAAGGATACCAGCAACGCTAGGTTACTGCTCATACGTTGTGGCTGCATTAACTGTCCCTGCGCAGTGAGCCCATATAACGTCAGCCAGCGCTGACACTCTAAATCCCATTATAGGCGGAGACTGTGGAATACAGTCCCGCCTAGCCCCAGGCACAAAGCCAAGCATGCGTTGGGACCTCGAGCCAACGCACGCGCAGACTGCAGGGGAAGCACTGGTCGGCGCTAACATGCAGTAACGTAAGTCTCATTATAGGCAGAGACTAAAATACAGCTCCGCCTAACCCCAGACACAAAAACACGCATGCGTTAGAGACTGAAACCAATGCATGTGCAGACTGTGAGGGGAGCGCCGATCAGTGCTAACATGCAGAGATATAATCCACGCATGCGCCCATGCTCAGAAATCAGACATGGAGATATACTGTGCAAATGTTTATCCAGCACTAAGCCAGACTGCACATTTGTTTATTTAACCATATAATTAAGAAAGGCAGGAGGGGGCGGAGAGGGGATTTTTTGGTGCTATTGCAAATCAATATTGGAAATCACTAGTCCCAACATACACCCAAATTCCCAAAAGGGGGAGCCCCCCAAAAAGCATTCCCACATTCAAACCTGTAGGTCCCAGCACATATCAATGTACAGGGTATATACAAACGTGGAGTAGAAAAACAAATTTAATTCCAAATACCCCAAAACATTGGGGCGGCCTATTAGGCGTGCAGCCAAAACCTAAAAATGGTCAACAATATTTTGGGGCTGGTTCAGGATGCAAAAGGCAGGATACAAAAAACAACAAGGATGATCTTCATGACATGCATATGCGACACAGCTGACTCGACCATTCGATACATTCCGGGATCAAAGACATTATTAGGTCCAAGTGCAAAGTCCTATAATAGGAACAAGAGAAGGTTCCAGAGTCCTTGGATGGATCAGCCCACTGGAAGGCCTTCATGGCTGAGTGCACTATCCAATAGATGATCTTCATAACCAAGAGGGTAAGAGGCATAGTATTGATTCACAATCAGTTAGATCGCTTTAGGACAAAGGGTATTAATGAATTCAAAAGGATCCAAAGAAGAGGTTTAAACTAGTCAAAATCAGGTCCTTGTAGTGGGAAATGAAAACGGAACCAGATCCTAGAGACATCCAGAGCCAATAGATTACCTAAAACAGTAATAAACAAACAAGGATTAAATAGTTTCATAGAAACCATTAAACAGAATTTCTTTGTTTATGCCATGTGATACAAGGCTGTTAAGTGAATATATCCATTTAGATTCCCGTCGTAGCAATTCCTTGACCACATCGCCTCCCCTGATGCCCTGGTTGACTGTGTCAACCACAAGGACCTTAAGACTTCTGGTACGACATCCATGGTGTGTAAGAAAATGCATAGCCACGGATGAGATAGTCTTACCTTTTTTTAAATCCTCTCTTGCTGTATTGATGTTAGAGATATGCTGCTGTAATCTGCGTCACAGCTCCTGAGTGGTTTGACCCACATAAAGTTTAGGGCAATCGCATTTCAGCACATAAACCACATTCTTTGAGCGGCAATTGTAGTAGGACCGACAGACAACCTGTCCAAGAGGAATAGAAAGAGAGAATCGGTCTCCTGCAACCATAAATTGGCACATCGTGCATTCTCCACAGGGGAAAGTTCCAATTAGCTTAGTAACCCTACCAAGGCTCTGGTTCTGTCTCTGGAAATTGCTTGAGGTGAAGAGTGATTTCATATTCCTTGCCTTCCGGGCAACCATTTTGGGTTTTTCGGAGATAAATGCACGGAGTTTTTCCTCACTCCGTAAAATACCCCAGTTGTTATTGAGGATTTTGTGCACATAATGCCACTGATTATGGTATTGCGATATCAAGTTAACCGTTCCAACTTTCGCCCGATTTTTGGGTGCCAACGCATCCTCCTGGTTCATATTGTATGTAATCCGATAAGCTGCAGATATATCTCGTTTTGGGTAACCCCTTGCTTTAAATCTATCAGAAAGATCAAGTGCAGGAATAGGAAAGTCCTCCAGCCTGCTGCAATTCCTCCGAACCCTCAAAAATTGTCCTTTAGGTATCGCATTCCAGACATGCGGAGGTGCAATATGGTAGGTGACACATTTGCACAAGCATATGTGATACGTTGTCACAGGTCCTGCAATGTTGGTGGAGGGGTCGCATAAACCTGCTATATGATGTGACCTCACAGAAAGAAGTCCAATGGGTTCAGGTCAGGTGAGTGTGCAGGCCACTCCACGCAGCCACCATACCCAATGACTTGTAGGAAGGTCTCCATGAGGTATCGCTTCATGTCCGCAGCCTTGTGAGTTTTACACGTTCTAATCATAGCATTTCTGTATGCAAGGTATCGATTCGTATTGAATTGAAGATGCCCTACAACTATGTAATTCACTATTTTTCTCTATCTCGTTCCGTTTTCGAGATAAAAATACTAACTCCGTTGTTTTCCACCATGCGGCGCTATATGTGGTTTAATTGCGTAGCGCATGGCTACTTTACTGTACCTAGACACCACTTCTATGCCTAGAGCTGCCGCCGTTCTCAAGTTAATGGCGGTGGACATGATATGGGTGAACCCACTGGATATGTATATAGCTTCTCAACATTGAAATTCCAGCAAAAAAAGAAGGAAAATTTGTGAAATTATGATGAAAAAATGTTAAGAAAATTTTTAAAAATTTTGATTTATTCAGTTTAACATGAGTACCACATGCAGAAGTACATGAACTTACACATCTTGGCATGCTCACAAAGGGGCAATCACTTGTTACCTGAGTAATGTTCTGCCACTCTGAATGCATTTGGGTATACAGTTCATCAAGATACATTGCTGGCATCTCCTCTTCTAGTTGCGAGCCAATAACATGCTATATGGGGGACAATTCTGGAGATTGTTCAGTTGATACAGATAGCATGATTAGTTTACTTAGGCTGCTCACTTTAGTACAGGAAACATGTGGCCTGGCATTGTATTGAAAAAGGTCTCTTGGAACACTTTCAGTTCTAAAATTAAGGCGTCTTCACAGCATTGCCCATTGAACATCTGGCCATTCTCCAGATATTATTGCATTGAAGACAAAAGCGGAAGAGGATAAAACTTCTGTCCAGCCTCCATTGCTGTCTTCCTCTGCACCACATAGTCTGTGCCATAAGGTCAATGGGACATCTGTGGCTGAACTTCTGTCTCGTAGCCCATTGTCATGGAAATACCTTCTGATGGTTTGTGTAGAGACTGCTTGACACTTTAGTCTTGGCATGTGATGTCAATCTCCACTTGCAGTACAAAAATGGATCAATCATGGAATCAGTGGTACAGCCATTTGTCCAATGTGTCCCAGAAGCCATTTTTCAATACAACACCAAGCCGCAAGTTGCTTGTGCGACTGTGAATAGGATGTATCCCATTACGCACAACTGGGACTTCATTGGTCGGCGATTACAAAGTGAGCTGCCAGCAGCCACTCTTGGAGATGTGCATGATCAAATGCATTCAATGTGCAAAACATTCTATAGAAAACCATTAATCACCGTACTGATTGCATATCAAGGTGTGTAAGTGCCTATATTCCTGCATGACATACTGGATAAATCAAGATGTATTGAATTTTTTTTTTCCATTTTACATCATTTGCATATCGATGGGATTTCCATAACTGAACAGCTTTTCCTGATATTTATATATTCGCTCTTCAAATAAAGAGGATAAAGTCACTGTAAGAAGGAAGTGGTACATCACCAAAGCTGTGGTAGTAGATGTATTATTTCTTTTCTCAGACATATGTCTCAAGAAACTAATAAATGAGAAGAAACATAGCTTCTCCAGTCCTGTACGATTGAGAGTGGTCAGCAGGGAGGAGAGACTTACACATCCTTGGACAAATGATATTGCCCTAGATAGTAATTGAGGAAACCTCCAGTTTATTGCACTCTATTCTCACGTAGCCTTGGAACCATGCTTCACTTTTATAGGCCCATTTCTACAAAGTTCTGTAAAGAGTCTGCTGAGTAAATCAACCTTTCAGTAGCCCATTACAGGCCAATATTCAGAAAGGACATTTCTTTCCTGTAATTTCCTGTATTTTTATAGAGTTTAATCAAGGCTTGTGTATCAAGAAATGAATATGACACAAAGAATGAAATGGCAAAAATGTAAATCTGTAATGAGGAAATCTTCAGTAAAGGAAACGAGCCGTGTTGCCTCGTCTCCTGCTGACAGGAAAAATAACCTCCCGTTTGCTTGGTGTCGCTCTGATTGTTCGGAATTCTTCTCTTCATCTTCATGCATTATGCAAATGACATGTAACAGTAACACGAGCTGTGAGTGTCATAAAGATATGATCACTCTCCGCAGCACTCAGAGCATATCACCGAGAGAAGAAAGCACCTGTCAAGCTGGAGATGGTACATTTGCAGTGTTTTATAATACATGACAAAAGTTGTTGATGGTTACATTACTCTTTAGACTCTGCATCATAAAATGTTTTGACATAGTTATATAGAATGACTCCATATCATGAAGTGGGTATATGTGCTAAACTAATGATTCTGTACTCAAGATTCATCCTTGTGACAGCAATATTCAGTGAATAATTATCTCTTGTCACAAATGCATGATTAACTCAAATAAAAGTCACAAATAAATCTACATTTACCAAGTGAGACCGCAGCATCATTAGGAAAGATTTAGCAAAACTACAGCTAAAGAAAAGTGGAGCAATTGACCACAGAAGTCAATTATGCGTCAACATTCTTTCCGAAACATGGCAAATATTCCAGTTTTTACCTCAGTTTTGATTATTTTACTATTGTGTTTAGTATAATTTCCAAATTTTCTGGTGTTAACCAAATTATAAAGGAAACTCTGTTTTTGCTAAGTGGAGGTGAGCCGATTTGGCAAATTTGAATTCACTAAATTGCGTGGATTTTCCAGTGAAAATCGATTCAGAGAGAAGTTATTCTTTTCCATTTGAATATTCTTTATTATGCCTCTGGGGTCTTCAGCACCCAGAGCATAATAAGCCTAAGATGTAAAAAAAAAAAAATGAAATATGCTCACCTTCTAGTCCCCTTCGATCTTCACTGTCCCCATCCATTCATCGTTGTATCTTGTTATCACTACTGCAAGCACTGAAATCCCTGGCCTTTTCACACTAGGCTTCAGATTTCTGGCTCTGATGAGACCCAGGTCAGTACTTAGTATGTACGCATAAGGTCACAAAGGACAACAGTAAGACGATGAGGCAAGAACCAGATAGGTGATGGTGAAGAGTAGAGGTTCCATAGAGGTTAGCGGTATGGTGATTATTAGAGTTGAGCTGACCCGTGGAAATTTTGGTTCACTGAGTTCAGCCAGACTTTAGATAAAGTTGAGCTCAGGACTCCAATGGAAGTTTCTGTTTGGGCAGCTTGGCTTTCCATCCACATACAGAAACATAGCACTTCGAAGGAAGGAACTACATCTGAAAACATTTTTACCTCCAGTGAGAGCCATTCAGAAACTGCAAGCAGCTTGCACCAAGCATACCCAAGCACAGCAATGCTCGATTCAGTGGTTAGCAGACGTACAGCACCCGAATTGCGACACTGATTTTTTTTTAAAAGTCCGTGGTCGGTACAAGCACCAAACTTTACAGTTCAGGTTCACTCATCATCTCTGGTGATTATCAGTAATTTTTTTTAAACCTTTTGCTGACCTGCAAGCTTGTTTAATTGCAGAAGCGAATAACAAAAAAAAATTGTATTTTGGCAAATTTTGAAAATTCAGTTGCATTCATATAAACTTCTCTCATCTCTACTACTTTGTCCATATTCACTCTTGAATTTTCTGGAAATGCTAGAGTAGCCAGATATTAGATAAATGTGAATCAATTACAATGTAAGATAATTTAGAATGTTAAAATGCAGCTATAATAAGAACATGTAAAACCTGTTACAAAGTAAATTGTGCAAAAAAACCTCGTATTTAAATTAAACTGTAAGGATAGTCCTGGGAGTGGACCAAGTGGACCATGCACCGGACTCCCCTGCGCCGCCGCCTCGAGCGAACCCCTATACAGGGACTATCGGGCGTAACCACAGAGGGCCTAGATGCACGGAAGCCGGGATCAGCAAGAGTCACTGGATGCAGGATCTGATCTGGACCAGGTCCAGGTTAACGGGATCACGCAGAAGTCCAGAGCAGAGACTGGTGCAGGTTAACGGGATCAGGCTGAAGTGCGGAGGCTGGTGCAGATTAATGGGATTAGGCTGAAGTCCAGAACCGGAGATTGGAGCAAGTTACTGGGATCAGGCTGGAGTGTGTGCTCAGAACGGTATTCAGGATCTGCAAGCAGAGACAGAGTTACACCAAGCACAGGCATAGAGGGACCTGAACAACTAGTACAAGAGACAAGCTACAGGGACACGTTGAAAAAGCACTGGCCATGGGGAGTAGCAAGTCTTAAATACCCAAGGTTACTTATTAGTGATATTCCGGACAGCTGTGCTGGCCCTTTAAGTCAAGGAGAGGGCACGCGCGTGCCCCCTATTGTGCATGTGTGAGGGCTGCAACCCGGAAGTCAGAGCCGAGACCACAGGAGGAGAGGCAGGATGCTGGGACGCAGGTGGCTGCAGTGAGTGAGCGGTGCGGAGCCGGGACCAACTGGTCAAAAGGTATGGACGGGGTAGCAGGAGAGCGGGCTTGGCGGGGAGCGGGGACCCCAGAGACTGGAGCGACGGGTGGTGAGCGGCGCGGTCAGACCAGGAGCGTGACATAAACATTCTAACATGCTGTATATAAGAGCCCAGGCCGCTGTGTAGAATGTAAAAATCAATTTATACTCACAGTGCAGACCATTGCTTTATTGTGTTCAGGAGTGTTATTATAGGACTACAGAGTGTGATGACAGTGCAGACCGGTCGGATGGGTATCTCCATTCTCCAGATCCGGTGCCTCCTTTTTTGACCATCTTTGTCCTCATACAGGGCTGAGCATCACTCATACCCAAGCACAGGACTGCTCGCTTGAGGGGTTTGTGCTAATAACTAGAGATGAGCGAACTGGCCGTGGTTCGGCTCGAGCTCGGTTCGCCGAACGGAGGTCTCGTTTGAGTTCGGTTCGTCGAACGTTCGACGAACCGAACTCGAACCAATAGGCTATAATGGGAGGCAATCACAAACACATAAAAACACATTATAAATGTACACATACAGTTAATAAACATTGCCATAACACTTACCGGTCCCCGCGATCCCTCCTGCACTCTGTCTCTTGCCGCTATTCCATCCGATGATCGCTGAATCCTCCCGGTGACCGGCACTGCCAGCAGTGATGCAGGACCTATCGTGACATCAAAATAGCCATGTGACCAGTCACATGGCTATTATCTCATTGGCTACAGACTGGTCACATGACTATGACGCGTCATGTAGGACCTGCGAGTGCATCTCTCCGGTACACGGTGCACATTTGTGTATCGCCGTGTACCGGCAACATGCTGTAGCACACGGTCGACTCTCCGTTCCGTTAGGGACCGGCTGACACAGCCGGTCATTAACGGAGATCACCGTTGCCATAGCAACGCAGTTAGCGGTGACGTCACCGCTAACCGCGGCTCCGGGAATCACATGATCGGAGCCCTGTTGCTATGGGAACGCGTCTGTCACCGCCAGCAGCCAGCAGCACTGATCTCTCACTCCGTGAAGGCTGCACGCTGCTTTCCGTGCAGCCTTCACGGAGTGATTTCTGCACGGGAAGCAGCGTCTTCCCCCATGCAGCAGTGATGGATCAGAGCTGCATTTGTTGAACGAGAAAGACAGAAGACCATGGATCGTGGAGGGCTGACAGGCGGTAATAAAGATGGAGTCTCTAATGTGTCTGTGTATTTATTTCTATTAAAGTATTTTTTCTCTGTGTGGTGTCTTTTTTTTAACCCTTTATTGGAGATTCTTAATGGCCGGGTCAAACGTGCCTGACATTAAGAATCTCTGGCTTAATACTAGCTAGTAAAACAAAGCCAGTATTAACTCATGATTACCCAACAAGCCACCCGGCTCCAGCGCTGTTGGAAGAGTTGGATACAGCGCCAGATGATGGCGCTTCTATGAGAGCGCCATTTTCTGGGGCGGCTGCAGACTGCAATTCACAGCAGAGGCGCCCAGAAACCTCGGGCTAACCTGTGCTGCGGATTCCAATCCCCAGCTGCCTAGTTGTACCCGGCTGGACACAAAAATGGAGCGAAGCTCACGTCGTTTTTTTTTAATTATTTCATGAAATAAGTGAAATAATTAAAAAAAACGGGCTTCCCTATATTTTTGGTTCCCAGCCGGGTACAAATAGGCAACTGGGGGTTGGAGGCAGCCCGTGGCTGCCTGCTGTACCTGGCTAGCATACAAAAATATGGCGAAGCCCACGTCATTTTTTTGGTGGGCAAAAAACTTCTGCATACAGTCCTGGATGGAGTATGCTGAGCCTTGTAGTTCTGCAGCTGCTGTCTGCTCTTCTCCATACAGACAGACAGCAGCTGCAGAACTACAAGGCTCAGCATACTCCATCCAAGACTGTATGCAGAAGTTTTTTGCCCCCTGAAAAAATTATGTGGGCTTCGTCATATTTTTGTATGCTAGCCAGGTACAGCAGGCAGGTACGGCTGCCCCCAACCCCCAGTTGCCTATTTGTACCCGGCTGGGAACCAAAAATAAAGGGAAGCCCTTTTTTTATTATTTCATGAATTTCATGAAATAATTAGAAAACAAATGACGTAGGCTTCGCCCCATTTTTGTGTCCAGCCAGGTACAACTAGGCAGCTGGGGATTGGAATCCGCAGCACAGGTTGGCCTGAGGTTTCTGGGCCCCACTGCTGCGAATTGCAGTCTGCAGCCGCCTCAGAAAATGGCATTTTCATAGAAGCGCCATCTTATGGCGCTGTATCCAACTCTTCCAGCACCTGCCTGCTATACCTGGCTAGCATACAAAAATATGGCGAAGCTCACGTCCTTTTTTTGTAGTTTTTTGGCAAAAAAAATAAAAAATGCTTCCCTGAATTTTACATTGCCAGTGAAGGTAACACCAAGCAGTGGGGGTTAGCAGCCAGTAGCTGCTTGGATTACCCTTAGTTAGCAATACAAAAAAATGCAGCGGGAGCCCATATATATTTTTTTTAATTATTTATTTAAATAACTAAAAACAAAATGGGCTTCCCTGTATTTTGATTGCTGGACATCACAGTGCTGTAAAAATAAATCTTTAAAAAAAATGACATAGCGCTCCGCGGTGTTTTTGATTTTCAGCGCAGATAACGCAGACAGCTATGGGTTGCCACCCCCATCTGCCTGCCGTTACCTTGGTTGGCAATCAAAATACAGGGAAGCCCATTAATTTTTTCTACTTAAAAAATAGTTAAAAAAAAAATGACGTTGGGTCCCCCCATTTTTGATAGCCAGCTAGGGTAAAGCAAACGGCTGTAGCCTGAAAACCACAGCTGGCAGCTTTACCGTGGTTGGGGATCCAATGTGGAGGTCCCCCCAGGCTCTTTTTTTATAATTATTTTATAAATATTAATAATTACACAAAAAAAGTAGGGTCCCCCCCAAATTGGATCACCAGCCAAGGTAAAGCGGACAGCTGTGGTCTGGTATTCTCAGGGTGGGAAGGTCCATAGTTATTGGGCCTTCACAGCCTAAAAATAGCAGGCCGCAGGCACCCCAGACATGGCGCATCCACTAGATGCGCCAATCCTGGCGCTTCACCCCAGCTCATCCCGTGCCCTGGTGCAGTGGCAAACGGGGTAATAAATCGGGTTGATACTAGCTGTAAGGTCACCTGACATCAAGCCCAGCAGTTTGTGATGTCATGGCGTCTATTAGATACCCAACATCATAAACTGTCAGTACTAACAAAAAAAAAATCGACAAAAGAAATTTATTTGAATAAACAGTCCCCAAAACATTCCCTCTTTCACCAATTTATTGTAAGAAAAAAAATAAAGGGGTCCCACGACGACTCTGGACCGTCTAGAATATGGGGGGGAGACACTCAGGGAATGTATCCCCCATTTTCTAGGAGTGCAGACCCTTCATGTGAGGAGTGTGGGTGCAATGAATCTGCACTCACTCTCCCCGGGTCCACAGCAGCAGAGTCCATGTCGTAATGGTTGCTACCAAAGCTGCAATGCCCTGCTCATGAGGTAAGGGCATGCCTAATCAGAAGAACTATTCTACATTTCCAAATATTGGTATTTGCTGATATTATTGCTATTCCACCTACTATATATTGGGGATAGGATCTTGGAGATGGAATACCCCTTTAAGTCCAGTTATCCAGCTGAATGAATACTTAACAACAGAGCTCGCTATTTAGATGTGTTTTCTTGTGGCGTATAACGGACTCTCATGTTTGGTAGTCATTCAGCAGGGCAACTATAAAAGCAAATCCCTCCATTTGGAAATGTAGTATAGCTCTCCTGATCAATTATGTTCCTTACCTCATGAGCAGGGCATTGCAGTAATAATAATAATTTATTCATTTATATAGCGTTATTAATTCCATAGTGCTGTATGTCTTTGGAGTGTGGGAGGAAACCGGAGTACCCGGAGGAAACCCACGCAAACACGGGGAGAACATACAAACTCCTTGCAGATGGTGTCCTTGGTGAGAATTGAACCCAGGACCTCAGCGCTGCAAGACTGTAGTGCTAACCACTGAGCCACCGTGCCACCCATTTAGCTTACAGATGCATAACCACAACTCACTGTGTCTGAACACAGGAAGCTGAGCTGACAGCCGCTCTGTGCATGCGGCAACGTCTATTGTGAAGGAGAGGGCCGCGGGGGATCAACGCTGCACAGGTACCGTGGGACACCGGGGAACACCGGTGGGGTTATAGGGGGTGACCTGGCAGGGCCTGGGGAGGAGTTTTCTGTCGCATGTGTCATGGCACATGCGACAGAAATCAGAGGAGTAGGGTGAATGCGGCCGCCACAGCAGCGTGGCCATCTTGGATTTCTGGGAGGGCATCAGGGGGGCACTTTGGCGACACCGGGGGACCGGAGGGGACCGGGGAGGAGATTTATCATTTTTGTTCATGCCAGATGGGAGATAAATAATTTTTTACCGGCGCTGTCATTTACTGTAACGTGATCATCGGTGTACGGTGTATACCTGTGATCACGTGAGCGGGGACCAGAAAAAACGTCCTGAATCATGATCTCCAGGGTCTCAGCTAGCCCTGAAACCCCGGAGATTTTCTAATGCTGGGGGGCGCTATTTACTTATTTCTGCCTGCTGTTTATAAATGGCAGATCAGAATAAGGCTACATTAACACGACATTAACACGACCGATCCATTTTTGCGGTCTGCAAAAAACAGTCCGTTTTTTTTCACGGGTGTATCCGTGTGGCATCCGTTTCCGTTCCGTAGACGGTCCGTATGTCATCTGTTTGTCATCCGTGTGCCTTCCGTTTTTTTTTGTGTACTGCAAAAAAACTGAAGGAGGGTAAATGCATAAATTTACCCAGGATCCATAGCTTCATCCTACATGAGGCGGTCACATGTTCACTCCAGTGCCATTTTCTACTGCTTTTCACAGCGTAGAGCGCTCTGGTGATTTTCTTGTGCTTGTGCACTTCATATCAGTCTTTTCTGTCATTATAATGGCAGAAAGACACATAATGTCCCACTCTCCTGCATTTTGTAATTTTGCACCCTTTGGTGCCTTTCATGTGGCACTAAGGGGTGCTTAGCTTTGTATTTAGCCAAAAAAATGAAAAGAAAAATGACGTAGGGTTCCCCCTAGTTTTGTAGCCATCTAGGGTAAAGCAGACGGCTGCAGCCTGCAGACCACAGCTGGCAGCCTCACCTTGGCTGGTAATCCAAAACTGAGGGCACCCCACGCTGTTATTTTAAATTAAATAAATAATTTAAAAAAAAAAACACGTAGGGGTCCCCCCAAAATTGGATCACCAGCCAAGGTAAAGCAGACAGCTGGGGTCTGATATTCTCAGACTAGGGAGGTCCATGGTTATTGGACTCTCCCCAGCCTAAAAATAGCAGGCCGCAGCCGCCCCAGAAGTAGCGCATCCATTAGATGTGCCAATCCTGGTGCTTCGCCCCAGCTCATCCCGCGCCATTCTGCGGTGGCAAACGGGGTAATATATGGGGTTAATACCAGATGTGTAATGTCACCTGGCATCAAGCCCTGGGGTTGGTGAGGTCAGGCGTCTATCAGATACCCGACATCACCAACCCAGTCAGTAATAAAAAAAAATAGACGACAAACACATTTTTATTTAAAAAAACACTCCCCAATACATTCCCTCTTTAACCAATTTATTAGAAAGAAAAACAAATCCAGGTCTGGTGTAATCCAAGGGGTTGCCATGACGATCCACACTGTCCCAGTCAATGAAGAGCAGGATGTTCCCCATTGGCTGGGAGAGCAATGCAGTGACTTGAGCTAACATCAATGGGTCAGCCCAGGTCACTGCAGGGGATGACAAGTGCTGCTATCAGCGAGGTACATTACCTGCGCTGATCTCCTGCACTGCTGACAGCCCCTGTCACTGAGTTCAATGACCGCCGCCTTCACAGCCAAGTATCGCGAGAGGCCCGTGACATCACCGCTAGTCAGTCTCGGGTCGGAAGCGAGAGAAGGTGATGTGACAAGCGGCGGCTATGGAGGACAGTGACAGCACTGAGGTCGGGATGGCGGGACTTCATCACCGCAGGTAAGCCGAGCGGGACCATGTGTGCAGAGTGCAGTGTGTGTGTGTGTGTACACATACATGCCGTGTGCAGGAGGGGGCGGAGTGAGCTGAGCGGGGAAGTGTGGGCTTCCTGCACGTAACTAGGATAAACATTGGGTTACTAACCAAAGTGCTTTGGTTGGATACCCGATGTTTATCTTGGTTACCAGCTTCTGGCAGGCTGCCAGCGATGGCTCCTGCACACTGTAGCTGTAAAAAGCCCTGCTTTTTGCTGCTAGAACCGTTCTCGAACGTATCTAGAACTATCGAGCTTTTAGCAAAAAGCTCGAGTTCTAGTTCGATCTAGAACAGCCCCCAAAATCACTCGAACTGCGAACTGGAGAACCGCGCTCAACTCTACTCATAACTCGCTCGAACTTTGAACCCGAACTTTGTTTTTTTGGAAGTCAGTTTCCGAACGCGAACCTTGAACCTCAGGTTCGCTCATCTCTACCCATTACAAGCCATAACAACTTTGTGTTTTCCTGCATTTCTTCTGAGTGAATGATTTTCTGTACTCCCTCACTATGTATTGTTGCTTTATGTCAGTCATCTGAATGGTTTTCCACAATCCTGAAGGAACAATGATAGTAACACTGGTTTTTATGTAAATTCCACATTGCTTTATTGTGTTCAGGGGTGTTATTATAGGACTACAGAGTGTGATGATAATTTAAGCTGAATTATTAAAAAAAAATCTTATTGTTCAGATGTGCGGATTTGGGCTCTAAAAAGTGTAATAAATGGAGAAAAAAAATCTGTAATGATTCACATCAAATATTTTTCATTTTGTTTAAGGGAAACCTTTATGGCTTTGTATAAAGATAGTTTATTTTGCAATGCTGCTGTATGCTTTACCATCATGCATTATGAAAGACAAAAGGCAGCGTTACACATCATGACAAATACGCATACTTAGCCGTGTCTCATTTACATTTAATTAATGCATAATTCAAACCTTTCTATACTTACAGAGAAAACTATAACATATTGGTTCACACCGTGATGCAAAACAAAGCTGTAACTTGGGATACGGTGACTATTAAAATCTAGTTAGTTGTGCTTACTTGGAAAGATTAACTAGCTTTGTTCAGATTCTAACACCCACTGTTCTTCTTAATTAATCACTTGTTAATTGAATACGTCCACAAAGTTCCCCTTTCATGACCAGGAGCTTTATCATATGGCTACATGACTGGGTTGGATTCAAGTACTCTTGTCTTTCTTTCTCCAGATGCCCTGTATGATGTTATTACCATTGGTGCCCCAGCAGCACATTCTCAGGGATTTAAGAGTGGTGGCCTCAAGAGACTCCTCACCAGATTTGAGGCAGAAAAACGAAAGTAAGTACTGTAATTAACTACAGAATGATGAATTAATTATAAAGCCCTTTGTTTTGCTTAATTTTGGCTATGTTTCTAATTTATTATTTTATTTCTGCATTTTTTTAATGTTTTTGCAATATAATTAATTTCTTAAGTTGCCTACATTGTTGTCGTTCTCAGAGAGGGAGCTATCATACTAAAGTATACTTGAAGTCAAGGTGTTCTAGGCAAGAGGCCAATTAAATAAATGAAAGTAAGATAGGGTAGCAGAGGAGAAAGTTTTCCAAAGAACACCATCTTCTATTTTTAATCTAAATCGGTTGTATAATTTTGTGCACCTGTATCTCATATGTATAGGTTATGACGCTTAGATTGGTCGGGGTCTAAACATTGAGATCCTGACCAAATGTGCTGACAAGGCATCTGGCTATCTCATGCAGTGCCATAATGAATAAATGACTTTGCAGTCAAGCTTGTGGTCTGCCACTTCATTCAGTTTGAGACAAAAGTGTCCACTGTGGTAGTCAATAGATGTCTCAGAGGTCAGGCCACCACCAGTCTAGAAGTTATTACCTATTTTGTGAATAGGTGATAACTAATATGTACTAGTGATGAGCAAACCTAAGGTTTGGTGCGCAGTGTTTGTACCAAACATAGACTTTACAAATATAAGAGTCCGGGTGCTTTATATATGCAAATTAATCACGCGAGCATCGCTGTGCTTGGGTACACTCGGTGCTTAGCCCAGTCCGAGCTGCTTGCAATGTTTGATCGACACGCACTGGGGTAACAACAGCGTGATCGGATGTAGTGTGCACCCCAATAACAAAAATTGGGAAAACCCCACCCACCCTGCCCCGGAAGTGATCTGTTTATGGCTGACTGTATGTAGGCAAAGACCCGAAATTCCCAATTAGTGACTTCCATTGGGGTTCAGGTCAAGGCCAGGTCCCAAATTGAACTTCCACGGTTCCGCTCATCTCTAATAGGTACCTAAATAGACTTTTTAGGAAACTGATGTATGCATTTCTGGTATAAAGTTGTGATGTTTCTGAGGATTGCATGGATTCAAAAAATATTGTACTTTGTAAATATAGATACTCTGAACATAGTGATAATAGAAAGCTGTAAAGAAGTACAGGAAAAAGATAGTACTGGGTCTTGGAAAATCCTGCATTCTGTTGTTAAGTGTTACGTCTATGGTTCTCACTCAGGAAATTAATCCATTGAGGACGCAAATGGAACCCAGTCAACTCAAAAGGCTGTAACGCCGTTAGTTTGTTTGCTGTTATATTGACTGTCGTTTCCACTATCCACCTATTTCATCGCTTTTCTTCCTCTTAAAGTAATAACACTGTCAATATAGCTTCCTAATGAAGGTTCTAATGCAGTTGTGTATGATGCCTACATTTCTAGTTTAAAAATCACTGCAACAAGTTATTTTGTTTGCAGGCCTCACAGATTGTCTTGTGTCCTGTTTTATTTTCACTCAGAAGCTACAGAATATATTGTTTATGTTCTTGAAAAAGTAGTCCTAGGTTCCACAAGTTAGGCTTAGATGTTATCAATTAGAAAATCCCAAGATAGTGTTACTGCAGAGCTGTCTGCAGAAGCATCGACATACTGTATAACCCCAACCTTTTCCCCACGGTATACCAGTCAGAAATTGGAACCATAGACTGCGTCTTTTATTGCTGCTGCAGGCTTTAGAGAGCCACACAGGAACATACTGTAGAGGTAGCTGTAGATGTATGTCCGGATTGTTTCATCATTCTCTGTGCATCTTCTATTGTTGTCTGCACGGTTTGTAATTCTGCTAAAATTAAACTCCAGGATAGAAAATACAGTAAATGCTGCCATTTTACTTTGTATTTTCCTTATCATTTGGTGCAACTAAAACTTTTTGACCTAGTAGTTCAATTTTCTCTTACATGACAGGGCCAAGCCATTATAGGGCGATGTGTACATTAGGAAATGCTCCTTGGAAGAAGGACATGCCAATTAGCATTATACAAAAAGAAGAAAGATGTCTCTATATTGCCACCTTTAGGAGGAAGCCTCGCAATCAGTCAATGTAGACACTCTAATGAGCCCTGCTACATGACTTAACGTATTCAGCCATACCAGACTCATCCTTGTGAAGAAGACGCTGGCTTGTCTGAACATGTGGCAAGCCTCATCATCAAAATAGCAAATTAGTGCTTAATTATGTTGTCCCAGACAAATTGAACAAGATATCTTTCTTCTCTTTCCCAATCAACACTTAAAAAGAACCTCTCATCACGACATAACCCATTAAGCTAAAAGTACGGCTGTAATGGCACTTATTTACTGATTTAATAGCTACATGTAATGAAAAAATCCACAGCCTACTTGTTTAATCTATGGTAGAAGTTTAGGTGCAATAATCAATTTATACAGTCATATGAAAAAGTTTGGGCACCCCTATTAATGTTAACCTTTTTTCTTTATAACAATTTGGGTTTTTGCAACAGCTATTTCAGTTTCATATATCTAATAACTGATGGACTGAGTAATATTTCTGGATTGAAATGAGGTTTATTGTACTAACAGAAAATGTGCAATCCGCATTTAAACAAAATTTGACCGGTGCAAAAGTATGGGCACCCTTACCAATTTCTTGATTTGAACACTCCCAACTACTTTTTACGGACTTACTAAATCACTAAATTGGTTTTGTAACCTCATTGAGCTTTGAACTTCATAGGCAGGTGTATCCAATCATGAGAAAAGGTATTTAAGGTGGCCACTTGCAA
Source organism: Anomaloglossus baeobatrachus (assembly GCF_048569485.1). Classification (NCBI taxonomy): domain Eukaryota; kingdom Metazoa; phylum Chordata; class Amphibia; order Anura; family Aromobatidae; genus Anomaloglossus; species Anomaloglossus baeobatrachus. Next base: position 223,318,126 of record NC_134353.1, read on the forward strand.
GTTGTTCTCCTATTTGAATCTCCTATGAAAAGTGGCATCATGGCTTCCTCAAAACAATTCTCAAATGATCTGAAAACAAAGATTATTCAACATAGTTGTTCAGGGGAAGGATTCAAAAAATTGTCTCAGAGATTTAAAATGTCAGTTTCCACTGTGAGGAACATAGTAAGGAAATGGAAGAACACAGGTACAGTTCTTATTAAGCCCAGAAATGGCAGGCCAAGAAAAATATCAGAAAGGCAGAGAAGAAGAATGGTGAGAACAGTCAAGGATAATCCACAGACCACCTCCAAAGACCTGGTGTCCATGTGCATCGGTCAACAATACAGCGCACGTTGCACAAGGAGAAGCTGTATGGGAGAGTGATGCGAAAGAAGTCGTTTCTGCAAGCACGCCACAAACAGTTGCCTGAGGTATGCAAAAGCACATTTGGACAAGCCAGTTACATTTTGTAAGAAGGTTCTGTGGACTGATGAAACAAAGATTGAGTTGTTTGGTCATACAAAAAGGCGTTATGCATGGAGGCAAAAAACCATGGCATTCCAAGAAAAGCACATGCCACCCACAGTAAAATTTGGTGGAGGTTCCATCATGCTTTGGTGCTGTGTGACCAATGTCGGCACCGGGAATCTTGTTAAAGTTGAGGGTCGCATGGATTCAACTCAGTATCAGCAGATTCTTTACAATAATGTGCAAGAATCAGTAACGAAGTTGAAGTTACACAGGGGATGGATATTTCAGCAAGAAAATGATCCAAAACACCGCTCCAAATCTACTCAGGCATTCATGCAGAGGAACAATTACAATGTTCTGGAATGGCCATCCCAGTCCCCAGACCTGAATATCATTGAACATCTGTGGGATGATTTGAAGCGTGCTGTCCATGCTCGGCGACCATCACACTTAACTGAACTGGAATTGTTTTGTAAACAGGAATGGTCAAATATACCTTCATCCAGGATCCAGGAACTCATTAAAAGCTACAGGAAGCGACTAGAGGCTGTTATTTTTGCAAAAGGAGGATCTACAAAATATTAATGTCACTTTTATGTTGAGGTGCCCATACTTTTGCAGCGGTCAAATTTTGTTTAAATGCGGATTGCACATTTTCTGTTAGTACAATAAACCTCATTTCAATCCAGAAACATTGCTCAGTCCATCAGTTATTAGATATATGAAACTGAAATAGCTGTTGCAAAAACCCAAATTGTTATAAAGAAAAAAGGTTACCATTAACAGGGGTGCCCAAACTTTTTCATATGACTGTATATTGGAGTGGGACTGTGGGTAGAGTTTTCTTCTCTGCCGCGACCCTTCTGCATTTATATGGGCCTCCTTTTTTTAAAGTTCTTGTCAGCGCCACGCTTGCTGCAGGCCGCGCTTGCTCACTTTCATCTCCCAGAGGTTTTCATTAAAATGGCTCCAGTGGCAGTGCATGTGCAGATTGAAATCTCGGCTTGAGGTCTAAATCTATGCATGCGCCGCCACGGCACAATTTGATGAACATCATTGTGATATGAAAGTGCTCATGCCCTGCCACTGACGCCATTGCACTGAAGACCACTGGGAGATGAATGTGCACAAGCATTGCCCGTGGCATTGGTGATGCTAGCGTGAAGTTTAAAAAAAAGAGGCATATACAGACGCAGAAAGGTCATGGCAGAGCTGAAAACACTACTCATAGTCTCGACCCATAAACAAAAAGATTATTACACCTAAACGTCTACCATGAATTAAACAAAAACAAGGCTGTGGATTTCTTCATGGCAAGTACCTACTATATCAGTATCCGCTCCAGCTGTCACAGCCAGGGACGGTCACCGCACCGCCACACGCTGTCTAACACCTATATGCCATGATCAGTAGCGATCGCAGCATTTAGAAAGCAGGGAGAGGGAGTGTGCTACCTCTCCCATCTGCTTTGGACCCCCGTGACTTTATCAAGTGGCATGATAATTGCAATAGCATTTGCTTGTGCATTGCTATATATTATACTAGCATTCAGAGTAAGAAAAGGTAATGTCCCAGATAGGAAAGTAAAAAATTTTTTTTAAAAAAAATGTAAAAATATTTTTTAAAAAATGAGAAAACAAAAAAAAAAATATAAAAAAAAGCTATACCAATTAATGCGTATATTTATGTAAAAGCAAAAATAAACACAAAGTACACACATTTAGTTTTGCCGCATCCGGAGCAACTCTATAAAACTGTACACTAGTTAGCTTCTTCTGTGAAAAGCATAAAAAAAAGGTAACAAAGGCTATGTCTTTTCATCATATAACTGACAAAAATGGGGAATAAAATAAAATACAATCATAAAGTCACATGTAAATATTCATGGTACCGCTGAAAAAAACATCTTGTCCCGCAAAAAACAAGCCGTCATACAGCTGATTAACTTTAAACCCTTCTAACTTCCTAACAAAGAAAATTGTTTAAAAAATTGTGCTGATGGAAAGAAGACATGTGAGAAATGGCATTTATTAACTGTTTTGTGTGACATAGCTCATTTAAGGGCATAAAAATTCAAAGTTTGAAAATTGTGAAATTTTCAACAAATGTCCGATATATCACATATAAATGCAAAAAATATCGTCCTACGTTTACCAATAACATGAAGTATAATATGTCATAAATAAACAGTCTCTGAATCACTGGGATCCATTAAAGTGTTCTCATAAAACGACAGTGGTCAGAATTGGAAAAAAATGGCCTGGTCATGAAGGTGAAAACAGGGTCGGAGTTGAAGGAGTTAATGACTGTTTAGTTACATAGGTTGAAAAAAGGTCTAGGTCCATCCAGTTTCTGACCGTACAGGGACATGGTCTGATAATACCACATCTCCTGGGCCGTTGAGGAAGTAAAAAAGTATAAAGACATTACAACATGGGACCACAAATTATTCTTTCTATGAGGTAAAACATGTTTTAAATATAGGTAGGGAAATGTTTTACCTCACAAAATGAATCTGCTATGATCCCATGCTGTAATGTCTGCATATTCTTTTATGTCCTCCCTTGCCCAGGAGCTGTGGTTTGATCAGACCATGTCCCTGTACTGTCAGCCATTACACAGTACATTAGCAGGGACACATATAAGATTATGTCGGCACAGAAAAAACACTTTTTAAAACATCCAGTTGTAGAACTTATTTTTATTCCAAGATCTATTGACTAAAACTAACTTTGAACTTAAATTTGTTCTTGGGAATACCCCTTTAAGAACGGTTCCTGTCGTATTTATCCACCATTACGTTTTGTCAGTCATCTTTGTCAGGTTTTGCTTTTTTAAAGACCTGTCATGCTCACTTATCACACATAACTGGTTTGATAAAAAGAAAATATGAGGAAGAAGTGTAACAACAAATAACGGAGTCTGCTACAATTCTCACCTTGACGTTTGTCAGTATTGATTGAATCAATGCTGACTTCAACAAGTCACAAATGGTTCATGGATAGCAGGAAAATAACAGTTTCGCAGTAAGATAATAAGAAAAACCCTGAAAATGTGTCTCTATATGATATAGTAGAATATAACAAAGCAAAATAGCCCACATTAACAACACAATCTGACGATTAGCTCATAGCATCTTATCCGCAACGCTCTAACCTCGTATAGTGTGATTGAACCAAACTTATAGTATATAACCATACAGTATATCACAAAAGTGAGTACACCCCTCACATTTTAGTAAATATTTTATTATATCTTTTCATAGGATAACACAGAAGATGTAACACTATGATACAATGTAAAGTAGTCAGTATACATCTTGTATAACAGGCTAAATTTGGTGTTCAATCTAAAGAACTTAATACACAGCCATTAATGTCTAAACCACTGGAAATAAAAGTAAGTACACCCCTATGTGAAAATGGCCAAATTCTGCCCATTTAGCTGTTTTACATCCCTGGTGTCATGTGACTCATTAGTGTTACATTATCTCAGGTGTGAATGAATATTAGGTATGTTAAATTTGGTGTTATTGCTCACATACGGTATCATAGTGGTTACTTCAAGGTCAACATGGCACCTAATGGCAAAGTACACTCTGAAAAAATAAAATAATTGTTGCTCTACATGAAGATGTCCTAGGCTATAAGAAAATTGTCAACACCCTGAAGCTGAGCTGGAACATGGTGGCCAAGACCATACAGAGGTTTAACAAAACAAATTCCCTTCAGAATAGGCCTCACCATGGCCTCCCAATGATACTGCAGAGGTTAAAGGGGTGTGGGGGGGGGGGGTCAGTGCTCACATCATACGCCGCACACTGCATCAAATTGGTCTGCATGGCTGTCATCCAAGAAATAAGCCCCTTCTAAAGATCATGCGCAAGCAAGCCCGCAGACAATTTGCTAAAGACAAACAGACTACGAACATAGATTACTGGAAACATGTCCTGTGGTCTGATGAGTCTAAGATAAATTTATTTAGTTTAGATGGTGTCAAGCTTGTGTGGCAGCAACTAGATGAGGAGTACAAAGACAAGTGTGTATTGCCTACAGTCAAGCAGTGTCATTGTTTGGGGCTGCATGAGTGCTGCCGGCTGTGGGGAGCTCCAGTTCATTGAGGGAACCATGAATGCCAACATATATTGTGACATACTGAAGCACAGCATTATCCACACCTCCAAAATGACCACTGCCTTGATAAAGAAACTGAGGGTAAAGGTGTTGAACGTAAACCCTATTAAGCATTTCTGGGACATCAAATGGAAGATGCAGGAGGGCAAGGTCTTTAACATCCACCAGCTTCATGATGTCTTCATGGAGGAGTAGAACAGAATTTCAGTGGCAACCTGCGAAGCTCTAATGAATTTAATGCCTAAGAGACTTAAGGCAGTACTCTAGCCTCCAATACAGTATAATGATCCTTCGACAGTCTCTTATACAGATACAGTATGATAGTCCCCCACAGCCTCACATATAGTACGATGGTCCCCCACAGTCCCCCAAAAAACCTTATACTCACCATATACAGGCTCCCCATCCCACGCAACCTCTATTTCCTATTCTATTCTGTCGATCAGTGGATGTAAGCAGTACAATGCAGTGATGTCATTGCACCACCCAAGGTCCCCTGCCTGGTGCTGGCCTCCACAGGCCAAAAAGGAAGCTCATGGCCTGTTTCTTTGTGCTCTGTCACAACTATCAATGGTATCTGCATCCTGCACCTATACTATTAACAGTGTAGCAGATAATGTGGCCCATGCCCGGACCTGCCCATCTGGCATTTGCCAGATTTGTGTGATAAGAACTTGTCCGGCGCTGGGAGTAATTTCATAATTCCTATTATGTGAAGTATGTCTACAACATGAAAATGTAGAGAATATTACATCTTATCATGTTACCACATTATATTAATCAAAACATACCAAAAATGTCATAAACGCATCCACTCTAAACTGATTAGTTCAAAACCTCTGGAAATTTTCTTCCATTACCACTAAAACATTTTTCTATATGAACAAATTGAGATTTGTCACATATTTTGCGTTACTTGCAAGTTATCTGATTAAATCTGAATATACAGTCATCTGCTGAGGTTGTACAGCTCATTTACTGCGCTAAGTGAAAGGATGTCTAGACAAAATTACATTCTGTATGTTGCAGCTATAAAAAGAACGGTACGCCAGTGCCAGCTGGCAGTATACGGAGCAGTAATGGAAAGTGGCTTCTTCAGTTGCCACTCTAGTTGCCATTGAAGTTAACATATCAGTATTATGGCTCATGCCACCTATTTTAGATTATCCTGCTACATTATTTAGGCCTAATTAAAATTATAGTCACTAGACTAGCCCCTGCCTGTTACTATTATCACTGTACATCCTACACTTCTGACCATGTGGGAATGATGTGATGGTGGATGCCAATAGATACTACTCCCAAGATGGAGTACAGTAAAGTGTAATTAATGTCATTGATAGATATTAGATGCCCTATATTAGATTCAGCGTGGCAAATCCATATTGGTCATCATTTTGGTCACCACAATTCCCAAAAACAGATCTAACCAATATTATCCAAACACCAACTCACAGCTAATATTTGGCAATTTTCTGACAATTGTTATACTGTAAGTAAAATGGAACAGCATTATGTGTAGCCTTAAAAGGGAACCTGTCACTTAGAAAGTGCTGTTCCACATGAAGCATCATGCAATAGAGCAGTAGCTGAGCATATTGATAAATAGTTTTATGGGATCCAGTATAAATTGGAATTAATTTAATTTCTTTAACCCGTTCAAGACCACCGATGGTAAGTATATGTTGGATTCTGCTGGGCTTTGTGCAGAGCAATATATAAATGTGTCGTTGCTTACCAATGAACAATAAACAGCAAAGCAAAAATTGGTACTATAGAATTGTGGTCACAATTAAAATATAACTTTTAATAGCTAAGTTAATAATACCTATAAACCACACAACATAAATGGTTGTAAAATCAACCGAGATAATTGGAGCTGATGTTTAGCTCCTCCTATTACCAAGTTAGGACACTTTGTACCCGGTAGGAAAACCCCCACCGTAGTAACAGTAGTTGAGACAATAGTGGGAAATTGTCTCATATATAATACACAAGCAGTAATCCACAGCAATAATTAACCATAGTATAGGTCTCACTGTGATATATGAAGCATATATGAAGCAAAGAAAAAGTTGTCCACTAGAGGGGGGGCCACCAAGTTAGCCTCACAATACCCCTCAGCTGGCAACAATCTGACCTGATACTTTCTTAGACCTTCCAACGCGTTTCTTAATTCGCTTAGTCATCAGGGGACTGTGGTCAAGAAATTAGAGCTTCATTGAAAAGCGGACTTCCAGCATGGTGTGTCCGGGCCTGGCATAAAGCTTTGTGCAGAGCCAATGTATGATTATGGTCGCCGATCAGGAGGGGATCGCGACCCCCTGTGCACTGCAATCGTCGGGGCTCAAGGGCAGAACAGTAGTTGTGCCCGGAGACATCATCACGACCTGATTGGATCAAGTTCTGATAATGTTAATCCTTTGCGATCTTCTGTGTACCACGATCGCAATACATAAAAGTTGGGGAGAAGCAGTGCGCTCCTTCTCTTACCTCTCCGGCCCCTCTGTGACACAATCACGGGGGAGCCGAGGATTGTCATGGTAGCCAGAGGTCAAATGATGACCTCTGGGTCTGTCACTTACGCCTTTCAAAGTCACTTTAAATGTGATGTGGTCCCTAAAAAAATAGTTTTGTAAATTTTGTTGGAAAAATGAGAAATTACTGATGAACGTTGAACCCTTCTAATTTCCTAACAAAAAAAATGTTTCGAAAATTGCACTGATGTAAAATAGACATGTGGGAAATGTTATTTATTAACTATTTAGTGTTATATAACTTTATGGTTTAAGGGTATAAAAATTCAAAGTACGAAATTGCAGATATTTTCACCAAATTTCTGATATTTTCACAAATAAACACAAAAGATATCATCTTAATTTTACCACTATCCTGAAGTACAACATGTCATAAAAAAACAGTTTCAGAATCACTGGGATCTGTTGAAGCAATGTAGAGCTATAATTTGTCAAAGTGACACTGGTCAGAAAATAAAAAATTTGCCTCGTCATGAAGACTTTGGAGTTCAGTGGGTGGTCCTAGTAAAAATTGATGAGTGGAAGTTGATTGGACAGGATTCTAGAACAGTCTTTCTACTAAATTTACTTGCCATCTATTGGAAACCCTGGAGGCATATACATTTAAGACCCTCACAAGACAACTATCCACAAAAACTATCATTCATAGAGTGGAAAGTGTGAGATTTCTTAGGTATCATGAGCTGTACAGAGGTCATGCCAATCTAGATTGTTTAGAGCTGTTTGGCTTGGGAAGGTTCAGTAGTTGGACATACAAGGGGATAAATAGATATTTTGCAGAAATGGCGAACTAAAGTTGTTCTCACAAATTCAAAATGAATTTGACTTACCACATAGCCAATTTTATAATTATGTGCAATTATGTCATGCCTTGGATACAGAAACTGCTTAAGCAAGAAAGAAATTGACTGTAATCTCTGTTGTAGGCTTCATTTCTCCCTGTACCCTTATTTGAGTTAGGTACATGCATAACAGGTTGGTAAAGGATAATGGCAAGAAGGTATAGTGGTGTTTCCCAAACTCAAGTCTTCAGTCTCCCCCAGCCCCCCAAAACACGTCTTGGTTTCAGGATTTCCTTAGTATTGCACAAGTGATTAAATTATTATCCCAGCATCATAAATTGCCACAGGTTCTCCCACCTGTGCAATCCTAAGGAAATCCTGAAACATGATTTGTTGGGGCACCATGAGAGCAGGGGTTTGGTACACAATTGGATATAATACATGGACCAGTCTACCATAACAAGAAGGTATTTCTCGCCTGATCTCAAGTGATGAACATCTGTATCAACATTCAGAACAGGATCTTTAATCATGGAAAAAAGTATTTATATTATTTTCATCTAAAATAAAAAACTTTGCCCTTTTTGAAACCACCAATGGTTTCTGCTTTGACCAGCTCCTAAGGTAGACCATTGCACAGATTAATAGTTCTCATAGTCTCTCTCTCATCTCTCTCTGGAGATTGAATCTGTTGGGGAGATTGCCCTCTATTTTTTTTTAAGTTTTTACTTGAAATAGCTTTTGACCATATTTTTTGTACAGTCCATTTTTGTACTTGTAAAGTTAATCATGTCCCACCTTACATGTCTCTTATAATTTAATTATTTTAATCTTTCTTTATAACTAAGATTCTCCATGCTTCTTATGATCCATGCAACAATATCCTGCTGACCTTAGAAGCTGCTGATTGACATTGCATGCTCTTAATTTGTCTGTATGTGTTAAATTGTCTCGCTTCTGGAAATAGAGCTTATTAATTCAGTATATCAGGTTACTGTGGAACGGTCACCATATATGTGTGTCCTAGGACATGAGGAGAACTGACCAGCTCCTGATCCTATTAAACTAGCTGTTGTGAGAATGCGTTAAATGGCTGGAAATCTCATCACTCAATATCCGTTGAAGGAGTCAGCTCCCACACATAGGAAGTTTTTTTAATGTCAACTGGTTAATTGATACTGAAAATAATGAATACATAGAAAGAAGAGCCTGAATAATATCTTGAAAGCAAAGGATCAACTTCAATATTATTTTTGCTATATATATTATAAATGTTATACCATATGCTTATTCTTATTGTCTGGATGCAATAGTTTAAAATACTGCATGTACTTTACTGTGTTGATATATATGAATTTCAATGATGTACCTAGATGAAGTATGATTATGGGTGTGGGATGGGTTGTTCAGATTGTCAGCAAAATGAAAATATTTACAAAAAAAATTAGATCATTAAAACAAAAGACTGACGGCCCTCTCTGTATGACTAGTGATACAGATTCAGTTAGTGGGTAAGACCACCCACTGGACTCCTAAGCCCAGAATGAAGAGCAACTCCTTCTGAATTTAAACACACTTAAGTTGCAAGGGAACCTTTGATAGATATTTCATAAAAGCAGTATTGATAAATGTATATACTGTATATATATATATATATATATATATATATATATATATATGTATATATACAGTACCGACCAAAAGTTTGGACACACCTTCTCATCTCTAGAGCAACTGTTAATTAGGAGACTTTGTGCAGCAGGCCTTCATGGTAAAATAGCTGCTAGGAAACCACTGCTAAGGACAGGCAACAAGCAGAAGAGACTTGTTTGGGCTAAATAACACAATGAATGGACATTAGACCAGTGGAAATCTGTGCTTTGGTCTGATGAGTCCAAATTTGAGATCTTTGGATCCAACCACCGTGTCTTTGTAGAAAAGGTGAACGGATGGACTCTACATGCCTGGTTCCCACGGTGAAGCATGGAAGAGGAGGTGTGATGGTGTGGGGGTGCTTTGCTGGTGACACTGTTGGGGATTTATTCAAAATTGAAGGCATACAGAACCAGCATGCCTACCACAGCATCTTGCAGCGGCGTGCTATTCCATCCGGTTTGTGTTTAGTTGGACCATCATTTATTTTTCAACAGGACAATGACCCCAAACACACCTCCAGGCTGTGTAAGGGCTATTTGACTAAGAAGGAGAGTGATGGGGTGCTACACCAGATGACCTGGTCTCCACAGTCACCAGACCTGACCCCAATCGAGATGGTTTGGGGTGAGCTGGACCGCAGAGTGAAGGCAAAAGGGCCAACAAGTGCTAAGCATTTCTAGGAACTCCTTCAAGACTGTTGGAAAACTATTTCCGTTGACTACCTCTTGAAGCTCATCAACAGAATGCCAATAGTGTGCAAAGTAGTAATCAAAGCAAAAGGTGGATACTTTGAAGAACCTAGAATATAAGACATATTTTCACACTTTAAGTATTTCATTCCACATGTTTTAATTCATAGTTTTGATGCCTTCAATGTGAATCTACGATTTTCAGAGTCCTGAAAATAAAGAAAACTCTTTGAATGAGAAGGTATGTCCAAACTTTTGGTCTGTACTGTATCTATATATATAATTGCCTTATTCTGTCTGTCTGTCTGTCATGCTCCAAAATTGTGTCACGGTGACATGTCCTTACGGTGACACAAAGCTGATTGGCCGCTGGGTTCGCCATGGCCCCGCCCCCCCACACGGATTGGCCTCTCGTTTCGGCTGCGCCCCCACACGGATTGGCCAGCCGCTCGCCCAGGCTCTGCCCCCCCCCACAGATTGGCCTCTCGCCCCGGCACCCTGCAGGCATTGGCAACTCGCCCACGCCACGCCCCGCCCCCCTCACGCAATAGACGTTAGCTCTCGCCCCCCCCCCCCCGCATTGCCCGAACTGACACGGTGACGGAGCCACGAATCCCAGGTGAGTACTGTACTCCCCCCCCCTTTCCCCCCTCCCCAACGGGAGCATAACAGCACACACACACGCATACACACACACATCAGATCGCACTCACTCTCACAAACACCTCACACACACCTCACACACACATCGCATCCACATACAGCATCCGGCGATATCGCTTGCTTCTCGGCCTCGATACTGTGCTGTTGTGATCTTCCAGGACCTGACGGAGGATCACATGGCCAGAGGCATGTGGTATGTCCGGATGTTGTGAGTATCAGCGCGTATGTGCGATATCGTCAGTGTCTGTGAGTGGATGCGATCGGGTGTGTGTGAGTGGATGCGATCGGGTGTGTGTGAGTGGATGCGATCGGGTGTGTGTGAGTGGATGCGATCGGGTGTGTGTGAGTGGATGCGATCGGGTGTGTGTGAGTGGATGCGATCGGGTGTGTGTGAGTGGATGCGATCGGGTGTGTGTGAGTGGATGCGATCGGGTGTGTGTGAGTGGATGCGAGGGGTTGAGGCTGGGGACAGAGAGGGGCTGAGGCTGGGGACAGAGAGGGGCTGAGGCTGGGGACAGAGGGGCTGAGGCTGGGGACAGAGAGGGGCTGAGGCTGGGGACAGAGAGGGGCTGAGGCTGGGGACAGAGAGGGGCTGAGGCTGGGGACAGAGAGGGGCTGAGGCTGGGGACAGAGAGGGGCTGAGGCTGGGGACAGAGAGGGGCTGAGGCTGGGGACAGAGAGGGGCTGAGGCTGGGGACAGAGACGGGCTGAGGCTGGGGACAGAGACGGGCTGAGGCTGGGGACAGAGACGGGCTGAGGCTGGGGACAGAGAGGGGCTGAGGCTGGGGACAGAGAGGGGCTGAGGCTGGGGACAGAGAGGGGCTGAGGCTGGGGACAGAGAGCGGCTGAGGCTGGGGACAGAAGGCTGATGCTGCGGGTAGAGAGGCTGATGCTGGTGCAGCATGGGGGATGGATTACAATGGGGGGTGCGCAGCATGGGGGATGGAGCACGTTTGGGAGTGCGCAGCATGGGGAATGGAGCACGTTTGGGAGTGCGCAGCATGGCGGATGGAGCACGTTTGGGAGTGCGCAGCATGGCGGATGGAGCACGTTTGGGAGTGCGCAGCATGGCGGATGGAGCACGTTTGGGAGTGCGCAGCATGGCGGATGGAGCACGTTTGGGAGTGCGCAGCATGGCAGATGGAGCACGTTTGGGAGTGCGCAGCATGGCGGATGGAGCACGTTTGGGAGTGCGCAGAATGGCGGATGGAGCACGTTTGGGAGTGCGCAGCATGGCGGATGGAGCACGTTTGGGAGTGCGCAGCATGGCGGATGGAGCACGTTTGGGAGTGCGCAGCATGGCGGATGGAGCACGTTTGGGAGTGCGCAGCATGGCGGATGGAGCACGTTTGGGAGTGCGCAGCATGGCGGATGGAGCACGTTTGGGAGTGCGCAGCATGGCGGATGGAGCACGTTTGGGAGTGCGCAGCATGGCGGATGGAGCACGTTTGGGAGTGCGAAGCATGGCGGATGGAGCACGTTTGGGAGTGCGCAGCCTGGCGGATGGAGCACGTTTGGGAGTGCGCAGCATGGCGGATGGTGCACGTTTGGGAGTGCGCAGCATGGCGGATGGTGCACGTTTGGGAGTGCGCAGCATGGCGGATGGTGCACGTTTGGGAGTGCGCAGCATGGCGGATGGTGCACGTTTGGGAGTGCGCAGCATGGCGGATGGAGCACGATGGGAAGTGCGCAGCATGGGAGATGGAGCACGATGGGGAGTGCGCTGCATGGGGTATGCGTAGAATCGGGCCACCTTCTAGTATACATAAATATATATATATATATATATATATATATACAGCTGATGAAATAAGTATTGAATTTTCTAAGTAAATATATTTCTAAGGTTCTATTGACCTGAATTTCTCACCAGATGTCAGTAACCACCCATCCAATCCAGGCAGGCAAAGAAGTCAAACCATAGATGTCCATGAATTTAGTGATGTTTAACCCTTTAGTGACGGAGCTAATTTTCACCTTAATGACCAGACCAAATTTTGCAATTCTGACCAGTGTCACTTCATGAGGTTATAACTCTGGAACGCTTCAACGGATCCCGGTGATTCTGAGATTGTTTTTTCGTCACATATTGGACTTCATGTTAGTACCAAATTTAGGACAATATTTTTTGTGTTTATTTATGAAAAAAATTGAATATTGGCAAAAATTTTGAAAATTTAGCAATTTTCAACTTTTGAATTTTTATACCGTTAAACCAGAGATTTCTGTGACACAAAATAGTTAATAAATAACATTTCCCACATGTCTACTTTACATCAGCACAATTTTGGAAACAAAATTTTTTTTTGTTAGGAAGTTAGAGGGGTTCAAAGTTTATCAGCAATTTCTCATTTTTACATCAAAATTTGGGGACAGAGAGGGGCTGAGGCTGGGGACAGAGAGGGGCTGAGGCTGGGGACAGAGAGCGGCTGAGGCTGGGGACAGAAGGCTGATGCTGCGGGTAGAGAGGCTGATGCTGGTGCAGCATGGGGGATGGATTACAATGGGGGGTGCGCAGCATGGGGGATGGAGCACGTTTGGGAGTGCGCAGCATGGGGAATGGAGCACGTTTGGGAGTGCGCAGCATGGCGGATGGAGCACGTTTGGGAGTGCGCAGCATGGCGGATGGAGCACGTTTGGGAGTGCGCAGCATGGCGGATGGAGCACGTTTGGGAGTGCGCAGCATGGCGGATGGAGCACGTTTGGGAGTGCGCAGCATGGCGGATGGTGCACGTTTGGGAGTGCGCAGCATGGCGGATGGTGCACGTTTGGGAGTGCGCAGCATGGCGGATGGTGCACGTTTGGGAGTGCGCAGCATGGCGGATGGTGCACGTTTGGGAGTGCGCAGCATGGCGGATGGAGCACGATGGGAAGTGCGCAGCATGGGAGATGGAGCACGATGGGGAGTGCGCTGCATGGGGTATGCGTAGAATCGGGCCACCTTCTAGTATACATAAATATATATATATATATATATATATATATACAGCTGATGAAATAAGTATTGAATTTTCTAAGTAAATATATTTCTAAGGTTCTATTGACCTGAATTTCTCACCAGATGTCAGTAACCACCCATCCAATCCAGGCAGGCAAAGAAGTCAAACCATAGATGTCCATGAATTTAGTGATGTTTAACCCTTTAGTGACGGAGCTAATTTTCACCTTAATGACCAGACCAAATTTTGCAATTCTGACCAGTGTCACTTCATGAGGTTATAACTCTGGAACGCTTCAACGGATCCCGGTGATTCTGAGATTGTTTTTTCGTCACATATTGGACTTCATGTTAGTACCAAATTTAGGACAATATTTTTTGTGTTTATTTATGAAAAAAATTGAATATTGGCAAAAATTTTGAAAATTTAGCAATTTTCAACTTTTGAATTTTTATACCGTTAAACCAGAGATTTCTGTGACACAAAATAGTTAATAAATAACATTTCCCACATGTCTACTTTACATCAGCACAATTTTGGAAACAAAATTTTTTTTTGTTAGGAAGTTAGAGGGGTTCAAAGTTTATCAGCAATTTCTCATTTTTACATCAAAATTTGGGGACAGAGAGGGGCTGAGGCTGGGGACAGAGAGGGGCTGAGGCTGGGGACAGAGAGCGGCTGAGGCTGGGGACAGAAGGCTGATGCTGCGGGTAGAGAGGCTGATGCTGGTGCAGCATGGGGGATGGATTACAATGGGGGGTGCGCAGCATGGGGGATGGAGCACGTTTGGGAGTGCGCAGCATGGGGAATGGAGCACGTTTGGGAGTGCGCAGCATGGCGGATGGAGCACGTTTGGGAGTGCGCAGCATGGCGGATGGAGCACGTTTGGGAGTGCGCAGCATGGCGGATGGAGCACGTTTGGGAGTGCGCAGCATGGCGGATGGAGCACGTTTGGGAGTGCGCAGCATGGCGGATGAAGCACGTTTGGGAGTGCGCAGCATGGCGGATGGAGCACGTTTGGGAGTGCGCAGAATGGCGGATGGAGCACGTTTGGGAGTGCGCAGCATGGCGGATGGAGCACGTTTGGGAGTGCGCAGCATGGCGGATGGAGCACGTTTGGGAGTGCGCAGCATGGCGGATGGAGCACGTTTGGGAGTGCGCAGCATGGCGGATGGAGCACGTTTGGGAGTGCGCAGCATGGCGGATGGAGCACGTTTGGGAGTGCGCAGCATGGCGGATGGAGCACGTTTGGGAGTGCGAAGCATGGCGGATGGAGCACGTTTGGGAGTGCGCAGCCTGGCGGATGGAGCACGTTTGGGAGTGCGCAGCATGGCGGATGGTGCACGTTTGGGAGTGCGCAGCATGGCGGATGGTGCACGTTTGGGAGTGCGCAGCATGGCGGATGGTGCACGTTTGGGAGTGCGCAGCATGGCGGATGGTGCACGTTTGGGAGTGCGCAGCATGGCGGATGGAGCACGATGGGAAGTGCGCAGCATGGGAGATGGAGCACGATGGGGAGTGCGCTGCATGGGGGATGGAGCACAATGGGAAGTGCACAACACACCACACACACACACACACACTGGGAACCACAAACAACTGCCCTACACAGACACCTACACACACAGACAACGCTGCACACACACAACACCCAACACACAAACACCGTGGCACACACAAATATACGCACATACCGCACAACACACACATTGCACAAAACATACCTCCCCCCAAAACACACCACACACACACAAACCGCGCAACACACAACGCTACAGACACACAGCGCTCCACAAACAACGCAACACACATACAACACCGCTCACCCCCGTCACACCCAGACAACACCCAGAACATGTACATGTATATATATATATATAACAAAAATCATACATTAACTACACAATACGTAAATTCTAGAATACCCGATGCGTAGAATCGGGCCACCTTCTAGTATACATATATATATATATATATATATATATATATATATATACAGCTGATGAAATAAGTATTGAATTTTCTAAGTAAATATATTTCTAAGGTTCTATTGACCTGAATTTCTCACCAGATGTCAGTAACCACCCATCCAATCCAGGCAGGCAAAGAAGTCAAACCATAGATGTCCATGAATTTAGTGATGTTTAACCCTTTAGTGACGGAGCTAATTTTCACCTTAATGACCAGACCAAATTTTGCAATTCTGACCAGTGTCACTTCATGAGGTTATAACTCTGGAACGCTTCAACGGATCCCGGTGATTCTGAGATTGTTTTTTCGTCACATATTGGACTTCATGGTAGTACCAAATTTAGGACAATATTTTTTGTGTTTATTTATGAAAAAAATTGAATATTGGCAAAAATTTTGAAAATTTAGCAATTTTCAACTTTTGAATTTTTATACCGTTAAACCAGAGATTTCTGTGACACAAAATAGTTAATAAATAACATTTCCCACATGTCTACTTTACATCAGCACAATTTTGGAAACAAATTTTTTTTTTGTTAGGAAGTTAGAGGGGTTCAAAGTTTATCAGCAATTTCTCATTTTTACATCAAAATTTACAAAACCAGTTTTTTAGGGACCACATCACATTTGAAGTGACTTCAATAGGCCTAGATGACAGAAAATACCCAAAAGTGACACCATTCTAAAAACTGCACCCCCCAAAGTACTCAAAACCACATTCAAGAAGTTTAGTAACCCTTCATGTGCTTCACATGAACAAAAGCAATGTGGAATGAAAAAAAGCAAAAATTAAATTTTACCTAAAAATGTTGCTCTAACCCAAATTTATTCACTTTTAGAAGAAATAACACAACAAAATGGACCCCAAAACTTGTTCCCCACTTTCTTATGAGTGCGCCGATACCCCACATGTGGTCAGAAACCTCTGTTTGGACAAATGGGAGGGCTCGGAACAGAAGGAGCAATATTTGAATTTTGGAAAGCAAATTTGGCTGAAATAGATTGCGGGCACCATGTTGCATTTACAGGTCCGCTAAGGTACCTAAACAGAAGAAATCCCTCACAAGTGACACCATTTTGGAAACTAGACCCCTCAAGGCTTTTATCTAGGTGTATAGTGAGCAGTTTGAATCCACGAGTACTTCACAGAATTTGATAAGCTTAGGTTGCCATATTAAAAATTTTCATTTTTTTCACAAAAATGTTGCTTTAGCATCAAATTTCTCACTTTTTCAAGAGACAACAACAAACCGTGGACCCCACAGGTTGTTATCCAATGTCTTATGAGCACAGGGATACCCCACATGTGGCCAAAAACCTCTGTTTGGATAAATGGGAGGGCTTGGAATGGAGGGAGCACCATTTGAATTCTGGAAAAGTTGAAATAAATTGCGCGCACCATGTCACATTAGCAGGGCCCCTTGGGTACCTATACAGCAGAAACCCCCCACAAGTGACTCCATTTTGGAAACTGGATTTTATTCAGGAGTATAGTAAGCATTTTGAATCCACAGGTACTTCACAAAAATGTTGCTGTAGCAACAAATGTCTCACTTTTAGGCTATGTGGCCATGATCCAGCGACACGGCGTCTAGTACACAGTGTCAGCCTCCTGCAGAGATGTGAGTGTTGTCCACGGGAGAACGCAGCTGCCCATGCCCACGATTTGGGTTCAGGCCGCTGTGGAGCTCTATGCTACCTGCAGAGAACACTCATCTCCGCAGCATAAATTGACATGCTGAGGCTCGGGAAGCTGCACCACAGGTCGGTTTATGCTGCGGAGAAAAGAAGCACATTGGGCATGGGATTTCTAAAAATCCTTCCACTGTGCTTCTACTGCACAATGCAGCGCTATGGATGCAGGGAAAACACTCTGCGCCCAAAACGCTGCAAACCCTGATTGTGGGCACACAGCGTAAAATGCTACAATGGATGAATGGATAGATGTCAAACATATATAACGTCCCACCCCCTGCATATTCTAAGCTGGCGCCCTTTAGTGCCTTTCATGTGGCACTAAAGGGTGCCTAGCCTTGTATTTAGCCCCCCAAAAAATTAATAATTAAAATAAACGACGTGGGGTCCCCCCTATTTTTGATAGCCAGCTAGGGTAAAGCAGACAGCTGTAGCCTGCAAACCACAGCTGACAGCTTCACCTTGTCTGGTGATCAATTTGGAGGGCTCCCCAGGCGTTTTTTTAAAAAAAAACAAAACGTGGGGTCCCCCCCAAATTAGATCACCAGCCAAGGTGAAGCGGACAGCTGGGGTCTGGTATTCTCAGGGTGGGAAGAGCCATGGTTATTGGACTCTTCCCAGCCTAAAAATAGCAGGCCGCAGCCGCCCCAGAAGTGGCGCATCCATTAGATGCGCCAATCCTGGCGCTTCGCCCCAGCTCATCCCGCGCCCTGGTGCGGTGGCAGACGGGGTAATATATGGGGTTGATACCAGCTGTAATGTCACCTGGCATCAAGCCCTGGGGTTAGTGATGTCACGGCATCTGAACAGATACCCGACATCACTAACCCAGTCAGTAATAGAAAAAAAAAAGACAAAAAAAAAATTTATTTGAAAAAACACTCCCCGAAACATTCCTCTTTCCCCAATTTATTGAAAATAAAGAAATTCCGGTCGCTGTAATCCGTTTTGGAGGTCCCACGCCGACTCTGGATCTTCTAGAATATGGGGGGGCACGTTCAGGGAACGTATCCCCCATTTTCTGGAAGAGCAAGCTCTCCATGAGCAGTGTGGGTGCAGCAATCTGAGAATACTGCACTCACACTGCCCCGGTCCAATCTAGGGCAGAGTGACCTGCAGTAACCTCATTCCAGAATATGAGGGGCACGCTCACAGAACGTACCCCCCATTTTCTGGAACAGCAGTCTCTCCATGTGAGGAGTGTGACTGCAGATTACCGCACTCACCCTCCCCCGGTCCACAGTGGAGCCTGTGCATCAGCGACGTCAGGGTCCCTGCTTGCAGGGATCCAGCTGACAGCCGCTGTCTGCGCATGCGCCGCCAGCATTGAAGAAGGAGGCGGCGTGATCGCGGGACGGAGCGGCAGACAGGTAACGTAAGACCGGGGGCGTGGGGGGGGGGTGACGGGGGGTGACCTAGTGGGACCTGGGGACACCTTTCTGTCGCATGTGACGTGTCACATGCGGCAGAAAGCGCAGAATGAATGCGGCCGCGCGCTGTGCTCCACCATCTTCCACGCTCCGGAGGGGGGAGGGGGGTGGTGGCTCTGGAGAACCGGAGGGGGCTCCGGTGACCAGAGGGCTCCGGTGGACCGGAGGAGGGGTCAGGGGGAGGACATTTCCCTCCGATCTGAAATGTTTGATCATTTCAGATCGGAGGGAAATGACTGCAGAGCCGGCGCCGGCGGCAGTTTTCTGTGCGCTTCGGCGCCATTTTGGATGTCCGGTGGGGGTAGGGGTGGGGGTGGGGGGACTCTCCGGTACCGGGGGCTTTGGGGGCACTAGGGGGTTAGATTTCTTTCTCATCTGACATGTTTGATCATGTCAGATGAAAAAGAAATCAGTTTTACCGGCCATTTCTTTTTTTTTCATGTGTTCGTCGGTATACAGTGTATACCGCCGATCACATGATCGGGGTCCAAAAAAAACACCCCGATTCATAATCTGGGGGGTCTCAGCTACCCCCGGTAGCTGAAACCCCCTAGATTTTCGGTCGCTGGGGGGCGCTACAGGGTTTTTTCGGGCCGCCGCTTTAAAGCGGCGGAACAGAATAAGTACCCTGTTTTGCCGCCGCTTTAAGTCGTACGGCCGTCGTTATGAGGTTAATAATGAGAACTGACATATGGAAAAAGTATTAGAAACATGAAGAAAGAGGTGTAGAAAGCCGGGGAAAGTCATAACACCAGCTAAAATCTATCAGTATTTAGAAAACAATCCTGCTAATTAGTGAAAAATAATATCAGTTGGTTTAACTGATGGCCTATAAAAAGGTGTCTCATTACGAAGGTGCCACACAAGAAACATCGTACAATGGGTAAAACCAGTAAGCTTTCTCAAGACCATCGCAAGCTTATTGTTGCAAAACATTCTGATGACATTGGTTACAGAAGAATTTCTAAACTACTGAAGATTCCAGTGAGTACTATTGGGGCCATAATCTGGAAGTGGAAAGAGCATCATTTCACCATAAACCAGCCACTGCCGCAATATTTCAGACAGTGGAGTGAAAATTATTATTAGAAGAGTTGTTCATGAGTTAAGAACGACCTATGAAGAGCTACAGAAAAACCTGGAATAAGCAGATACAATTGTTTCAAAGAAAACAATAAGTAATGTACTCAACCTCCATGTCCTGTATGCACGCTCACAACACAAGACTCCATGGCTGAACAAAAATTATGCTCAAGCGTGTTTACAGTTTGCTCAATAACATTTAGACAAGCCTGTGAATACTGGGAGAATATTGTCTGGTCAGATGAAGCCAAAATTGAACTCTTTGGTTGACATAATACACATCAAAGGCACTGCAAATCACCCTCAAAACACCATACCAGGACTGACGTTTGGCGGTGGGAACATCATCGTGTGGGACTGTGTTTCAGCATATGGCACTGGCAAACTTCATATGATTGAAGAAAAGATGAATGGACAAATGTACCAAGAAATGTTGATAAAAAAAACTTGGTAAAAATCTGATGCCATCTACCAGAATGATGAAGATGAAGCAAGGGTGGACATTTCAGCAAGACAATTATGTCAAACATACAGCCAAAGAAACTCTCAATTGGTTTCAGAAAAAGAAAATAAAGCTGCTAGAATGGCCTACACAATGATCTGAGCTGAATCCAATAAAAAAAATTTATAGAAGGAACTAAAGCTCAGAGCTCATAAAAGGAGCCCACAGAACCTTCAGGATTTGAAGAGTGTTTTTGTGGAAGAAGGGTCAAAATCACACCTGAACAAAGCATGCAAATGGTTTCTCCATACAGGAGGCATCTTTTAGCTGTCATCACCGACAAAGGATTTTGTATGAAGTATTAAATAAAGTTCATTAAGAGTGTTCAATACTTTTTCCCTGTGTCATTTCTCATTATTACACATGGCTAGATTTATAGACAGCTATGGCTTGATCTCTTTGCTTGTGTTGATTGGATGGGTTGTTACCAACATCTGGTGATAAATTCATGGTAATAGTATCTTTAGAAATATATTTACTTACAAAATTGGTGACATGTTTAATACTAATTTCACCCGCTATGTGTATATATATATATATATATATATATATATATATATATATATATATAGTCAGAGCCAGAAATATTTGGACAGTGACACAAGTTTTGTTATTTTAGCTGTTTACAAGAACATGTTCAGAAATACAATTATATATATAATATGGGCTGAAAGTGCACACTCCCAGCTGTAATATGAGAGTTTTCACATCCAAATCGGAGAAAGGGTTTAGGAATCATAGCTCTGTAATGCATAGCCTCCTCTTTTTCAAGGGACCAAAAGTAATTGGACAAGGGGCTCTAAGGGCTGCAATTAACTCTGAAGGCGTCTCCCTCGTTAACCTGTAATCAATGAAGTAGTTAAAAGGTCTGGGGTTGATTACAGGTGTGTGGTTTTGCATTTGGAAGCTGTTGCTGTGACCAGACAACATGCGGTCTAAGGAACTCTCAATTGAGGTGAAGCAGAACATCCTGAGGCTGAAAAAAAAGAAAAAATCCATCAGAGAGATAGCAGACATGCTTGGAGTAGCAAAATCAACAGTCGGGTACATTCTGAGAAAAAAGGAATTGACTGGTGAGCTTGGGAACTCAAAAAGGCCTGGGCGTCCACGGATGACAACAGTGGTGGATGATCGCCGCATACTTTCTTTGGTGAAGAAGAACCCGTTCACAACATCAACTGAAGTCCAGAACACTCTCAGTGAAGTAGGTGTATCTGTCTCTAAGTCAACAGTAAAGAGAAGACTCCATGAAAGTAAATACAAAGGGTTCACATCTAGATGCAAACCATTCATCAATTCCAAAAATAGACAGGCCAGAGTTAAATTTGCTGAAAAACACCTCATGAAGCCAGCTCAGTTCTGGAAAAGTATTCTATGGACAGATGAGACAAAGATCAACCTGTACCAGAATGATGGGAAGAAAAAAGTGTGGAGAAGAAAGGGAACGGCACATGATCCAAGGCACACCACATCCTCTGTAAAACATGGTGGAGGCAACATGATGGCATGGGCATGCATGGCTTTCAATGGCACTGGGTCACTTGTGTTTATTGATGACATAACAGCAGACAAGAATAGCCGGATGAATTCTGAAGTGTACAGGGATATACTTTCAGCCCAGATTCAGCCAAATGCCGCAAAGTTGATCGGACGGCGCTTCATAGTACAGATGGACAATGACCCCAAGCATACAGCCAAAGCTACCCAGGTGTTCATGAGTGCAAAAAAGTGGAACATTCTGCAATGGCCAAGTCAATCACCAGATCTTAACCCAATTGAGCATGCATTTCACTTGCTCAAATCCAGACTTAAGACGGAAAGACCCACAAACAAGCAAGACCTGAAGGCTGCGGCTGTAAAGGCCTGGCAAAGCATTAAGAAGGAGGAAACCCAGCGTTTGGTGATGTCCATGGGTTCCAGACTTAAGGCAGTGATTGCCTCCAAAGGATTCGCAACAAAATATTGAAAATAAAAATATTTTGTTTGGGTTTGGTTTATTTGTCCAATTACTTTTGACCTCCTAAAATGTGGAGTGTTTGTAAAGAAATGTGTACAATTCCTACAATTTCTATCAGATATTTTTGTTCAAACCTTCAAATTAAACGTTACAATCTGCACTTGAATTCTGTTGTAGAGGTTTCATTTCAAATCCAATGTGGTGGCATGCAGAGCCCAACTCGCGAAAATTGTGTCACTGTCCAAATATTTCTGGACCTAACTGTATATATATATATATATACATATATATATATGTATATATATATATATATACATATATATATGTATATATATATATATATATACACGGTATATTGGTGCTCACTTCAGTTACTTTTTTAACATATTGTGAATTTGTCAGCCGTCTCTATCTTTGGTCCTGTTGTGTGATATATTGCTTTAAACTATTCTTTTCACATTTGTGTATACTACATATTTAAGCACCATGCTTCTACCTTTTAGTGTATGTCTTATATAAGGGGTGGTACTTTGGTGTTGTATTATATTGTACACACCATGTTGTGCTTTTTGGCACACTCGGCTTGTCGTTTTTAAATGGTTTTATTCTTGTATCACTTGTGTCATGTCATTATAACAAAGATTATGTATTGGATTCCATTTGGGTGATCCCATTTTGTGCACATCCGCTTTTTTCTTTTCTTTGTTTAAGATTTACGTAGCAAAAGCTTGGTGATAAATTCCCTTTAAACCCTATTCTTATGCACAATCAGATTCAATAAACCTCATGTGAAAGTATGTATGAGTTGTTATCCACTGGGGCAAACATGAATGTTTTTATTCACTGAGAGCAGAAAGAGACAATGAAAATGAGTTGAATTGTAAACCTATGGAGAATATGTTGGTGTTATAGAATATGTTGGTGTTATAGAATATGTTGGCGCTATAGAATATGTTGGCGCTATAGAATATGTTGGTGTTATAGAATATGTTGGCGCTATAGAATATGTTGGCGCTATAGAATATGTTGGTGTTATTGAATATGTTGGTGTTATAGAATATGTTGGCGCTATAGAATATGTTGGTGTTATGGAATATGTTGGTGTTATAGAATATGCTGGCGCTATAGAATATTTTGGTGCTATGGAATATGTTGGTGTTATTGAATATGTTGGAGCTATAGAATATGTTGGCGCTATAGAATATATTGGTGCTATGGAATATGTTGGTGTTATGGAATATGTTGGCGCTATAGAATATGTTGGTGCTATGGAATATGTTGGTGCTATGGATGGAATATGTTGGAGCTATGGAATATGTTGGAGCTATGGAATATGTTGGTGCTATAGAATATGTTGGCGCTATAGAATATGTTGGTGCTATGGATTATGTTGGTGTTATAGAATATGTTGGCGCTATAGAATATGTTGGCGCTATAGAATATGTTGGTGCTATGGAATATGTTGGTGTTATTGAATATGTTGGCGCTATAGAATATGTTGATGCTATAGAATATGTTGGCTCTATAGAATATGTTGGTGCTATGGAATATGTTGGTGTTATAGAATATGTTGACACTATAGAATATGTTGACGCTATAGAATATGTTGGCGCTATAGAATTTAAAATGATTATTGATAATAAGGAAACATATAATAGAAAGTTGCATAACTTAACTACACAATAAAACTTTTTTTAATCATTTACCATGACAGTTGTGTGTTACATTAATAGGGAATGAGATTTTGATAACTTCTTCACATAATTTGGCAGACCCTTCTGTACAAGTCATAGTCTGAAGATCTGCCATGGTTTTTAACCTTCTTGACTTCATTGTGGGAAAACTGTGGCATTAAAAACCACATTAAAAAAAGCAATACCATAATTGCGACTATCTATAGAATCAGTTCTAGAACATCTCCGAAAATTGCTTCCTTCTGCTCCATGTGTTCGCGTAGCCTAAGGATTTTGTTCCTTTTTCATTTTAGATGGGAATGCTTTCCCATTCATTTTTAGCGGTGTTCAGCAAAAAGACCACTTTTCAAATATCTCTTTTAAGTGTCTAAATCTACGGCATGAAATACTTATTTTTTATGAAGCTTAGCAAGCAAATAAATTGGTTTCAACTCCTCACATATAGTACATTTGTGGTTTCTTGGGTGCCATACTTCAAAATAATGATTGGTGTTGAATTCTCCAAGATAAATATGCTGCCATTTGCAAGCGGGAAGGAAATCAATTTCCACATGTTTCTTTTATTTTTTAAATTGACTATTCAGTTCACAGTTAAAGAATCTGATAATGTTTTCTCGCCGTTTAATAGAAATCTGCATTTCTGTTTTCCAGCACTGGGTACCAATGTATTTACTATTCACCTGAGAACACGGCAAAGGCGAAAGAAATTTTAAGCAACATCAATCACCTGCAACCTCTTATATCAAGCCATACAGACCTCCTGCTTAATTCAGCAAGACAGCGCTCTGCGGACAGCCTCAAAAATTCTTTAAAAGCACTCTCGGAAACGGTGAGATCCAAATCTGCCATGCAATGGCTCATGTATAAAAATAGACTCCCTCCTAATGCTACTCTTCAACGTAATGTACAGGCTGACATTCGCTACATTATAGAATATACAGAACTCACTTTGAAAGATAGACTTCAAAATGCCAAGTCCATGCAATAGCAAACACCTAATACCTTTGAAAAAAAAAAAGCAATTTAACATTTTCTATATCTTTATTTCCTGTTTTTAAAGGTGTTTTTGAAAGTAAGATTGCAGGCTTTCAGAGGCGCTAGGTTCTGTTATTAAATTGAGTTATTTCATTGCGGCGAAGCGTTCCTTCCTTTCTAATGCTAATAATTGTTGCTGAGAAGCAAGTAGAAGATAATGTTCTTTTAAGATAGAATATCCTTTTTAGTTTTGTTTCATCTGAAAGTGATTTTTTTTGTGTGTTCAGTTACACTCGCCAGTAATTGTACTGCAAACACAGCACTAAACTGCGAGAAAATGGAGTGAAATATTGTTGGTGGCTCACTTATGAATGGGCCCTAAGAAATGGTCTATCTCTGAGAAGATAGACTCCACAAAAGAGTAGGAGGTAGATGCATGGCAACCGGCTTTGCATTAAAGCAATTAAATATGTGTGTGGAATGATTTATGTACATCTCACGAGGAAATGTGACTGTTGGTAGGTGTAAAATATTACTCAAGGGATTATCGGGGTTGTCTTCCTAAAAATAACCCTTTTGGTCTCAGAGCCACAGCTTAGAGGGAAGTGCTACTTAGGCCTCGGTTCCACTTGCGTTTTGCACGGGCGAGTGCAATCCAATAAAACATCGGCCTGCACTCGCACCAGTGCAAAACTATGAGGCAGTGTCCATCAGCGATTGATTTCTCATGCCATATCAGCATGAGAAATGAATCACAGCATGCTGCGTTTGGCAGCGAGACTCGGCTCACACGCACCCATACAAGTCTATGGGTGTGTGTATGTGTGTGTGTGTGTGTGTGTGTGTGTGTGTGAAACATCGCACTGTACTCGCATGTCATCCAACCGCAGGGTGATATACGCAAAGACAGGCACTGGAGGAGAGGGAGAAAGTGCTCCCCCGTCCCCTCTGTAGCTGTGATCCTATTGCAAGAACAGATCACAGTCACATGACCCTTGGCTCACACCTGCAGCAGAGGGTCATTAGCATATCGCTTCCAATGCTCTCACATCAGACGCTATGCGCTAGTTGAACTGAGACCTAATTCCAGTTTAGCAATGGCTACAGGACACCCGAAGGACGTACTTGTTATCAACTCTGGCAAGAGAAGAGGAGACCTCCTGAACCCTGTTGTATTTACTAGAAACCTCTCAGAATTAGCTACTCAGTGAGATTTTTTTTACTCAGAGAAGTAGTAAATGAAGTGTGTAGCTTTATGGAAGGAGGAATAGAAGGGGCAGACCAGATGTCACTGCCCTATTTGTAGTGTGCACTGAAAAATGATAGGATCAGTTCAATGTGGCTGCATTTAGTCATTTAACATGGCGGCACTTGTACTTTAACTTTGGATAACAGCAGAATATTTCCAAAATATGTACAGTCTCTGATTGCGTCACTTTTCCTGGCATGTCTGAGCTCCTGTCTCTGTTTTGGCCTCATAGTTCCCACTTACAAAAGTGGATGGTCCATTAAATGTGCACTCAAGGTCTTTGTTCTCACAGTTTCCACTTACAAAACTGGATGGTCCACTGAGTGTGCACTCCAGGCCTTTGGTCTCACAGTCCCCACTTACAAAACTGGATGGTCCACTGAATGTACACTCCAGGCCTTTGGCCTCATAGTGCCCACTTCTAAAACTGGATGGTCCATTAAATGTTCACTCAAGGCCTTTGGTCTCACAGTCCCCACTTACAAAACTGGATGGTCCACTGAATGTGCATTCCAGGGCTTTGGCCTCATAAGTCCCACTTAGAAAACTGGATAGTCCACAGAACATACATTCTATGCCTTTGGCCTCATAGTTTCATTTGAATAACTGGCCTGCACACTGCTGAGTTACTCTTTAACCTGTCTTTACCCCAATGCCTACATTTAAATGCAGCTATCTGTTCCTCCGTTGGTTACTATATGTACTCACCTGCTTTTGGTTATGAAAATACATCAGATAACTTGCACTTACACTCTCAGCACTGCTCACCTGGACTTTGCCTGTTTCAGACTGTTGGGAGGAATAAAGGTCCTCCACCCCTCATTTTCCTGAAGTAAGGCCAAGACAGCAATATACCTTTTGCTGGATGGAATTCGATCACAGGATTTTTTAAACATATTTCCTTTAAAACCACAAAAGCAAACCTTTGTTGCAGTCGTTTGACCTGGAAGCGATGTGCGGGCCCCCGGACTCCCGGCACAAATAACTTTCTCAAACAACTGACAGCTGTGACTTTTATTAAATATTAACAAATAAAAACTTTATCTTTTGTCTGTCTTTTTTTTTTTTTATAGATACCACAGAAAAACTTATGGAGGGAGGGACTACGCGCCTCAAGTTACAAAGAGGCTGAGGGATGAGACTAATTGTCATTAAATAGGGAGAGGGTCAGACTAAAGCTGGGTTTACACACTGCAACATCGCAAAGGACATCGCTGTAACGTCACCGGTTTTGTGACGTAACAGCGACCTCCCTAAGTCTCTGTTGAGTCGCTGGTGAGCTGTCAAACAGGCAAACCTGGCCAACAACGCAACAGCGATCCGGACCTGCAGAGCGACCTAGCTGGTTGTTGGGGACGTTGATAAGCAGCTTTTTGAAAGGGAAGTTGCTAACAAAGTCGCTGCAAAGTCTTTCACACACTGAAACTTTGTAGCGATGCATGCTGCACAGCGGGAAACAAAGGACCTAGGAATGGTCCTGAACGATTTGTAGCGATCAGCAACTTCACAGCAGGGGCCAGGTCGCTGATGTGTTTCACACACTGCAACATCGCAAACGACATCGCTATTGCGTCACAAAACCGGTGACGTTACAGCGATGTCGTTTGAGATGTTGCAGTGTGTAAACCCAGCTTAACCATATCCTGTAGACATAACCCAGTGATAAGCCAATTATACAAGCTGACAGGGGAGGTCGAAAAGATGACTCTCTGAGAAAACAGAACCATTCCGCCATCTTCTGGACGGAGTTAAAATTGCACCCTGTTCTTTTCCTACAACTATATATATAATAAGATATAGGGAATAGAGAGCTGGGACCAGGAGCCCCTATTATATGTAAGAGGTCCCCCAACACTCAGGTAGCACCCTCCTTATTTGGTCAGGCACAAAACGGATACTTCAATTAGCATGGATTTACCCTCCAACCCTGGATCCTATCTCCTCTTATGGGGACACTCTCTATTAGGAGCGTCTCTTCCTCCTCTCCCTAGGTCACAGGTCTCCTTTACCCATGACCGTCAGAGAGGTAATCTCTCCTCTGTAACATGGTACAATTTACAGTGGAATATTTTTCTAATACTCATTTACTAGCCACTACTCAGCAACATGGCTCTTGCTCACTATACAAATTGAGATAACTCCGGCACACTACTAATTTTCCCATAAGAATCAAGGAGACATGGTAGATTTGAAAAATCTTTTTTCTTTTATTTTGCTTGTGAGGTAGTGAAAAAGGTGCTGTACATAAGTCCGCCGACGTTTCGGCCAATCGGCCTTCCTCAGGTCGGACAAAACTGCGTATTTACAATGGTAGAAATACAAAATAAAGAAAAAAGACATTAATCAATACAGGTAATAGAAGACATGTAAATCACAAAGGTATGTATAAATAGGTACAAAATGAGATACAAGATGAGGAGACCACGATATAGTGTCAGGGATATTAGTCATCTTACAAGAATCATGTCATGATAAAGGTGAGATTTCACCGGAGAGTATCGATATGTTAACTCATATAGATACAGGGATATATTTACACACACATTGATACATAGTGGGATACAAATACTCAATGGGGAAACCATGAAACAGTATCAAAGATAATAGTCACCCTGTAGGGATTATGCCATGAATGAGACAAAACCTCACCATAAAGTTGATATAGGTACATGAAGGTCAGGTTGGTGTTATGCGGGTATGAACAGAGAGGAAATCTCATGATAAACGTGTGTCCAGAGTCAGTGATGGTACTGACGACGTATCTAGTGATAATATGATGTGATATATCGAAGAGTGTAGGAGTGATTGGAGATCGCTCACCTGGAAAGCAGCAGGAGAAGAAGCAAAATAGAGGTAGATATATTAGACCTGTAACGTGAGAGAATGGTTAATGGGAATGTGTAAGGGAAAAGAGAAGAGGGAAGATTATGTGGTCGGAGGTATCATACCGTATGTACGAACAGTAGGGTGAGCACTGTTGTATGCAGGAACATCACATGTAGTTCTACTGGGAATAGTGACTCACTCTGAAAACCAAAGTATTGTATTAGAGTCTATTGTACGGTATGATGAGTATCAACAGAGTGGTAAGGGTTCTAACATACATAGAGGGGATACCTCTTGTCAATCGGAAACAGTAGAATATCGTGGTCCTCTGGTGGCCGTTCTGTGACTACCAGAAAATAGGTATGGAGGGTCACCAAGTTACGTCAAATATGGCCAGCAACCTATACATGAAGATGGATAAAATCACAGAGGTGAATGTAAAGGGAGAGAGAAGGAAAGTAGGAGCAAAGGGATTATCTAATCATTCACCTGTGTTCAGGTGAGCTACCAGCATGCTTTAATATATTCAAAGAATCACGTGTCCATGTTATATATGTATTACCATTATTCTTAGGCGTTCACAAATCTTGTTATTCCAAAGTAGCTGTAGCTGTGTCATATTCCAGGTGTAAGAAAAGATAATAAATGTCAAAAAGTGTTGAGAAAAAAAGGAAAGGGGAATGTGTCATGTAACATACCTCCAGTAAGCGTTCTAGGATAGGGGCTGGAGAAGGGTATGTGGAATAAGATAGGGCCTGACCCGGGTAGTGACCTGCACAGAAGATAAACCATGAGGAATCTATAAGCTATCACAGAGATAGTGAAGAGAAAAGGTAATATATACCTATGATTCCAGGTGCTAAGGTATGGGAGAGGGTCCCAGGAGATAGGGGGAATCCGGGCAACTACCGGCTGAAAGGGGAGAAATCGGTAGTTAAATACATGTGAAAAAGTATCCAGAGGGAAGTGTCTGCTGCTGTCCTGGTGAGCCACTTACCGGGTGTCAGAGGTGCTGGGTAGCTGGACCGCGCGTCCTGTGAGGTGCGGCATGTATGGGAAAAGGGTGTATTTGAAGAAAATAGTGCCGCGACGTCACTTCCGGTTTCGGATGGTGCCGCGACGTCACTTCCGGTTTCGGATGCAGTGTTGGAAACTTGAACTGTGATGCCTCACGCAAGTGCAGGAGGGATTACACATTATGGTGACCTAGAGTGTACGTCACTACCGCTATTTGGAACGCGGAAGTGAGAAGGTGGATGCCCGTATCTGGGGGGCTGTTCCCAAGACGGATGTGCTGTTCCAGTGCTCGGACCAGTGATATACTGATGGGGTGGTATACGTGCTTAACCCTGCAAGTGGTGCTAGTTCTGTAAATAAAGAATGAAAGGAAGATCATTAGTACCTAGATAAAATGAGCAGTACATGTACAACATGTAGTAGTTGTGCATAACATCGAAATAAGGTTAACACCGTATACACTGGCCAAATGTTTTCAAAACTTAATAAATAGTTAATGATGATAATAAAGTACTCGTCCTAAAATAAGTTGGTCATGTGGATTGACTCAAAGTCTATAGGAGACCAGGACAGATATATGCAAAAGATTGGTAGGCATGTGAGTGAAATGATTGATAAATCACAAGAGATTGAAATATCGGTCTGATACAGTGTTAACGGTGTTCCCCTACATTGCATTAATAGATGCAGCAATGATGAAAAAGCATTGTTATGATTACCGGATGGTGCCACAGTAAACATACAGGTACTGACCTGCACACGTATACAAAGGAAAAAGGGAATATAATTACCATAAGCATAAAATGACCCTAAAACACATGTAGCTATTTGACCTCAGTAACCGAGTTCGTATTTACGGTTTAAACCATGGGGTTCGAGGGTACTCAAGGTAAAAATCCAACGGGCTTCTCTTTCGCGAAGTAATTTGACCCTATCCCCGCCCCTACGGTTGATGCCCACGTGGTCTATGACCTGGAATTTGAGTTGCGAGATTCTGTGGCCAGCTGTCATGAAGTGAAACGGGATTGGTAATAAAGTTTTTCCGCATCTAATGTCCGATTTGTGCTTATTGATGCGGTCTCGGATATGCTGGGTGGTCTCCCCAACATATCCGAGACCGCAGGGGCACTTAATGAAGTACACGACGAAAGTGCTGTCGCATGTGAAAAAATCCCTAATTGGAAAGGATTTACCTGTTCTAGGGTGTGTGAATGAACATCCTCTGGTGACATTTGAACACTGCGCACATCTGAGGCACGGAAAAGTGCCATATTGTGGGTTACCAAGGAATATTTGTTTGGGAAGACGAGTGGAGGGGCCTATGTCGGCCCGTACAGGTTTATCTCTAATGTTAGGTGACTTCTTGTAACAGAATAAGGGAGGTGCCTGGAATTCCTTGATCTGCGGATAAGCGAGTCCCAATAGTGGCCAGTGTTTTAACACTATTTTTTTGACTAATGGGGAAAAGGGATGAAATGTGTTGATCAAAGGAATGCGGTCAGATTGTGTGGAATGGTTAACGGAATCAGATGTCATTTTAGTGGCTATATTGTGGGGATATCCTCGTTGTGTAAACTTGGCACTCATTTCCTTATGTCTTGTCTGACGAGTGTCCTTGTCGCTGACTATGCGACTAACTCTGGTGTGTTGACTGATAGGTAGAGAATATTTGGTGTGTCTGGGGTGATTGCTTTTGAAGTGGAGGAGGCTATTCTTGTCCGTTGGTTTAACGTAAATATCGGTGGAAATGATGCCGTCACTATCTTTGATGACCATACAGTCTAGGAAATTGATCCTATTGAGGTTATGGTGAATAGTGAATGTTAGACCAGGTAAAAATGTGTTGATCTCCTCATAGAATGTCGTCAGCGAGTCTAAATCCCCATCCCAAATGAGGAAAATGTCGTCGATATAGCGACGCCACAGGAGGGCGTGGCGTAGAATCAGGGGATGTGAATGTACGTGTTGCTCTTCAAAGGATGCCATGAAAATGTTAGCGTAGGGGGGCGCGACGTTAGAGCCCATCGCGGTCCCCCTACGCTGAACATAGAATTGGTCCTGGAATAGGAAGAAGTTCTTTTCAAGGATGATTTTAAGCAAATCTATGCAGAAGTTTCTATTGTCAACCGGAAGAGTAGTAAATTGTTCAAAGAACCACTGTATGGCCTGTAAGCCATCACTGTGATTAATACTAGTGTATAGTGAGTTAACATCCAATGTTACAAGAAGGGATGTACAGGGGACTTGATGTAAATCCGTCAGTATTTCAAGAAAGTGGGATGTATCCTTAAGGTATGAGGGAGTCAGAGGGACAAATGGTGAGAGGATTTTCTCTATTGTCTTGGCCAAGGGTGAAAGGATGGAGTCGGTAGAAGCCACTATGGGTCTCCCGGGGGGGTGGGTGAGATTTTTATGGACCTTGGGGAGGGTGTAAAACACCGGGGTAATAGGGTGTGGATTATTAAGGAGATCTCTCAGTTTATGATCAATAATGCCACGTTCGAAATAATCGTGGGTTGTGGTTCTGATAAGGGAAGCAATCCCTGTAGTGGGATCCTGTGAGACAGGTTCATAGGTGGACCTGTCCGATAGTTGACTCATGATCTCAGAGATATAGTAGTGTCGGTCTAAAACCACAATAGCTCCCCCCTTGTCCGCTGGTTTGATTATAATGGCCTGGTTTTCCCTAAGACTCCGTAGGGCTCTTGACTCGACTACCGATAGATTATTTTTAATCTGGAGTTCACCAGCCTGGATTTGTTCATTTAAGATACCTATGTCTTGGGAGACTAGTGAGACAAAAGTCTCCACTGGATGGTATGTCCTAGGGGGCATGTAGGGGCTATGTGTTCTTAGTTGTAGGGCTTTTAGCGAAAAGCAAGGCAGGGATGAGGTTGAATCTATACCTTCAGTGCTGGCATAATTAGTGTTATTAAAATGTGTTTTGAGGCGTACAGATCTATAAAATTGATCAAGTTCTTGTTGTACCGTGAAGGTGTCATAGGAAGGGGTGGGGCTAAACGACAAACCTTTCTGTAAAACAGAATGTTCAATAGGAGACAAGTTATATGAGGAAATATTATAGATTAGGTTGTCATTACCTGCGACCTCGTCCACACTCGATCTGCCCGATAATGTGGAATCACGCCTGCGCCCCCTCCTCGTCTTCTTGCGGGAGGGCGCCTTTGCCCTAAAAAATTCGACTGCTGGCGTTGAGGTCGGGAGTCCATATCTGAGCTTCCGGAAGAGGAATACCCTGTGTATCGAGTGGGACGTCGTGAAAAGGTCGAGGAGTCCCCTGAGCGCCATCGATAGACAGTTCCTTGTGCGTAATCCTCCTGGTCTCGTAAAAATTTGTTTCGTTTCTTCGCCTCAAGTGATTTTCGGAAATCCGAGATGTAATCGTCTGATTTTTTCTTGAGTTGTTCAAAATCTGTGCTAGAAAAAACCTGTTTTAACTGGGTTTCTGTGGTCTGGATATTCGCAGATAGTTGGTCAACTTCTTTTTGTAAGAAATCAATTGTTAGGGTTATGACGTCCATTGAGCATTTATTGATAATAGCCTCGAACTTGTCACAGAAGTCGTTGTTATCTGCAAAAATCGTAGGTCGGAGTGAGACGCGTAGACCCCTTGGGATTCTTTTTGTCCGATGGTATTCGGCCAAGGTGATTAAATGCAGATCTAGGGCCGCGTGTCTCTGTAGAGTCTTCTCAAAGTCCCTCTTCCTGATTTCTTCTGTTGGTATACTGAGAAACGTGCTAGGTGAGGTTACCCTGGAGACTATATCGTTGGTCTCAGCTTCATTGTAAGAAAATGTGGAAAAACTAGTTTGAGACATGGACGATTCCAAAACTATAATAATTTCAAGGGAAAAAAGGGAGCTAGGTCAAAAATAGTCCAGAATTAGTGAGAAAAAGACCTCGCTTCACCTTGTGTAGGTGCTCTGGAGAAAAACAGTCAGTAAAAATTGAGATAACTCCGGCACACTACTAATTTTCCCATAAGAATCAAGGAGACATGGTAGATTTGAAAAATCTTTTTTCTTTTATTTTGCTTGTGAGGTAGTGAAAAAGGTGCTGTACATAAGTCCGCCGACGTTTCGGCCAATCGGCCTTCCTCAGGTCGGACAAAACTGCGTATTTACAATGGTAGAAATACAAAATAAAGAAAAAAGACATTAATCAATACAGGTAATAGAAGACATGTAAATCACAAAGGTATGTATAAATAGGTACAAAATGAGATACAAGATGAGGAGACCACGATATAGTGTCAGGGGTATTAGTCATCTTACAAGAATCATGTCATGATAAAGGTGAGATTTCACCGGAGAGTATCGATATGTTAACTCATATAGATACAGGGATATATTTACACACACATTGATACATAGTGGGATACAAATACTCAATGGGGAAACCATGAAACAGTATCAAAGATAATAGTCACCCTGTAGGGATTATGCCATGAATGAGACAAAACCTCACCATAAAGTTGATATAGGTACATGAAGGTCAGGTTGGTGTTATGCGGGTATGAACAGAGAGGAAATCTCATGATAAACGTGTGTCCAGAGTCAGTGATGGTACTGACGACGTATCTAGTGATAATATGATGTGATATATCGAAGAGTGTAGGAGTGATTGGAGATCGCTCACCTGGAAAGCAGCAGGAGAAGAAGCAAAATAGAGGTAGATATATTAGACCTGTAACGTGAGAGAATGGTTAATGGGAATGTGTAAGGGAAAAGAGAAGAGGGAAGATTATGTGGTCGGAGGTATCATACCGTATGTACGAACAGTAGGGTGAGCACTGTTGTATGCAGGAACATCACATGTAGTTCTACTGGGAATAGTGACTCACTCTGAAAACCAAAGTATTGTATTAGAGTCTATTGTACGGTATGATGAGTATCAACAGAGTGGTAAGGGTTCTAACATACATGCTCACTATACAGGCCCCCTGGATCAGACACCTCAACCCCCTTGACATCAGATTTTAACTCCTAAACTGCTGTAACATTAGTACAACTTGGCAAGAATGCATGGCTAGAAAGGAAGAACCAGTTAAAACATTCACAAGTGTGCTGAAGTCCATGTAACTGGAAACAGGTCTCAAAAGTCACGATCTTCCTCTGGTAGTGTTGTGGAGACCCTGATTCCCGCAATGTGTCACTTACTGGGCTGCTTAGTGTAGTTTTGATAAACTCACGGTTTAATCACCAGTAGATTATCATTAGAGGATTACTTGGTGTGCTGCAGGTAGTCCAGTATATTCATGAGCTCTATGTAAGTGCTAGATCTGCAGCAGAGGAAACATTGATTTTATTATAATGACAGCAAACGGCTCAGTAAGTGACACATCGCTGGAATCAGGGTCTTTGTTTCTACATTATGCTACTCTCAGATGGAGGAGCAAAAACCTGGTGACAGATTCCCTTTAAATCATAGCCTAATGCATAGACTATTGGTGCTGTGACATAAATATCTAGTAGTATCAACTGTAAAAATCTAATTAGTTAATTAATAAATAGAGAAATTCACTGTTTTCTGTCCATATTGCTAAATATTCTTAAAAAGAACTAAAACACAATGAGAACAAATGAAGGAATGACATTTAATGACTTTAATCAGATGTTTATTAGACCTAATAGATAGCAATGTATAAAGAAAAATTGATCAGACACAAGAGAAATCAACCTACAGAAATCAGAAATAAGTTGGTTAACAAGTGTGATGACATTTATGTCTGTTGTGAAAATTAAAGGATTTGTCTGAGACGCTCCACCCCTGTTCTTAGGCTGCCTGGTACTGTAGTGCAACCTTATTCACATGTATGGGGAAAACCTGGGTCTGCGCACACATCATTGATTTCTCAGTGATTGTGTTTCCGTCCGGTGCACACGTGTGTCCGTGTGTTCCGCGCAGAGACAGGACCGTTTTTATCCATTTATGGATGCGCCTTCTACATGGTCCTTAGACTAAAGGCTTAACTGACAAACTTTAAAAAAGGGGAAGATGGAGGGATGGGATTAAAAGCAAACATGAATACACCCATCTTTAACCCTATGTTGACAATTCCTTTTGAACCATTTTTTAACAAAATATACAATTCTCATTTAAACATATCCATGTTCGGGATTGATGGTGTCTGTTATAAGGATGCACAATATAATATAATAACCCTAATACATTGATCAAGAGCAAATATAAAAAGAATCGACAAAACGATTGCAAAGTGTCAAAAAATGTTAATGTAGGATTTTTTTGACACTTTGCAATCGTTTTGTCGATTCTTTTTAGGGTTATTATATTATATTGTGCATTCTTATAACAGAGTACATCATCCGAACATGGATATGTTTAAATGAGAACTGTATATTTTGTTAAAAAATGGTTCAAAAGAAGTTTATGTCAACATAGGGTTAAACATGGGTGTATTCATGTTTGCTTTTAATCCCATCCCCCCATCTTCCCCTTTTTTAAAGTTTAGCAGTTAAGCCTTTACTCTAAGGACCATGTAGAAGGCGCATCCACGCCAAAATGCGTAGTCCAAGAGGCTACCACTCCTAACCTGCTATAATTATACTGCTCAGAGTGTGGATCTATTTTTAATGGATTTTTTCTAATAAAATTTGCACAGCAAGATAATTTTTAAACTATGAACTGAGTCCTGGAATTTGTCCGCTGGAGTTTGGAAGATTTTTTCTATTTGGATTTTCGTGGCTGGCTCCTGCTCTGCTTTCCTTGCGGACTCTTTCCTCTGACTAAATACTGGATTCCACACGTCACGGGGTACCGGTAAGCTGGCTGGGAAGATTACTTTTGTATATTTGAAATAATATGATTCCTATACTCACCTGTCTCCAGTGATGCTGTCTCCAGCCACTGCTGTCTCCTGCTTCCAGGCCAGCTAATTATGCCCATGAATATTCATGGCACCGCGACCCGGTGGGAGACATCAGCACCCCAGACAACAGCGGTGTGGATAGTATAAAAGTACCTGATCTCCGTGTGCTATTTGTTAGTCACAGTTGTGCTATCCGTGTGCCAAAATCACTCCACACGGAGGGACATGTGCATCTTTAACACGTCAGTGAAAAACGTGTGTTTTTGACTGACGTGTGAAAGAGGCCTAAAAGAAAGCGGGCATGAGATTTGTATTATCACATTCACTTTCCTGGAAATATAATTGGCCACATTTTTTGTGCAAGGAAAATAGGCAGCATCAAAAACGCACCAAATACTCTTCTTGAGAATTTGACCCTATGCTTACTACTGTGCACAAACCATAGCTTAGATGCAACCTTGGCGCTTTATCATCCAGAAATAAATTGCAGGTGAATTATTTTCCCTACGCTAAAATTAAAATAAATAAATTAACAAGTTCAAACGAGAGACTTCGGAATAAGACGCTTTCATGCATGTCTTTGATATGTCCCTTTCATATGAGTTTGAGGCATGGGCTGCGATTGTGCCGTGGCTGTTGCTGCAGGTGTCTTTCACTTGCATAATGCCACAAGCACATTATTTATTAACATTGTTTTTGATTTTGACATTTATTGGGACTAACTTAAAAGAACAACAACTGCTTGGGAAGGTATTCCCTCAGAAAGCAGCCAGACACGATTTGGATGCAGAAGAAAGAAGTCTATGTAGACAGATGGCCTGTGAAGCCCATACATCTGCAATACTATGAGCAGCATTGGATCTTTATAGCTTGCAGTAATTTCCAGGCTTGACACAATTGAGAGAAGTTACACTGAATCATTGTTGTCTTTCAGTAAGAAAGCAATGTCAATATACGAGGATTTACAGAATACAGCGCAGTTCACTGCAGTACAAAGGCTGGAATGCTCGCGCTGTCACTTCTTTATTTTGTAGCTTTTCTTCTGTACTAAGGCCAATATCGTGTTCTAAGCAGAGGTATATCTAGGCTTACCCAGGACAAGAATTCAGTTCGGCGCCCCTCCGCCCCCTCCCAAGCGGTATGAGAAGTCATCATGTGATCAATTATTCATATGTGATTTTCAGACTAAAGGGGGCTTTACACGCAACAACATCGCTAACGAGATGTCGTTGGGGTCACGGAATTCGTGACGCACATCCGGCCTCGTTAGCGTCATCATTGCGTGTGAAACGTACAAACGACCGCTAACGATCAAAATTACTCACCTAATCGTTGATCGTTGACACGTCGGTCTAATCCCAAATATCGTTGCTGTTGCAGGACGCAGGTTGTTCATCGTTCCTGAGGGAGCACAAATCGATACCTGTGACACCCCAGGAACAAGGAACAACACCTTACCTGCGTCCTCTGGCAATGAGGTGGGCGTCACTTTCTTTCGGCTGCAATCTGCCCCTCCGCTTCAATTGGACGGCTGCTGTGTGACGTCACTGTGACACCGCACGAACCGCCCCCTTAGAAAGGAGGCGGTTCGCCGGCCACAGCGATGTCGCTAGGCATGTAAGTATGTGTGACAGGTCCTAGCGATGTTGTGCACCACAGGCAGCGATTTGGCCGTGACACACAACCAACGGGGGCGGGTGTTTTCACCAGCAACATCGCTAGCGATGTCGCTGCGTGTAAAGCAGCCTTTAGGCTAAGGACACATGGGCATTTAGCATCCGATGTGAGAGCATTGGGTGTGTTATGCTAATGACCCCCGACTCCTACTCTGCTGCGAGCGTGAGCCTAGTGTCATTATACTGTGATCTGATCCTGCGATCGGAGCACAGCTGCTGAGGAGAGGGAGGGACTACTCTCCATATCTCCTCCATTATCAGCTGATGCTTATGTTGCACTGTACTCTGATATAATGCGAGTGCAGTGCGATGTTTCTTTCACACACATAGACTTGTAAGGGTGCGAGTGAAAACTATTCTGATCCACCCAAAGCATGCTGCAATTGTTTTCTCAGTCCAATTAGGGCTGAGAAAAGAATCGTTCATGGGTAGTAGAGTAACATGGGTCCGGGTGGAATGCGCCTGACAATCATGTGCTGACGAGCTCTTCTTCATGATTCTCACAATGTTCAGTGAAAAACTGAGACAAGAAAGAAGAAAAGCCAGTTGTCACATTACCGAAAGTATGAAAATCGCATACGAGTGGAGCTTCCATGTGATGACTGCTGGAACCAGCAATCAGAGCTGAATCCTGATACTGAGTATACTACATACTGTTAGGATTGGCATGCTACAGTGCTTAATTTAGCATTAACCCTCAACTGGTGATGTGGGGCTTCCTATACCCCAGTGTTTAGAAATCTCTAATTTTTACAGAAAATGCAAAGATCACGTTTGTTTTAATCGTTTTCTTATTGACGATTTATTACACATGAGTATACCAAATTTTTGACACCCACAAGTATCGGAAAATGTAATACATTGATGATTCATACCAGCATTTTCCAATGAATGCCAGCTGAACAAACTTTCCCTAGGTTCTTGCAAACCCCACCTCACCAGTGGAGGGTTAACACTAGAACTACTGGACTCGTGACACCTGTATAGAAATACATGGTGCAAAGTAGTCAAAATGACTACCTCAGTGGTTCTAGTGTTAAAGGAAATCTGTCACCATATTTTTGCTCCCCCATCTGAGAGTAGCATAATGTAAAGACAGAGACCCTGATTCTAGTGATGTGTCACTTACTGAGTTGTTTGCTGTCATTTTGATAAAATCAATGTTTTCTCTGCTGCAGATCTAGCAGTTATACAGAGCTCATGAATATACTGGACTACCTGCAGCACACCAAGTAATCCTCTAATGATAATCTACTGGTGATTAAACCGTGAGTTTATCAAAACTACACTAAGCAGCCCAGTAAGTGACACATTGCGGGAATCAAGGTCTCCATAACACTGCCAGAGGAAGATCGTGACTTTTGAGATCTGTTTCCAGTTACATGGACTTCAGCACGCTTGTGAATGTTTTAACTGGTTCTTCCTTTCTAGCCATGTATTCTGTGTGGCTCTGAAAAGTGCAAAGTTGTACTTATGTTGCAGCAGTTTAGGAGTTAAAATCTGATGTCCAGGGGGATGAGGTGTCTGATCCAGGGGGCCTGTATAGTGAGCAAGAGCCATGTTACTGAGTAGTGGCTAGTAAATGAGTATTGGAAACATATTCCACTGTATATTGCACCATGTCTATACATTAGGCTATGATTTAAAGGGAATCTGTCACCAGGTTTTTGCTCCTCCATCTGAGAGTAGCATAATGTAGAGACAGAGACCCTGATTCCAGCGATGTGTCATTTACTGAGCTGTTTGCTGTCATTTTGATAAAATCAATGTTTTCTCTGCTGCAGATCTAGCAGTTATACAGAGCTCATGATTACCTGGCACCACACCAAATAGTCCTCTAATAAAAATCTCCTGCTGATTAATCAGTGATTTTAGCACAACTACACTAAGCAGCCTAGTAAGTGACATATCGCTGGAATCAGGATCTCTGCCTCTATGTTATGCTGCTCTCAGATAAGGTAGCAAAAACCTAGTGATAGATTCCCTTTAAAGGGCTTGTCCAGGCTTGAGATAAATGTCAGTAGTCACTCCGGGTGACTAAATTCTCACAGCGTGCACTGCAGACTTTTCAGATTTTTCCTTGCCAGTAGCTAGAGTGGACAGTCATCTGAGCACAAGTATGCGATTTGTATCCTTATGGCCACATTCTGACAAGACATTTTCATTGAGCGACACAGTGCACGTATACTTGGTACATGACTGCATGTATGTAAATCGCATACTTGCGATTTCATGACCTCCTACATGTGTACAGGACCAGAACCAATAACAGCACAAGAATACATCACCAGAATCCCCATTAGTACAGAAGTTCATTACCAGAACCACCAACAGTGCAGAAATACATTACCAGAACCCACATCAGTACAAAATTCATCATCAGAATCAACAGCACCACAGAAATTCTATAGTTAGTGTGGTGGTATCATCTTTATCTACATATGGTCTTGGAGATGGTATTAATGTGATTGATTTTGAGTCTGTATTACATTAAGTAATCTAGAACCTGTATTTGAGATGTCTGCTCCAAAGTCTGTATTTGATTAGAGGTTCATAGCTTATCTTACGGTATGATGAAGGGGGTAATACTCATTATTTTTTTATTCAAATTTTGTAGGCTGGAATGTGTACCATACAAATGGGCTGGGGGTAAAGTCTTTCTTGTTGTTTGGACGACTTTGCTTCACTTCTTTTCAGAATCTGTTTGATTTGTCTTCTCTAAAGACCCCTGAGGAAGCTGTAATTTGCATGATACAGTACGTTTGTGATCTGATTATCCCCCATCTCAGCATCCCTCTATCTGGACATGATACTTATACTCTAAAGGGGGCTTTACACGGTAGCGATATCGGGTCGTGCGGCGTCACAGCGAAGTCACACGGCAGGCGGCCAATAGAAGCGTAGGGGCGGAGATGAGCGGGACGTAAACATCCCGCCCACCTCCTCCTGCCGCATTGCCGATGGAGGCAGGTAAGGAGATGTTCCTCGCACCTGCGGTGTCACACATAGCGATGTGTGCTGCCGCAGGAACGAGGAACAACATTGCTAATGAGAGGTAAACGATTTTTTGTTTTAGGACGACCTCTCCGCGGCAAACGATTTTGGCCGCTTTTGCAATCATTTTAGGTCGCACATAAGTGTCACACGCTGCAATGTCATTAATGATGCCGGATGTGCGTCACTAACGACGTGACCCCGACGATAAAACATTAACGATATCGTAGCGTGTAAAGACCCCTTAAGGGTCTGGTACCTGCATATATACGTTAATCTAGCAGTTTTACTTAATACACTTGTTATTCTGAGTCATGTTCACTATTGCTATTACTTATTACACTTTTATTGTTGAGTGTTAAGGCTGCTTTACATGCTTCAATTAATCGTGCGAGCGCATATGCGATCACACCCTCCCCCATCGTTTGTGCGGCACGGGCAATTTGTTGCTTGTGTTGCACAATGCTGTAACCCTCCGTCACACGTACTTACCTCCCAAACGACCTCGCTGTGGGCGGCGAACATCCACTTCCTGAA
Organism: Anomaloglossus baeobatrachus; assembly: GCF_048569485.1. NCBI lineage: Eukaryota > Metazoa > Chordata > Amphibia > Anura > Aromobatidae > Anomaloglossus > Anomaloglossus baeobatrachus. Next base: position 223,360,434 of record NC_134353.1, read on the forward strand.
GGCGTTCGGCGTCACAGCGACATTACACAGCGGCCGACCAATAGAAGCGGGGGGGCGGAGATGAGCGGTATGTAAACATCCTGCCCACCTTCTTCCCTCCGCATAGCCGGCGGCCGCAGGTAAGCTGTGTTCATCGTTCCCGGCAGCACACAGAGCGATGTGTGCTGCCTTGGGAACAATGAACAACAGGACGTTCGATTTTTAGAAAATGAGCGACGTGTCAGCGATGAACGAGAAGGTGAGTATTTCTGCTCGTTCATAGCTGTCACATGCTACGATATCACTAACGATGCCAGATGTGCATCACTTACGACGTGACCCCGCCAACATCTCGTTAGATATATCGTAGCGTGTAAAGCCCGCTTTAGTGTAATATGTCATTTTAGACAGTATATTATATATGTTTTTATGTTTACTCATTATAATCTATTTTGATGGTTTAGATTATGACATGGATACTTTACCTTGAGGGAATTATGGTTAGGGGTGTGTTTTTATTGTAATTTTCAATAAAGAATTACTTGTAATTGGTATCTATTGCTAGTAATGGTGGGTTTTTCCCCACCTTTTTCCCTGTCATTATAGCTATTGGGGTAGCTTTGTACTCATCAGATTTCAAATATAGTATATAGTGACCCAGTAATGTGGCACATATTGTAATTCTAATGGCATGGACTGGTGGTGTCATGTAATGCTAATATAATAAGTGACATATTGAAATTATTTTGCCAGCCATCCAGCCAGAAAGCATTAGCTTCCCATCGCATACGTGAATTGTATTTGTACCAGTTCTTAAAGAGGTGGTTCACTACTCTGCAATAGTGGCCACATCTCTGTAAAACTGATAGGGAAGGCTTTTTCTAAACACATTGTTCAGCCAATTCTGCCTCTGAGCGACGCTATTGTGGAGCGCTCATCCCCATGAAGTGACCCCCGGGCTCTGTGACCTCTGAGATCCGGTGATGTCACGTCAACTTCCAGTTGACCCAACATCACCGAGGCCGGCCCCAGTCTTCCTGAGTGACTGGGCTGTGGGCAGTGTTTCGACGCTCATCACAGCTCAGCATCGCCCCTGCAGTGAAGGAGAGAGCACGCAACATGCTGGGCTCTGATGAGCGGTGAAACACTGCCCACAGCCCAATCACTCAGGAAGACTTGGGCCGGCCTCAGTGATGTTGGGTCAACTGGAGATGTGACATTACCGGATCTCAGAGGTCACAGAGCCCAGAGGGTCACTTCATGGGGATGAGCCACTCAAAGGCAGAATTGGCTAAATAAGGTATTTAGAAAAAGCCTTCCTATCAGTTTTACAGGGATGTGGCCACTATTGCATAGTAGTGAACTGTTACACCTCGTGGCTTTCCTGTAGCAAGGAATGAGGTGGTCCCCCATTCCTTGTGTGCCACGAGCCCTCCTGCTCAGCAGTGCCAAAGGTCTGGGAGACTGCATGGTCTGCCTCCTCGGAGACGCAGCGGAATGGTGACTCCTAGTGGTTCTCCCCTTGCAAAGAATGCAGCGGTCTCCCATCCCTTGCCTGCCACGGGCCCTCCTGCTCAGCATCACAGAGGGTCTGAGAGGTTGCACAGTGTGCAAAGGATGGATGCTGAGGGAAGCAGCAAGACTTCCCTTATCTCTGCACATTGTGAAACCGAGGATCCCGCCTTTATGACCCAGAGGCAGGAAGATGAGCATGTGACCCACGTGACGTCTTCTGATTCGCTCACTGATATCACACGGCCCGATAACCAGGCTGGTGATGTGCTGAATCCTGATTGGGTCACGCCCATATCGCGCCCGCCCTTGGGTGGAGCTACGCCTCCTTAAAAGGTCCCCCTGCCTTCATGGCGGCGCGCGACCGTCCTTCTATGTTTGGATGTCTGGCAGCGTGCTGCCACGCCACTGTACAGACATCATTGTCTTTTGTGGGCTTTGCCCTTGCTGCTCAGGCAGCACCTGGTTTGCAGGTCTTGCCCCTGCCTTGCTGCTCTGGCAGTATTCCGTTTAGCAGGCTGTGTTCCTGTCCCAGGTGAGCTCCTTGAGTCTCTGTTGGACTCACCTGTTTCTGAAGCACACGTGCGTGGGCACCTCTGTGCTACCCTCGTGCCATATTCCTGTGACTCCCGCTGGCACACGTGCGTAGGCACCTCTGTGCATCCCCGTGCAACAGGTACACCGAACGAGAAGCCCCGAGTCATACAACCCTCACTGGTTAGGGCGGACCGGTGTACATAGATCGTCTGTGACATTCCAGACGATCACTAGTAGCAACCCGCTCACTCTTTCCTGACCATAGCAGCGGTCCCTTACACCGCACAGTGGACCTTGACCGGCGGAAGCTGTCCATTTCCCATCTTGGCACGCTTCCCCGGGTCCCCCTCATAACAGTGAACCACCTCTTTAAAGTCAGGCCTCCTGTGTATTCTGTCTCTTCTGTCTTTGCCTCTACATGGAGTCCCAGAAGATTACAGTATAGTACTGCCTGCTTTTGTAATCATTTTTAGCATTACTTTTACGTATATATTTAGGCCCTGAAGCCCTTTAATGGTCTATACAAAAAAGATCTTCATAAGATTTCATAGGATCCACTTTTCTTAGAAAATACAATAAGAAAGCTAGGAATATTGTTGGCTTGTTGTTGCTCCTCTTATTACGGTATGTTCAGAATGAGGGTGCTGCACAGGGTTCATTTTAGACTATAACGACCCTTGCTTATTTATCACTTATGGTAATTAAACAGTTAATAAACAGTTAACATAAAAAAATACTTGCATGACTGTACAGCATAATGCCAACTATGTTAATGCATAATAATCAATAATACTAAAACTTTATTAAAGAGCTTGACCACTACTTATTTACTGATGGCCTCAGCAGCTCGTCAAACCTTTTATGGCCACACCTGGGTACCACAGATCAAATGAATGGAGGGTGGGACCTGCAGTACGTGGTCGTGACCACTATAGAAATGGCAGAGCTGCTGTGTTCCAGATGGACTAAAAAACCTCCGACTTGCACCAGTAACAGCTGATCGGCTAATGAGACATCCTGAGGATCCATCATTTTTATAAAAAAAAAAAAAAGTAGTGAATAACTTGTTTAAATCAATAATGAATTTTCACATACAATGTCACATAATTATAAACCCTGTACATCGAGGAAAAGGCCAGTCCAGAAAAGAAAAAACAGAGCCTAGGCTAATTAATGACAAATATACAATAACCGCAGAAGGCCAAAAAACTGTAAAATTAAACAGTCACTATAGAAAAGTGTGTGAACCCAAGTGTGTCGATGGTTGGTAAAATTAAAATAGTAAAAACCAGACTTAATGAAGAAATACTATATATGACAGATACAGCCTGACATCCCATGTAGCCACTCTCACCTTGATTGGATTCCTTGGCTTTTAAGGTTCCACTCCCAAGGGGCTTGGTATTACAGCTCTGCTCTGTTTTCTTAAAGAGTTGTCCACTACCTTTACATTGATGGCCTATCCTTAGGATAGGTCATCAATGTTTGATCGGCTGGGATCCAACACTCCACACCTCCTCCAATCAGTTGTTCCCGGTCCTGGTGACAGCAGCAGGCAGACAGAAATGGTCAGTTCCGGACCTGCTCCGTTCTCTGATAGTAGCCGCAACTAGATACTGCACATCCGCCTCCCATTCAGATCAATAGGAGGTGCATATGCAGTACCCGGCTGGTATCAGAACACAGATCAGCTCCGGAACTGAGCATTTCCGGCTGCCGCCACCCGGAACTGGAACAACTGATCGGCGGAGGTGCGGAGTGTCGGACCCCAGCCAATCAGACATTGATGCTCTATCCTAAGGATCGGCCATCAATGTAAAGGTAGTGGACAACCCCTTTAAATGAGGCTGAGTTGCAATACAAGACACAACCTAGACTTGAGGGTGTCACTATTCGTCAAAAAAACAAAAAAAGCAGCCATGTTTTTATAATCCTGGATAATCCCTTTAAACTATGTGTCTGTTTTCAATGTTCTAAATTCATATTTTATACATTGCTATAAAACAGTGTCTGAAATAAGTACATAGTAAGTACATATTGTTATTTTTGCTTTTACACATTATTATTTTATAACTCTGGAAAAGAGCATTTGCTTTTATATTTTCTTTGCACCAGTTTGTATTATGACTCCTGCTATGTAGTTCATGTAAGGAACTTACCGTCTTGTGTTAGATCTGTGGTTTTGCTTTGGACTGTAGAGTTGGGTGCACATAACCGGGAAGCTGCCCTCTACTATTGGCGGCTCTTCCAACCACATCCTAATAAAGGAGCATTTGATGATTTCTTCTCGGCACAGACCTATATACAGTATGCTATGCACATCCTCTCCGGTAAGGTAACCCTACTGTGTTATCTTCCTTGGCGTTCTCGTGAAACATTAACAATGCTGTGTGCTATAATCCCTCAGAGTTGAAAGACAAATTGATGTCTGCTACATCTGTATTCTGTTATCTGTCAGCTAATTCTGTATTTATTTCTTGAGATAAGCCTTTGCGAAACAATGGAAAACTCCAGATATTTCTAGTTCATTTGTCTGGTTTAGTTATACAGATAATTGGGCTGGAAATCCCAATTAGAAGTATTTGTACCAACAATCTCCTCGTCTGTGGTAACTATTACAAGTCCAAAAATCTCTCCATCTGTTTTTCATTGATCTGTTATTTGAGAAGACTTATTCTAAAAAGAATTGTTGAACCACTAGCGGGAAAGACAAACTGTATAAATCATTTTTAGATGATGTACAATTGTTCAGTATCAGGATATCTGCTGTCACTCAAACTCGAAATAACTTGTCACATTAGTCTTCCTGTGGACGAGGTATCGAGGGAGACAACTACATTTAACTGTAATTACATTGCCTGTAAATAGATACAGTGGCATGTAAAAGTTACAGCACCCCTCTTCAAAATTACTGTTATTGTGAATAGTTAAGCAAGTTAAAGATGACATGATCTCTAAAAGGCATAAAGTTAAACATGACACATTTTCTTTGTATTTTAGGGGAAAAAAATATTATTTTTTTTTACATTTAAAAATTACAAAAAGGAAAAATGGCTTATGCAAAGGTTTGGGCATCCTTGGAGATTTGTGTGCTCAGATAACTTTGACCAAGGTTTTAGACCTTAATTATCCTGTTAGGGTTATGGCTTGTTCACTATCATTGTTAGGAAAGGCCATGTGATACTAATTTCACAGCTTTAAAAAAACCCAGCCTCCTCTTACCTGGTGTCAAAAAACAGCAGCCATGGGTTCTTGTAAGCAGCTGCCTAGCACTCTGAAAATGAAAATGGTGAAAGTCCACATGCATGAGAAGGCTATTAGAGGATAGCAAAGCCTTTTCGAGTTGCCTTTTCCTCAGTTTGGAATGTAATTAAGAAATGGCCATTAATAGGAACAGTGGAGGTCAAGTTAAAGACTAGAAAACCAAGCAAAATTTCTGTGAGAGCTGCTCGTAGGATTGCTAGAGAGGCAAACCAGAACCTCCTGCTTGACTGTAAAAGACCTTCAGGAAGATTTAGCAGACTCTGGAGTTATGGTACGTTGTTCTACTATTGAGAGACACTTTCACAAATATGGCCTTCATGGAAGAATAATCGGATGAAAACCTCTCCAGCATCCTCACCATAAAATTCAGCATCAGAAGTATGCAAAAGAACATCTAAACAAACTGATGCATTGTGGAAAAAAGTCCTGTGGACCGATGAGGTTAAAATAGAACTCTCTGGCTACTGGACCAATCATGCTTTGGGGTTGTGTTGCATCCAATGGCACATGGAATATTTCATGGTTAGAGAAAAGATCAACAAATTCTTGATGCAAACATAACACCATCTGTAAAAAAGCTGAAGTTGAAAAGAGGAGAAAAGAGGATGGCTTCTACAAATGGATAATGATCCTAAACACACATCAAAATTTACAAATACACTAGCTCAAAAGGCGCAAGCTGAAGGTCTTACAATGACCCTCACAGTTCACTGTTCTGAACAACATTGAAAATCTGTGGCTAGACCTCAAAAGAGCAGTGCATGCAAGACGACCCAGGAATCTCACAGAACTGGAAGACTTTTCCAAGGAAGAATGGATGCAAATCCCTTAAACAAGAATTGATAGACTCCAGGCTGTCTACAAAAAGTGTTTACAAGCTGTGATACTTCCCAAAGGGGGTGCTGCTAGGTACTAACCATGCAGGGTGCCCAAACTTTTGCATCGGCCCATTTTTCTTTTTTTAATTTTTAATGTATAAAAGATGTAAATAATTTCTTTGCCTAAAATACATAGGAAATGTGTCATCTTTAACTTTATGCCTTTTGGAAATCATTTAATCTTCAACTTGCTCAACTGTTCCCAAGAACAGTAATTTTCACCAATGGTGCCTAAACTTTCACTGCATATAATATAAAATAAGAGAAGTAAACATAAAGGGGATAAAAGAGAATATAAAGAAAGTATTCCATCCTCTTAAAGGGAATCTGTCTTCAAGTTTTTGCTGCCTAATCTGAAAGCATCATAATGTAGAGACAGAGATCCTAATTCCAATAATGTATCACTTACAGTCAATTTCACGACTAGTAAATCTGCAGCAGAGAAAAAAACCCATCTTTAATCAAAACTTCATCCAGTGAAGTAAGTGACACATCACTGGAATCAGGGTCTCTGCCCCTATATTATTCTGCTCTTGGATGGGGTAGCAAACACTTGATGACAGATTCCATTTAAAGAGGACGTCACCAACTCAAAAGTGGGCACATTTTACTCCTGATCTTGCCATTGCTTCTGTTCTGAGTGTTCTTTTTTGTGTTTGTTTTGTTTATCTTATTTTGTTTTATAGGATCCACCATAGAGATCCAGAGAAATGGGCTCTTAATTTAGTGCCCACTGTTAACCTGTCAGGTCCTCTTTAAAGGGTACCTGTCATGTGTAAATTTTATTAACCTGCAGATATGGGCTTAATCTGCAGTTTAATAGAGTTTGAATCCTGTCTGGGGCCTGCACACTAAACCCCGCTGCCGGGTGGAAATTAACTTTTATCCTCCTGTCAGTGTTTGGGTGTTAGTCACGGAGTCGGCGCCGTCACGGGTTCAGTCACCATTCTGTGTATGGAGAGTGGAGGTTGTACCCGCACTCTCCTCACTGACTGACAACTGGATCTAATTCAAACAGTGCGGGGGGAGGTGCGGTTACGACGCCATTCTCCATACACAGAGCGGTGAGTGAACCTGCTCTGGCGCCGCCCCCATGACTGAAACCAGAAGGCTGCTGGGAGGATTAAAGTTAATTTCCTCCTGGCAGCCGGGCATGTTCGGAACGCTATTGACCTGGAGAATAACCGCAGGTTAATAACATCCCTTTAAATAATAAATTATATATCTCTGAACCTGCCACTAGAGGGAGCTTATTACATATGGATTTGTATGGTTTCCATGGAATTCTTCAATTATACATTTCTTGCTATTTGCATTAGAAAAAAAAAAAAATTAATTCCATTTAATATTTTATTCTGGACTTCTTAGACGATGGTCTTAAGGTAATAGGAAACCCCTTCCTGTTTTTTGCGTTTGGTCATGAAAAGGGGTCACATACACCCTCGAGTGTTAACAGACTAAAGGAGATATTATACAATTTCTGAATCTATGTAATGAAATGTTCTTTTTAAGTGTTTCTTAGATGAGAACTAATGAGAATAAGTGAAAAATAAAGAAACAGGGGACTTTGCTGTATAAACGTTCGCTCATTCTCTGCCTTATCAATACGTCCCATTAAAGCCGTAACACAATGAAATGATTTTCTTAGTAGGATTCAGACTGACGTTTTATTCAATCCATATGACAGTTTATACAATCCCATCTGGATAGTAAAATTGTTAAGTGAAATGTTAATGGCTGTCTTTAAAACAGAATTATTCGACATCTATTTTTCTTATGTAAGTTATGAGCCTTGTCTTGGCCATAAATACTATACTAAAACATTACAGTTTAACCTGCTAACAAATGTGGATTGTTATAAATGAGGCACTGAAGTGTGAGCCTTGATGAACCATCCCGGTTATATGTCAGGGCAGATACTTTACATAACATTCATTTTTTTAGTGTTTTTTTTTGCTTTTTCTCTTTACAGACGGAGTTGTTTGTTCATTCATTTAAAGACCAGCTTGTCAGCAATGCTCTCTTGGCGCTGTACACGGCACGGCCAGGATGTGCAAACATGAAGCTCACAGACCCGAGAAATAGTCCGATAGATAATGATCTCCAGGGTCAGGACAACGCAGTCCCTATAAGCAGACAAGACTCGATTCCTCACCACTCTGAGTATGATGAGGAAGAATGGGTAAGTAATTCTGCTCCATCGCAGATTGCATATGGACTTTCATTAACTAGATTTGATTGTAAAGCAGTCACCATTTAAAGGCAATCTGTCAGCAGGTTTTTGCTATGTGATCTTAGGACAGCATGATAGGCCTTAAAACACTAAATTCAGCGATGTGATACTTATTATACTGTGTGCTGTTGTTTCCACATAATGAAGGTTTTATCACCAGGAGACTAATACTTCCCAGACTATAGGGCTCGTTAGCAGTTGTCCAACCATGCCCACTCTGTTAAGCAGTTCACTGTGAATAAACAATGTACACAGAGAGCTGTGGTGCAGGCAGGGTTAGCTTAAGGAACTCTGCTTAAGACCGGAGCTCCACTTGCGTTATGACTCATGCGAGTCTCGCATCACTTCACCCGACACGGTCATACCCTCTCCTGCCATGAGCTTCTCAGCTGCATAGAAATACAGGCAGCTGACTCAATCCTGTCAGGAGAGTGTGCGGCCGTGCTGGGTGATGTGATGCGAGACTCGCACGAGTCATACATCATTGGAATCAGGGCCTCTTTTCCAACATTATGCTGCTCTCAGATGAGGTAGCAAATACCCTGTGACCAAAACCGTAATGTTTAGCTCTACTATAAGAATAAACTAAATTTTACCAGTTTGGATTTATTATCCCAGCTCCATTTTAATATTCAATGTTTTAAGTAATGTGTGGACTTAGGCGGGCTTTACACGCTGCGGCATCGCTAGCAATTGCTAGCGATGTCGAGCGCGATAGCACCCGCCCCCGTCGTACATGCGATATGTGGTGATCGCTGCCATAGCGAACATTATTGCTATGGCAGCGTCACACGCACATACCTGGTTGGCGACATCGCTGTGACCACCGAACAATATCTACTTCAAGGGGTAGGTGCGTTCGGAGTCACAGCGACATCACCGCAACGTCACTAAGCGGCCGTCCAATAGAAGCGGAGGGGCAGAGATGAGTGGGACGTAACATCCCGTCCACCTCCTTCCTTCCGCATTGTCGGTGGAGGCAGGTAAGGAGATGTTTGTCGTTCCTGCGGTGTCACACACAGCGATGTGTGGTGCTGCTGGAACGACAAACAACATCGTACCGGCAGCAGCGATATTATGAAAAGCAGAGATGTGTCACCGATCAACGATTTTTGACGTTTTTGCGATCGGTGATTATCGCTCCTAGGATTTACACGCTGCGATGACGGTAAGGGCGCCGGATGTGCGTCACTAACGACGTGACTCCGACGATATATCGTTACCGATATCGCAACGTGTAAAGCCAGCCTTAGAGAGTGAACAATGGTTGGTTTGTCTTATGACAGTTCTGTGACAGTTTAAAGGGAAACTGTCACCTGGTTTTTGCCACCTAATCTGAAAGTGATGTGTCACTTACTGGGCTGTTTAGTGTAGTTTTGATAAAATCCCTATTTAATCAGCAGTAGATTATCATTAGAAGACTACTTGGCGTGCTGTCAGGTAGTCCAACATATTTATGAGCTCTGTATAACTGCTAGATCTGCAGCAGGGAAAACATTGATGTTATCAAAATGGTAGCAAACAGTTCCGTAAGTGCCACATCACTAGAATCAGGGTCTCTGTCTCTACAATATGCTGCTCTCAGATGGGGGAGCAAAAACCTGGTGATAGATTCCCTTTAATTCAATAAAAGGCTTATATTTTGTGATACTCTCACAACTGCATGGAGTTACATGACCCGTCTGTAATGTGGCTCCATTCTAGAACATTACAGCTCAACCCTATGTTTCTGATCTCTAAACCTTGTTCTCTGACAAGTGTACTTAACCCCTTCAGTTCCACTAACGATAGCAACAGAGCCTCAGAGCTCAGGATTTTCCTTTTGACAATTGTTAAGCCCCATGGTTCCTGAAATTTACATATGATCTAGTACTGGTGGACCTGCGTAATAAAAATCTTTAGTAAAGATCAGACGTCTCCATTTCTAGCAGGACATCAGAGGTAGGGCAGAAGCTTGATGCCTAGATAAAATGTCCCAGATTATGTCACTTTGCAGAGATCCCATCACAAAACCCATAGATTTGCAGTAGGTCAAGAAGCAGAGGTGCAATGTTTCCACTGTGACTGGTCCAAGATAAGAAGCTAGATGGAGAAGAGGAACCCAGCATGTGAGGCACCGGGCATTTACTGGAGAACTCAATGCTTCAAAGATACTCTGCTACACCTCTGCCAGTGGGTAACTGTTCATATATAGGCAAGTGCATACGTTTAATGGAAGCCTCTGACAAATGCAAGATAGTGGCATCCGTCACCCATTTACTATTATGGTATCAGGTAAATATAAAAATATTTTTACAGAATACTACAAGGTGGAATGGCATAGTTTACCACTAGAGATGGGCAAATAGGAACTATTTGTGTTCGGATAATGCTTACCGAACACCTATTACTATTCCAGTACTCGTTACGGCAAGAAAAATGCTCTGGTTCCCCATTGACTTGCATAGGTTCATTATTTGTGACTATTACCGGAAAGTACTTTGGGATACGTTCCGAATAATCCGAACACAAATAATTTCTATTTGCCTATCATTATTTACTACAATACATCTTACCCTTTTCTCTAGGGATACTGATGTTTGCTAGCCAGACAGAAGCCGAAAGCAACTTTTTTTGCATCCTTTTAGGAATAAAGAGCTATGGATAGATGTAACATCTATATCAGGAGCATCCCAATGCAGATAAAAAACAGGATTTTATCATGATCTGATGTATACCCATTAATTTAAATAGATATCTACCTAATACATATTATTTTCTGGGTCATTAAAGACCTATCGCAAAGCCAAAAGTGGTCAACTCCAACAAAGCCACCAATAAGCAGCACTTGGCAGATTGTTACCGCCCTTCACACATCTTATTGGTGGGGGTGCTCAAAGTTGGACCACTATGTATCTGTAGCACCCATAAGACACTCAGGGCACTACAAGGAATGGCATCCTCTTGGGGATGCAGGACCTACCCCCGGGGACCTGGAGCAACAGTGCCGATACCACCAAAGCACACCCAAAATCCTAGTTCTCCACTCCACACTGGGCATAGAAGGTTAACCATGGAAGGGGATGGTCGCCATGGGAACAAGTCCCTGGGATTAGCCAGCCTGGTGGGAGGGGTCAGCAGTCAGTCAGTCGAGAGAGGGTAGCACACAGAAGAGGTGTGCGGACGTGCCCGAGCTGGTTCCGTGCAACGGTGACCCCGGGGGCACAGGAGAGAGGTCGTCAAGATGGGTACCAGAGATACAGCTGGGACCGGAGCACGAACGGGGCACAGGGCCCTAGATCAGGCGCCAGTTTTATACGGCTTGGTAAATACCTGCCCGGTGAGGACACCTTCACAGACTTCAATGAACCAAATAATCCAGGGGCATCAGCAGTAAACTAGGATCGGGGTTCGGACAATTACCTCCCCACAGAGTCCGCACTGCCCGCCGTACGGAGAAGGAGACTGTACCCTAAAAGGGACAGTGGGGCCCCAAATGCTCCATGCTACGGGGACCCAACCTACAGAGAATGCCGGGGACAGAGCAACCTGGGTCACTACATTGGCACTGATACTCCTGGGACCTAAACCAGCAACCCCTGGGTCCAAGTGAGTAGAGACTGTTAAAGACAACCTGGTGTGGTCTCCGTTATTACCCTGCAGTATCTCCCAGGCACGGCCCAACCTGCGCAGGGCCTAACATCATTGCTGCAATCACCACCAGCTCTGGGAGTACCCACATTTAGCAGCGGCGGTTCTCCCCATCCTTAACCGCAACCCACAGGTGGCGTCACATGACATTAACTCTTATCCCCCTGTAAATATCCCTCCTTACAAAAGAGGCCCAGGGCACGGGACCGGGCAACGGCCACCAAAGTGACATTCCCAATTATAAGTACTGCCCGGGACCGAGTTTCCCCTTCCTTGGGCAACACATATCCACAACTTATGGTCTGTTTTTAGGATAGGCCGCATGTTTTAAGGAACTGTAAACCTCTTTACTGCCTCATAGTATTTTTCCAGGTGATGTATATGGGCTAAAACACTGCATTTAATAACATAATCTCCTCCTAAATTGTAAATGTTTTCTCTGGAGATGTGAAGCCAAGTTTGATTCACAGTGGGTGTACTTAGATTGGGGTTGTTAATGTACCTGGTATATTATGTCTGCCAAGAGAGGCACCATAATTATAAGATTTTCATCAACCATCTAAATGAGGACAATACGTTTTCAGCCACAGCCAGGCGGTATATTAAGAAAGTACAAAAGCAAAATGAATTGTGAACCGCGAGAAAACTGTTTAACTTGTGTATAATCGCGAAAAATAATAATACCTTAGAGGAACATTGTTTTAAAGACCAGCGCGAATGTGGGAAGACTAATTTTAGCTGTTGTAATTGAAGTGGCTATGATTCATTAGAGCTCCGGATGTAAAGGTAAACCACACAGGGAGATTTCACCCTGCTTCTTGTTAATAGTGTTTACGATAACATGTATTTTTTTCTAAGAAAACTGATGAAAGTTAATTGACAAATTAATTTATTTATTATCTCTATCTGTTTACTCTGCTTTATATGTTTGCTTTTACATATTGCTTTTGTGACTTCTTATCACACAAAACATTTGACACAAGAATGAAAGGATGAAATAATGTTCAGGACAATCAATTCCTATAAATGTACACTCTGGCAATGGAACATTTTTTTTAACCATGTCATATCCGCCTTTTTTCTTGTCGCAATCCAATTTCGGACAAATGGCGACACATACAGTATGTTTAATAATTTTTTTGGAGCAGAGGTCCTCGACCTTTCTGACCTTGAGAGCCACATTCTGCTCTGAGAGAGGGTCGCGAGCTACATCTAGCTCTCACCATAATGACACCCAGAGCCCCTATTACCAGTATAATGAAAGCCAAAGCTTCTCCACAGAAATCATACCCAGATCCAATGGTTCCTACCTGGCCCCCATTTAGATCTGCTCTTCTGTGTGGAGCTACTCACAAACGTCACCATCTGGAGACCCCCTCTTCATAGCTGTTTGTTACACCAGGTGCTTATGCACCAAGTTGGAAGACAGCCACGAGCCACATATCATGGGCTCGCAAGCCACACGTGGCTCCTGAGCTACAGGTTGAGGACCCCTGTTTTAGAGTATAAATCCAGTCAATACAACTTATATCTTCAATGCAGAATGCAATAATAAACCAACCCCATATTCACCATGGTGAGCTTACTCCTGGTATAAGGTGTTTGTATAGGAGAAGAGCAGCAGAGACATCTGAAGTAGTGATGAGCGAGTGCTACAATGCTTGGGTGCTCGAAACAAGCAGATTGGATGAGAAAATGGGCTTGATTCCAGTACCGAGTATAATGGAAGTCAATGGGATACTCATGCATTTTTCCGGAAGGGTCTATCAGAAAAATGCTTGAGTTTTCCATTTATAATTATTTATTTCAATAGTAAAAAAAGCCGCATGGGACCCCTTGTATTTTGATACATGGCAGAGATAACGCGCACAGCTAGAGGCTGCAGCCTCTAGCTGTCTGCTTTATCCGCGTCATTTTTTCAATTATTTATTTATTTTTCCACTCCACAGTCTGACTGCAACCAATCACAGACGCTGTCACAGAGGGTGGGCGGGGGAAGCAGTGAATATGTATGAGATTTAATGAGCGGACTGGGAAGTAGTGTGACAGCTGCAGGGAAGGTCGGTAAGGTTCTGAGATCCCCAAGAGTAGACCCACTGATAGACACAGAAAAGAGTCTCTGTGCAAGATCAAAATCTGGGCCCTTTGCAGCCTAAAGGCTCATCATAATGTGTAATTCCACCTGCTTTGGAGGTAGAAATGGACTCCCTTACCTATTGGGCCCCTGTGCAGCCGCACTGGTTGCACCAATTATATGTCCGCCCCTGAGTAAACCCCTGAACAGCTGCTGAGACTAAGTGCACACAGAACTGAGTATGGAGTCAGTCTGCAGTTGTGCACTTCTGTCTGTTGAGCACTGCTCCGACATCAATTGAGCAATCGGTGGGGGTTTCAGGACCCAGACTCCCACCGATCTACAGTAGCAATAGGGGTGTAACTGCACACCAAAGGCATGTGGAGATACTTAAATACAATTTATTAGGAATATTTCATATCTATTGAGCACACCTCAGTTGATATACAAATATGTAATGTTTCAGTTGCAACACCCTTCCACAAATTGTGGAAAAAAAACAGGAAACAATATAATCATGAATAAATTCGGTAGTGATCATCACAAATGACATAATTTCAAAGCTGTGATTAGATCTAATATTAATATGGAATCTCATCATTAAAGATGTTGTCCACTACTTTTATATTGATGGCCTATCCCTAGGATGGGTCATCAATTCCTGATTGGAGGGGTCTGACCCCTGGCTTCCCAGCTGATCAGCTGTTTTTGGTGCCAGCGACGACAGCAGGTGGCCGGAAATGCTCAGTTCTGGAGCTGTCCTGTCTCTTGATAGTGGCCACGGCCGGGTACTCTGTATATCTGTCTCCTATTCAAATAGATAGGAGGCGGATGTGCAGTACCCGTCCTCAGCCGTTATCAGTTGACGGGGTAGCTCCGGGACTGAGCATTTCCGGCTGCCATCACCACCACTGAGAACAGCTGATCGGAAGGGGTGCAAGGTGTCAGGGCCCTGGCCAATCAGACATTGATAACCTATCCTAAGACTAGGCCATCAGTGTAAAATTAGTGGACAGCCTCTTTAATCATGACATTCCATATACAGTATATACTACTATCATATAAGTAATGCTCACTACACATAAGTTAGAGTGGTCCAAGGTGTGGGGTGGGTTTCCCCTAAACAAAGGTGAATCTGCAAAAAAGAATATTACGACTACCTTTTGCAATAAGCAGATACTCATTCAAATAATTGTTAGATGAAGACAGGAGTAGAAGAAAAGCGATATACAAAACTTGAGTTTATAGATCATAATATGCAAGTATCCAATCTGCTTTGTAAACCAGCAAGAGCAGGAGCAAACAGTACATAGTATACAAGGAATTGATCAATTTTGGGACATTCGTGTAATGATTGCATCTATATAGAGAAGGAAATGTATCCATGTTTAGGAGCTAGAGGTTGAAAGAAGACTAGTCTGTGAAGTGAGGTTATGTTATAAACAAGAGCTCAGCGGGTCTACAGGCAATTAAAGTGCCTGCTGAGTTTTAAAAACATATTCAAAGTTTAGTTACTCTTTAAAGCATCTGCTGTGTCTGAACCTAAATGTCTTTATATGAACACCAGGACTACTCTTACTATGTTACTTAAGATGTAATGTGTTGAACTGAATAAAACCATAAAAAAAGCATTGAAGATATTTTTGTGTCTCCTTTTGGCTTACAATGTGCCATTTTCACAAAGGAAATTTTTGCTATTTTTTAATTACCCAACCAGACATCAGCCATAATAATCAATCTACCTATCAAGGTACATATTGATCAATATGGCTCTTTTTCGCTTTTTCTTTATATAGATGTACAACTTTCTATCTCTAACATGGTATATCTTGCCGAATACAAAATTTATAATAGAGATTTACACCTGCCTTGTGCTATTTACAATACAGATGTCTTTGTATTTGACATTGGTCTTTGGCCCGTCTCAGGCTTCATAGACTACTACCTCTGTTCCCCATATAGCTACATCATATTTGCTATTTTATGTAGATATTGATTTTGGTGGATATAGAGTGCACATACCAAACAGGACCTACAAGTAAGGAAATGCTATATTGCACCCCCTAGGGAGTAAACCTCTGCAGACACAATACAGGACCTCATAGGAGAAACCTCTGCCAATGCTATATTGCACCTCCTAGGGATTAAACCTCTGCAGGTACCATACAGGACAACATAGAGAGAAACCTCTGCAAATGCTATATTGCACCTCCTAGGGAGTAAACCTCTGCAGACACCATACAGGACCTCATAGGAGAACGCTCTGCCAATTCTATATTGCACCTCCTAGGGATTAAACCTCTGCAGGTACCATACAGGACAACATAGAGAGAAACCTCTGCAAATGCTATATTGCACCTCCTAGGGAGTAAATCTCTTCAGACACCATGCAGCACCTCATATGGGAGATAAAAAACCTTTGTAGGCACCATACAACACTTCCTGTGGAGAAACCTTCTGCAAGCAGAATACTGCACCTCCTAGAAAGGAAACCTCTGCAAATGCTATATTGCACCTTCTGTAAGGAGTAAACCTCTACAGACACTCTATAGAATCTCATAGGGAGAAACCTCTGCAGTCATCATACAGCTCCTCCTAGAGAAAAAACCTCTGGAAGCATCATACAGGACCTCTTAGAGAAAAACCTCTGGAAGCACCATACAGCACCTTTTAGAGAAAAAACCTCTGAACATGTCATACAGGACCTCCTAGCAAAAAACTTCTGGAGGTGCCATACAGCACCTCTTAGAGAAAAAACCTCTGAAGGCACCAAATAGCAGCTCATGGAGTGCCCACAGTCCTATTGGAAGAAACCATTATGTGTTCGATGTGCACACAAACCAGCTGTGCACATGAGGTCTTAAGCTCATTTTAGTAGTCCATAAATAAAGCAAACTGGAAGATTTGCAAAAGCTGGCTAGGTGTTTCCATGTGTAAAATGTGAAATTCAGTTCTTTAACATACACTCTGAAAATGAATGTAGCTCACCGACTTCACAGTAGAATTCTTTCCTAACATCTCTGTTATTCCTCAGCATCGTGTATTAGATATCGCTTTGGTTTCATCTATCTGCTGCTATGTTGCTGCTTTTCTATCTCTCGGTTCTTTGTGTAGTCTTGTGTTAGTGTCTCTTTTCTGATGCTTATGTTCTTTTCAGGATAGGGTGTGGGCCAACGTAGGGAAGAGTCTAAACTGCATTATTGCCATGATAGACAGACTTCTTGAACAAGGAGAAAGCACAAAAGATAACCCAGACTCTACAGATGAAGATCTCATCACATCGCACATAAATGGTAAGATATCATCAGATGAATGAAACACATCTGCTTACAAGTATAAGAAGTAGCGCACAATGGACATTCCCTGAGGTTGTTGTACTGTAGACAGCATTTTATCAGCCTTTGTCCCTGCTGCAGTATTATTTATCCAGTGACATTATATTGGATTTCCAGATGTACTGGTCACGCTCAATTGGATGAGTAGAGATAGCATAATGCTATGGTTTCCTTTCAATGTTTCATTTATCTCAGATTATTTTTAGCACTTTTGACAGTCAGCATAAGGTACAGTGCCTACAAGTAGTATTCAACCCCCTGCAGATTTAGCAGGTTTACACATTCGCAATTAACTTGGCATTGTGACATTTGGACTGTAGATCAGCCTGGAAGTGTGAAATGCACTGCAGCAAAAAAGAATGTTATTTCTTTTTTTTTTTTTTTAAATTGTGAAACGTTTATTCAGAGGGTCATTTATTATTCAACCCCTCAAATCACCAGAATTGTTTGGTTCCCCTAAAGTATTAAGAAGTATTTCAGGCACAAAGAACAATGAGCTTCACATGTTTGGATTAATTATCTCTTTTTCCAGCCTTTTCTGAGTAATTAAGACCCTCCCCAAACTTGTGAACAGCACTCATACTTGGTCAACATGGGAAAGACAAAGGAGCATTCCAAGGCCATCAGAGACAAGATCGTGGCAGGTCACAAGGCTGGCAAGGGGTACAAAACCCTTTCCAAGGAGTTGGGCCTACCTGTCTCCACTGTTGGGAGCATCATCCGGAAGTGGAAGGCTTATGGAACTACTGTTAGCCTTCCACGGCCTGGACAGCCTTTGAAAGTTTCCACCCGTGCCGAGGCCAGGCTTGTCCGAAGAGTCAAGGCTAACCCAAGGACAACAAGGAAGGAGCTCCGGGAAGATCTCATGGCAGTGGGGACATTGGTTTCAGTCAATACCATAAGTAACGTACTCCACCGCAATGGTCTCCGTTCCAGACGAGCCCGTAAGGTACCTTTACTTTCAAAGCGTCATGTCAAGGCTCGTCTACAGTTTGCTCATGATCACTTGGAGGACTCTGAGACAGACTGGTTCAAGGTTCTCTGGTCTGATGAGACCAAGATCGAGATCTTTGGTGCCAACCACACACGTGACGTTTGGAGACTGGATGGCACTGCATACGACCCCAAGAATACCATCCCTACAGTCAAGCATGGTGGTGGCAGCATCATGCTGTGGGGCTGTTTCTCAGCCAAGGGGCCTGGCCATCTGGTCCGCATCCATGGGAAGATGGATAGCACGGCCTACCTGGAGATTTTGGCCAAGAACCTCCGCTCCTCCATCAAGGATCTTAAGATGGGTCGTCATTTCATCTTCCAAGAAGACAACGACCCAAAGCACACAGCCAAGAAAACCAAGGCCTGGTTCAAGAGGGAAAAAATCAAGGTGTTGCAGTGGCCTAGTCAGTCTCCTGACCTTAACCTAATTGAAAACTTGTGGAAGGAGCTCAAGATTAAAGTCCACATGAGACACCCAAAGAACCTAGATAACTTAGAGAAGATCTGCATGGAGGAGTGGGCCAAGATAACTCCAGAGACATGTGCCGGCCTGATCAGGTCTTATAAAAGATGATTATTAGCTGTAATTGAAAACAAGGGTTATTCCACAAAATATTAAACCTAGGGGTTGAATAATAATTGACCCACAATTTTATGTTGAAAATGTATTAAAATTTAACTGAGCAACATAACTTGTTGGTTTGTAAGATTTATGCATCTGTTAATAAATCCTGCTCTTGTTTGAAGTTTGCAGGCTCTAACTTATTTGCATCTTATCAAACCTGCTAAATCTGCAGGGGGTTGAATACTACTTGTAGGCACTGTATGTACAGCACTAGCTTATAATATCTATACACATTCATCTATCTCTATTAATACAAATTATCAGACTTTCTTTCTCTTAGGAGTTAATCTAAGGAAGTGATCCTGATTTTAAATTATAGGGTATTCATAGACAGGCTGCAGAATATATTCTCTATATACAGTATGTATATGGTACCGCAGGAAACACGACGATTAGTAATGCTACATTTTCCCTTTGGAAACCGCTGCATTAAAAACATGCAACTAAACTTGCCCTGGCAAATAATTGCAGAAGTCAGATTTTCCATGATCAGCTGATCGCTGTATCTGGCCAGCTTCAATCCTGCCTGTAATAGCTGCACTGGAGATTGCTCAGTTCGGGCCAGTAGTGTAACCATTCTGCGTGTCCAAGCTGTAAATCTTCAGGAGCACACCTCCCCCCTGCAATGAGGAAGCCAGGAGGCAGAGGAGCAGTGTGCTCCTGAAGATTAAATCTTCAGAGTTATCCCCTATTCAAAAGATTTGGAATAACCACTGGGGCATTCATCGATTCTGAGAACTGAACTCTAAAAAGCCCCATCTAAAGGCATTGGGGTTGAGCATGTGTCACTTCATTCTCTATGTAAGGGCTAGAGATAGCCGAGTGCCAAGTACTATAGATAAGGAATAATTTCCAAATCCTATAATGGCATCCTATGAGAAAGATAGTGCTATTGTAATAGCATTCTACACAGCCTAAAAATATTAGGCGATCTGACTAGTTCAGCCTAGAAACAATTATTAGGGAATGTTCACACAGTGCATATTTTTTTTTACCACAAAGATGCAGCGTTTCTGTCCCAATAAATGCACCACAACAAAAACGCATCAAAAAACGAAAACGCGTTTTTGACACGTTTTTACCGCAGTTTTACCTAATGAGAGTAGCACTCCCTCACCCACCCATTTCTGTCCTCTTGCCAGTAACTTGACATGTTTTTTCATGTATACACTATCAGTCATTGAAGAAGGGAGTAGCGATTGATGAGAACTCCCGTCATGAATATAGAGTCCATTGCGCTCTTTATTAGGCTGTATTAGCCAAACAGTATAGTATTTCCTTTATGTTTGTTGTTTTTTTTATATTGCAAATCCTTTTTGAGTTAATGGTTTTTATTAATATATTGGTAAGAAGACTTTTTACTTTTTACTATGTAATGCTATATATTATTTTGGTTTTATGTAACATATAGTCATGGCCGAAAGTGTTGGCATCCTTTAAAATGTTTCAGAAATTGAAGTATTTCTCCGAAAAAATTATTGCAATAACACATGTTTTGTCATACACTTGTTTATTTCCTTTGTGTGTATTGGAACAACACAAAAAAAAGCAAAAAAAAAAAAGCAAATGGGATATAATTTCCCACAATACCCCAAATATGGGCTGGGCAAAATTGTTGGCACCTTTCCAAAATTGTGCATAAGCAACTTTGTTTCAAGCATGTGATACTTGTTGAAACTCACCTGTGACAAGTAACAGGTGTGGGTACTATAAAAAATCTCACCTAAATCCAGATAAAAGGGGAGACGTTGACCCAGTGTTTACATTGTGTATCTGTGTGTGCCACACTAAGCATGGAGAACAGGAAGAGGAGAAGAGAACTGTCTAAGGACTTGAGAACCAAAATTGATGAAAAATATCAACAATCTCAAGGTTACACGTCCATCTGCAGAGATCTTAACGTTCCTTTGTCCACAGTGCGCAACATAATCAAGACGTTTACAACCCATGGCACTGTAGCTAATCTCCCTGGACATGGATGGCAGAGAAAAATTGATGAAAGGTTGTACTGCAAGATAGTGTGGATAATGGATAAGCAGCCCCAATCAAGTTCCAAAGAATTTCATACTGTCCTGCAGGCTCATAGTGCATCAGTGTTAACGGGAATTATACGTCGACATTTGAATAAAATTAAACTCTATGGCAGGAGACGCAGAAGTAGAGATTAGCGAATCCGTGAAAGTTCGGTTCAGTGGGTGCAGCCGAACTGTACCTACACGAGTTCTGACTTGGTCCGAATCCCAATGTAAATCACTGATTGGCAGTTCGGTCTCTGCCCACATACAGCCAGCCATAAGCAGAAAACTTGCAGGGGAGGGTGCGCGGGGTATTTCCATTTTTTGGGGGATGGTTGCCCACTACATCTGATCATGCTATGGTTACCCCCAATGTGAGATGATCAAACACTGCAAGCGTCTCGCAATGGGTTTAGAAACAAGCATAGCTGAGCACAGTGATACTCACGCGACTGATCAGCATACCTAAAGCACTCGAACTGCGAACTCTTTGTTTTTTTTAAATTTAGTGTTTGGCCTGAAAACTGAACACCAAACATTGGGTTTTCTCATCTCTATCCAGAAGGACCCCACTGCAGACACTGGGACATTTAGACTGCAGTTTACCAAAATGTATATGAGTAAGCCAAAATCCTTCTGGGAGAGCATTTTGTGGAAAAATGTGAATAAGGTAGAGCTTTTTGGTAAAGCACATCACCAATTTAACAATTACCAATAACAGAATGAGGCCTACAAAAAAAAGAACACAGTACCTACAGTCAAGTATGGTGAAGGTTCAAAGATGTTTTGGGGTTGTCTTGCGGACTCTGGCACTGGGTGTCTTGACAATGTGCAAGGCATCATAAAATCTAAAGATTTTCAAAGGATTTTACAATATAGTGCCCGGTGTTAGAAAGCTGGGTTTGCGTCATGGGTCTTTCAGCAGGGCAATAACCCCAAACGTCCTGCAAGAAGCACCCAGAAATGGATGGAAACAAAGCGCTGGATATGTCTTAAGTGACCAGCAATGAGTTCAGATCTAAACCCCATTGAACACCTGTGGAGATATCTTAAAATTACTGTTGGGAAAAGGGCACCCTTCAAAAATGAGTGACCTGGAGCAGTTTACATCCAAAATTCCAGATGAAATGTGTAAGAAGCTTGTTGATGGGAATATGAAGCGATTTATTGCAGTTATTTATTCCAAAGGATGAGCATCCAAATAGTAAGTTGAGGGTAGCAACAATTTTGTCTGGCCCATTTTTGGACAAAATTATGTCCAATTTGCTTTTTTTTTTGTGTTGTTTCAATACACACAAAGGAAATAAACATGTACATAATAAAACATGTAATATCAAAATTTTTCTGGGAGAAATACTTTATCTAAAACAATTTCAAGGGTGCCAACACTTTTTGGCATGACTGTATAGTATCTTTTTACATGTAAATCTATATCATTTTCGAAGGCTATAGTCACTCCTTGTTATTGGAAAGCACTTGTAACCATATGGTCAAAAATGCTGTTATCTTAATGGAGTTTTCCACTACTAATGTGATCCCCTTTCATTTAGCCTAACTATTCCTAACTAACACTTTCCTGATATGCTACTGCTACCTACCCTGCAACTATTTTAATGTTCTAGCTTTCATAATTCCAGTCTGGTGACCGGAATCAGACAAACTGAGCAGGGCATGTCACTGGTGGGGGTTGGGCTGCCTCTCTGAATGACAGCAGTCTGGGCACGCATGCCCAGATCACACTTCACTCTTCTCTCCGCTTTTCAATGCAGTGCTTTCATTTGATAAGAGCTGTGATGTACCAATCATTAGATAGTATATCACAGTTTGATATACTGTACTATCCAAGTATCTGTACAATGCAATGCTTGTCACATGAAAGCACTGCATTGTAAAGCAGGTTGAGAGGAGAGTGAAGTGTGATCTGGGCATGCGTGCCAAGACTGCTGTCATTCACAGAGAGGCTGCCTCATGCCCACCAGTGATGTGCCCTTCTCAATTTGTCCGATATCGGTCTCTAGACTGGAAGGATCAAAGCTAAAACATCAACATAGGAATATAGGAGCCACAGAAAGATCAGCTTACAGGAGCAGGGTGGGCAGCAGCAGCAAATCTGGCAAGTGTTATTTAGGAATAGTTAGGACAAATCAAAGGGGGTCACATTAATAGCAGAAAACCTCTTTAACAACTTGGCCTTAATAATATATTAAATATATTAGTGAATCATTATATTTTATATCCTACAATCAAATAGCATACAGTGCCTGAAGCAAAATGATACTTTCCAGAAAATAAACCCATCAGAACAAGTTCTATGCTGACACTGAACCAGCAGGGAATACCAGGAGACTTCAACTCTAAAACTTGCAGAATGTAACTGCAATTTTACACAATAAAATGAGCTGCAAATTGGACTTACTATAAGATAATCATTTTACTCTTCAGTTTAGTATATATAAAATGTAAAATATGTTTCTAAAGCCTGCTTTACACGTTGCAATTTCGCATACGATATCGTATGCGATTTGCAACGCCCCCGTTGTATGTGCGGAACGTTCAATTTGTTGAACGTGCCGCACATACGATTAACCCCCATCACACATACTTACCTACCATACGACCTCGATGTGGGCGGCGAACGTCCACTTCCTGGAGTGGGAGGGACGTTTGGCGTCACATCGACATCACACGGCAGCCAGCCAATAGAAGTGGAGGGGCGGAGCTGAGCAGGACGTAAACATTCCGCCCACCTCCTTCCTTCCGCATTGCTGGCCGGGAGCCGCAGGAGGCAGGTGAGATCTGTTCATCGTTCAGTGTCTCACACTGCAATGTGCGCTACCCCGGGTACAATGAACAATCTGACGTTCAATTCGTCAGGAATGAACGACGTGCATGCGATGAACGTTTTTTCGTTCAATCGCAATTGCACGTCGCTGTCACACGCTACAACATACCTTACGATACCAGATGTGCGTCACTTACGACATGACCCCGCCGACACATCGTAAGATACATTGCAGCATGTAAAGCAGGCTTTAGGCTAAGGGGTACTTTGCACATTGCGACATCGCTACTGTGATATCGTCAGGGGGGTCAAATCGAAAGTGACGCACATCCGGCGCCGGTAGCGACATCGCAACGTGTAATGCCTAGATGCACCGATAAACGATAGCAAAAGTGTCGTAAATCGGTGATCTGTGTAGCGTCGTTCATTTCCATAATGTCGCACCAATAGGAGATACAAGGTTGTTCCTCATTCCTGCGGCAGCACACATCGCTGTGTGTGAAGCCGCAGGAGCGAGGAACATCTCCTTACCTGCCTCCACCGCCAATGCGGAAGGAAGGAGGTGGGTGGGATGTTTACGTCTTGCACATCTCCGCCCCTCCGCTTCTATTGGCCGCCTGCCGTGTGATGTTGATGTGATGCCGCACGACCCGCCCCCTTAGGAAGGAGGTGGGTCGCCGGCCAGAGCGACATCGCAGGGCAGGTAAGTGCGTGTGAAGCTGCCGTAGCGATAATGTTCGCTAGGGTAGCTATCACAAGATATTGCATGTGCGACGGGGGCGGGTACTATGTCGCTCGGCATCGCTATCATCGGCTAGCGATGTTGCAGCGTGCAAAGTACCCCAAAGTCCATGTGCCCACGGGAGAACATACCTGCGGATTTTGCTGTGAAAAACCCGCAGATTTTCTAGATTTTCCAGATAAATCTGCGTGTTTACGCAAGTACAGACACTCCCCATGTTATCCTATGGGATTTGGGGAGTGCTGTTTCCATGTTGCGGTATGTGCGGCTGCGGAACATGCTGCGGATTTCCCGCAGCTGCATGTAACTGCATATCAATTATTCCTGCGGAAATATCTGCGGATTTCCTGCCTTTCCACTATGAAGAAACAGGGTGGGAAATCCGCAGGAATTCCGCATGAAATTCGCACTGTTTCCGCAGGTTCACCGCAACAATTCCGCAGAAATACCACATCAGTGGATAGCTGCAGATTCCAGGGAGTTGCTGCGTGAACCTGCGGACATACCTGCAGAAAAGTCCGTAAGTACGTTCTCCCGTGGGCACAGGGCCTAAGAGACGTGTGCACAAGCCTGAAGTGTGAATTTTAGAACATGCTTTATTCTGTAATTAAATGCTTCCTTTTGTGCAGGTTTCATTTAAAATAGTTTTTTTAAATAACAACCCCCATCTCACCCCACATATTCAGCGCTATATATGTAAGTGGCTTATAACTTGGAGTACTACTGAGGATAATATTTTATTAGCTTTTCTTTTTATTCACTATATAAATTAAACCATGAGGGCTCGATGTCAGGAGGACATATATACAGCATTTCTTTGCTTAGGAAAAATACAGCGCGGCGATATATCTTCATAGTTCCTCTCTGACGACAAGTAAATTACATGCAGCGGAGTGTGGAGAGCCACAAGTGGTTTGGGCCAAGGTCAGGGGGAATAAATAGATCCAAGCTTTCTTTTATGCGCTGGTTGACAAAGTTTCTGCAGATACTATACACAGCCGGATAGGAATGACATCATAGCTATACATAGCGTTCTACGTTACTGCCCCATGTGTTATATAAGTTCCTGAACCCAATGCTGTGTATAGGACTCATTATTTCAGAAGGATTGCTGCCTGTTAGATCATTATTTAGGACTGGATACACAGCTATTATTTTCATAATCCCTTTATCAGTGACTTCACTTCAATGCATCCAAATGCGGAAAAACCGAAACTCACAAAGCTTCGTAAAAACTCAGAAGAGCAGTAGTGTGTGACTTGTAAGGCAGCGCCACCTACTGAGGCCTCGGAGAATGGCGCAGTAAAAAAGCAGGGTTCTAATACGTTTTCTATAAAGGCAGTAAACAAAAAATATTCTCATTCATCAATATGTAGCATGTATCCCCCCCAAAAAAAAATAAAAAATGAAGGTCACCTAAATTCAGCATCCATGCCTTACTTTGTGTGCATAATTTTGGATGCAGTTTCCCTTCCGTTATATTCATATATGCGTACAACATTTAGTTAACAGCAGTAACATTTACTGAGCAGTGACATTTCGGCTGTATAGGTGAAAAAAAAATGCTTATTAAAATTTTTCATAGAGCAAAGCGCCCAGACTGGGATGTTGTGTGTCTGATCGCAGGAAGAAACCCGCACATCCTAGGCAGGATTAGAGCGCAGAGAGATGTTCATCTCCTTGCTAGAAGAATAATTGCGGCAGAACCAGGGCTCAAGGGTTTTTGGTCATTTAATTGCATCTGTTGGGATTTTATCATATTATTTAGAAATAGAAACCAATTTACCGAGTTTATCATCGGCCTGAAGATAGCGCATGAGAATTTGTCAGTTTAGCGGCAGCAATAAACTGTCATTCCAGTAAAGCTATTTCCCATCGAAGCCTTTAAGGTCAGGTCAGGTCCTAGCGTGTAATGTTATCCTACCATGATGGGGAGAAAAACTGGACGTGTCAGTCTGCACCAATCTGGCTTAGGGAATTTAATAGGCACCTGACATATCACATCATGAAATACTAGAAGACGCCATTAAAGGGAACCTGTCACCATTTTTTTGGTCTATAAGCTGCGGCAACCACCAGTGGGCATTTATATACAGCATTCTAACATGCTGTATACAGTATAAGAGCCCAGGCCGCTGTATACAACATAAAAAACACTTTATAATACTCACCTAAACTGGTCGCTGCGGTGGATGTGACTCAGATGAGTGTCTTCATCCTCCGGTGCCTGCGACGCCTCCTTCGGTCATTTTTGTCGCCTCCTCTATCATCCTTCTGAAGCCGCGGTGCATGACGCGTCCGACGTCATACACACTTGCCGGCATTCAGGTCCTGAGCAGGGCAGATCAAAGTATTATAGTGCGCATGCTCGGGGCCGGCGAGTGTGTATGACGTAGACACATCATGCACACAGGCTTCAGAAGGAGGACGAAGATGGCCGAAAGAGGCGGCGCCGGCACCGGAGGATGAAGACGCCCATCTGAGCACATCTACCGCAGAGACCGGTTTAAGTGAGTATTAAAAAAGTGTTTTTTATGTTCTACACAGCGGCCTGGGCTCTTATATACAGCATGTTAGAATGCTGTATATAAGTGCTCACTGGTGGTGGCCGCAGCTTATAGGGAAAAAAACTGGTGACAGGTTCCCTTTAAAAACTATTGTTCTTATGAGTAGGGAGCGATTTGGTAAGCATGGCCTGATCATGTTGTTGGGGTATAGAGGGGAAGTGATAGGATATAGCTCCTGAACCCCAACATTGAATTAGGAATATCTTCATGTCGTTAAGTATATATATTATGACATTGAAGCACGCGGAAGATCTGGCAGGGAGAATTATTACTGAGCTGCTCTCAAATATGCTTAAAGGCTAAATTGTTCTTGACCAGGAATGTTTCTATAACAATAACGCACTGAAAATAATAAAAAGAAAATGGTATTCATAATTTATCAGAATATTGATCCCATTCTGAAAATGATGTGCTGTTCTACATTTCTAGTGTTTGCTCGAATTTTTATGAACTGCACAAGTGGTACAAGCTGTTTTCCCACAACGGGCAATTACTCTAAAATGGACCCAAAATATTATACATATGCAATAATGTTATATAGCATCCACTGTATACTATTTTTTAGTGAAATCTATAATGCTATAATGAAAGAAAACAACATATTGCTTGTATTATACTGCTATATTAGAAGAAGCAAAACAACAAGTATAAAGGGTACCTGCCAGCACACAATGTCTGCTGAAACCTTACCAATCTAGTATCGACAGCCAATCCCCAGGATGGGCCATCAATATAAAAGTCTAGGTAAACACTTTGAAATCTACATGATATGACAGGTGTCTGAAACTCGGCGGAGTATACCGCACATAGAAAAATATTTCATTTGTCGGGGGCCGCATTCTTTGCTGGACAAAGCGACATTTTTAGGGATAGCATATTTTTTCGCTCATTTATTATAACAAATGTGCATATTTTTTATTTCAGTTGTGCTCAAACGTTTACATACCCCAGTAGATTTTTTGCTTTCTTGGCCTTTTTACAGAGAATATGATAGCACAAAATCTTTTTTTCCACTCATGGTTATTGGTTGGGTGAAGCCATTTATTGCCAAACTACTGTGTTTTCTCTTTTTAAATCATAATGACAACCAAAAACATCCAAATGACCCTGATGAAAATTCCACATACCCTGGTGATTTTGGCCTGATAACATTCACAGAAGTTGACACAAATGGATTTAACACTAGAAGTCCCAGAGAGGGCTCATTTAACATTTCTACCTTTGGAACCCAGAGACGGGTCGAATGACCTGAAGGATTTTAGCTAACATCCTATAATCACCATCTTTTGTTCTGTAATTAACCCCTTCACGACCGCGGGCAGTAAAATTACGTCCTATTTTAACGTGACTTAAAGACCAGGGACGTAATTTTACTGCCTAAACTTCATTTGATTGCCGTGGCCATAGCAACGGCTTTCAAATGATGTCCCCTGCTGTTTCTTACAGCAGGGGACCTTTGCTTGACCCCAGGGGGGGCGGCATCGCCACCCCCTATCGACGATCGATGTGATTGGCTGTTCAAATCTGAACCGCCAACCACATCGTTCGCACTAATTTCGGCAAAAATAATGCCCGAATTAGTGCGATACTGTGAGATCCAGCTATGAGATGCCGCAGCTGCTGCAGCATATCATAGGTGGACCTCAAACATGTCGCCCCCAGCCCCTGCAGCACTGATTGGAGCGATCGTGCTATGACGCGCAATCGCTCCAATCAGTGTGCAGTGGGGTGGTCTGATCTGCCGGTGGCCGCCTCCCCAGGCCTGTGCTGGCCTGCGAGCCCTCCCCCAACATGTCTGCAGCGTGCAGTGGCTGGTACTTGTGCTACCACGCCACCGCCGCTGCTGCCGCCGCCGTAGCTGAGGTCACCGCTTCTGCTGCACGTGAGTACTGTGCTCACCTTGCAGCCCGTGCGCGCTCCCGTGGTGCCCCTGGGCGCTCCCGTGTTAGCCCCTGCCCGTGCCCCCCCCTGCGATCTGCCCCCCCGACATCCCGATCTGCTCCCCCCCCCCCGACATCCCTATCTGCTCCCCCCGCGATCTGACTGCCTCCCCCATTATCTCTATTCTGCTTCTGCAGCTCCCTCTCCGGTCTCCCCCTCTGCTCTCCCCCCTCCCCCTCTGCTCTCCCCCCCCTCTCCCCCTCTGCTCTCCCCCGACGTCCTCTTACCTGTCTTCACCGGCCCGATCACATCTGCCTCCATCGCTGGGTCCTTCCTGGGCATTCTGCTGATTTGCCTGCTGCTCCTGTAAAGCTGTTCCTCCTGCAGCACTTCTGGTCAGTGATCCTCTGGGTACTGTGAGAATAACTTTTTTTTTTTTTTTCTGTATCCCCTGTCCATTTTTACACCTCATCCGTCCGTGCGTCCCGCCAAGCGCTGATCAGGGATGCAGATAACGTATCTGCATCCCTGCTCAATTTTTGGCGGTACTTTTTTTTCCGTATCCCCGACGCTTTTTGTATCGCATCCGTCCGTGCGTCCCGCCAAGCGCTGATCAGGGATGCAGATAACGGATCTGCATCCCTGCTCAATTTTTGGCGTGACTTTTTTCCGTATCCGCAACGCTTTTTGTATCCCATCCGTCCGTGCGTCCCGCCGATCGCTAATCAGGGATGCACATAACGGATCGGCATCCCTGCTCAATTTTTGGTGTGACTTTTTTCCGTATCTGCGACGCTTTTTGTATTGCATCCGTCCGTGAATCCCGCCAAGCGCTGATCAGGGATGCAGATAACGTATCTGCATCCATGGTCAATTTTTGACGTGACTTTTTTTTTTACGTATCCCCGACGCTTTTGTATCGCATCCGTCCGTGCGTCCCGCCAAGCGCTGATCAGGGATGCAGATAACGGATCTGCATCCCTGCTCAATTTTTGGCATGACTTTTTTCCGTATCCGCAACGCTTTTTGTATCCCATCCGTCCGTGCGTCCCTCCGAGCGCTAATCAGGGATGCACATAACGGATCTGCATCCATGGTCAATTTTTGGCGTGACTTTTTTTTTTACGTATCCCCGAAGCTTTTTGTATCGCATCCGACTGTGCGTCCTGCAGCGGCCGATCAGTGCACTGCGTCTGTGCGTTTGAAAAGTCAAATGGCGCTCCTTCTCTTCTGAGCCCCGCCATGCGCCCAAACAATTACTTTCCACCACATATGAGGTATCTGCGTACTCAGGAGAAAATGCACAATACATTTTATGGTGCATTTTTTCCTGATAGCCTTGTGAAAAAAAGCTACCTAGTTGAAGCAACCGTTTTGTGGTAAAAAAACATTTTTTCTTTTCACGGCTCAACGCTATAAACTTCTGTGAAGCCCCCAGGTGTACAAAGTGCTCACTAAACATCTAGAAAAATTATTTGAGGGCTCTAGTTTCCAAAATGGGGTCACTTGTGGCGGAGCTCCATTGTTTAGGCACCTCAGGGGGTCTTCAAACCCGACATGGCGTCCGCTAATGAGTGCAGCTTCTTTTGCACTCAAAAATGCAAATGGCGCTCCTTGCCTTCCGAGCACTGCAGTGTGTCCAAACATTTGATTTCCACCACATATGAGGTATCTGCGTACTCAGGAGAAAATGCACAATACATTTTATGGTGCATTTTTTCCTGTTACCCTTGTGAAAAAAAAGCTACCTAGTTGAAGCAACCGGTTTGTGGTAAAAAAAATTTTTTTTCTTTTCACGCCTCAACGCTATAAACTTCTGTGAAGCCCCCAGGTGTTCAAAGTGCTCACCAAACATCTAGAAAAATTATTTGAGGGCTCTAGTTTCCAAAATGGGGTCACTTGTGGGGGAGCTCCATTGTTTAGGCACCATAGGGGGTCTCCAAACGTGACATGGCATCCGCTAATGATTCCAACCAATTTTGCTGTCAAATGGCGCTCCTTCTCTTCTGAGCCCCGCCATGCGCCCAAACAATTACTTTCCACCACATATGAGGTATCTGCGTACTCAGGAGAAAATGCACAATACATTGTATGGTGCATTTTTTCCTGTTACCCTTGTGAAAGAAAAAGCTACCTAGTTGAAGCAACCGGTTTGTGGTAAAAAAAAATTTTTTTCTTTTCACGGCTCAACGCTATAAACTTCTGTGAAGCCCCCAGGTGTTCAAAGTGCTCACCAAACATCTAGAAAAATTATTTGAGGGCTCTAGTTTCTAAAATGGGGTCACTTGTGGGGGAGCTCCATTGTTTAGGCACCTCAGGGGGTCTTCAAACCCGACATGGC
Organism: Anomaloglossus baeobatrachus; assembly: GCF_048569485.1. Classification (NCBI taxonomy): domain Eukaryota; kingdom Metazoa; phylum Chordata; class Amphibia; order Anura; family Aromobatidae; genus Anomaloglossus; species Anomaloglossus baeobatrachus. Next base: position 223,391,825 of record NC_134353.1, read on the forward strand.
GTCCGCTAATGAGTGCAGCTAATTTTGCGTTCAAAAATTCAAATGGCGCTCCTTCCCTTCCGAGCTCTGCCGTGCGCCCAAACAATTGAATTTTACCACATATGGGGTATCAGCGTACTCAGGAGAACATGCACAATAAATTGTATTGTGCACTTTCTCTTTTCTCCCTTGTAAAAATGAAAATTTTATGGCTAAAGTAACATTTTTGTGTTTAAAAAGAAAAATTTTCATTTTTTCCTTCCACATTGCTTTGGTTCCTGTGAAGCACCTAAAGGGTTAATAAACTTATTGGATGTGGTTTTGAGCAGTGTGAGGGGTGCAGTTTTTAGAATGGGGTCACTTTTGGGTATTTTCTGTCACCTAGGTCTCTCAAAGTCACTTCAAACGTGATGTGGTCCCTAAAAAAAATTATTTTGTAAATTTTGTTGGAAAAATGAGAAATTGCTGATGACCTTTGACCCGTTCTAACTTCCTAACGAAAAAAAAATTTGTTTCGAAAATTGCGCTGATGTAAAGTAGACAAGTGGGAAATGTTATTTAGTAACTATTTTGTGTGACCTCTCTCTCAGATTTATGGGCATAAATTTTCAAAGTTTGAAAATTGCGAAATTTTCAAAATTTTCGCAAAATTTCCTAAATTTTCACAAATAAATGCAAAAAATATTGGCCTAAATTTACCACTGACATGAAGTACAATATGTCACGAAAAAACAATCTCAGAATCGCCAGGATCCGTTGAAGCGTTCCAGAGTTATAACCTGTCAAAGTGACACTGGTCAGAATTGCAAAAAATGGCCCGGTCATTAGGGTGTTTTAGTGGCCGGGGGTGAAGGGGTTAAGGCCATTACTGTTCCACCACAGGAGGTTGTTGTTTTCCATTGAGTTTAGCCATTTAGTTTCTAGTTAGTTAGGTCAGTTTGGACTTAAGCCTGCTTTACACCAGGCAATCTATCGGGTGATAGATCGTCGGGGTCACGGTTTTTGTGACGCACATCCGGCATCGCTGGCGATGCCGGCCTGTGTGACACCTCCTAGCGACGCAGTATCGCTCACAAATCGTGAGTCGGGTACTGCTCGTTAGGTTCCATAATATCGGTTACTTTAGTCGCCCATCGTTTCCGTGGTAGCACACGTCGCTCCGTGTGACACCACGGGAACGATGAGCAGCTCACCTGCCTCCCGCGGCCGCCACCGGCTCTATGTGGAAGGAAGGAGGTGGGCGGGATGTTTACATCCTGCTCATCTCCGCCCCTCCGCTCTGATTGGCCGGCGGCCGTGTGACGTCACTGTGACGCCGAACGTCCCTCCCACTCCAGGAAGTGGACGTTCGCCGCCCACAGCGAGGTCGCACGAGAGGTAAGTATGTGTGACGGGGTTTAGTAACTTTGTGCGACACGGGCAGCGATTTGCCCGTGACGCAAAAAGGACGGGGGCGGGTACGATCGATTGTGAAATCGCACAATCGATCGTACCGTGTAAAGCAGGCTTAAGGGTCATTTGACCCTCTTTCGGGACTTCAGGGGGGAGCTCGAAATTCCTGGGACTTCTAGTGTTAAATGGCTAATAAAGGTAACATCCTCACCTGTGACCTGTTTGCTTGTAATCAGTGTGTGTGCATAAACACTGAGTGAGTTTCTGGGGTCCAGACAGACTTTTTCATCTTTCATCCAGCCTCTGACGTTTCTGGATTGTGAGTCATGGGCAAAGCAAAAGAATTGTCAATGGATCTCATTTTTCTTTTATTAAGCAAGTCCAAGGACGTGTATCAGCCCATTCAAAGCTTTCATCAACCCCTATTAGTGGAGTGCCGATCATTCAGGATTTGTCACACAGTTTATAGAAGATCTCTGGTAGCCTTATACACAGTGAATGGAGTATCATCATTTTCATAGGTTTAGTCACAGTTAGAATTATACTTGCCTTCAGAATTGCAGGTAGAAGGAATGAATAATTTCATGTAAGCCATATAGGAAGAATCTATATTGTTCTGTCCCTACTAGATGAAAACTCAATTGCAATTTACTACTAGATAAGTAATAGTCCACAAGGGATGCTGAGGGTTTTTTTTCATTGGAACACTGAACTTAGGCCTGTTTCAGACATCAGTGATTCTGGTACGTATGTGCTAGTTTTTATACGTACCAGAATCACGGACATACACAGACCCATTATAATCAATAATCAATGGGTCTGCGCAAACACATCATTTTTCACTGACCATGTCTCAGTGCGGCGTACACACGTGTCTGTGATTGCCGCACGGAGAAAGAAAAGTCTGGTTTTTTTCTGGCATCACTGATGTCCCACGGACCACACAGTGGTGTGATCCGTGAAACACGTACCAGAAAAAAACATATATTGAAAATAAAAAACATTTTTAACTCACCTTCTCCAGCAAAGCTGTCTCCGGCCTCAGCTGGCTGCTGAATCAGAGCCAACTCATTAATGCATGCATATTCATGTATGCAGGCACAGCCGACCCGGAAGTAGCTGCAGCGGAGGTCAGCACCAGCCAGAAACACAGCAGAGCCAAAGAGTTGAGCACCACGGGCAGCAGGAGCAGGGACAGGTAAGTGTACGTCCATGTGCAATCACAGATAACGGATCACGTATCACGGATTGCACATGGACAACCCACGTGTGCCATGAATCACGGCACACGGAGGGAGATATGCGTTGTTTTACACGTCAGTGAAAACCGTCTGTGTTTTTCACTAACGTGTGAAACAGGCATTACACAGATAAAAGGAAACTGAAGATTATGTCCCCCCCACCCCGTCTGAGTCTGCAGGATTTTATGGACTTTTTGGATACAGTCTTGTAAAAATCCTTCAAAGAATACACAGTTTAGTATACTGTGTTTACAATCTGCCATTTTTAGCTAGTAATTAGCTATGTGATTAGGTAAGGGCCTTGTAATTTTAAAAAATTAGAGCACAGGGTCAATGGAAATCATATCTCTTAAAACCCCATAATACACTAATAATGATTGTTTAATACTTGATTTCACAAAGTGATGTGCTGGGCAGGGCCCAAACGCTGAGGGACAGGAGAGAACTGGGATGCCCCCTAGAAGACCCAATGAGACCCGTTACATGCCCCATTCACCTTATTCTGGATAAAAAAAATATTCCCTTACACACCTCTGTCGAATAATAAATAAAATGATATGGCTCCTAGTATATGATCGTATAGTTACATAGGTTGAAAAATGACCTAGGTCCAACTAGTTTAGTAGTATTCAACATAAAAACCGTTAAAAAATAAAAAAGTCACTTGTGCTTTTTATTTTCATTCTATTTCCAAATAAAATTTTCATTTTCTATTGCTCAAAAAATATTACAAAAATGTATATACATTGTATGTACTCCAAAATATAAGTAAATCTAGCTTTATAAAAGATATGGCTCCCAGAATAAGGGGATGAAAAACAAATACTGCATCCTATATGCTATGATGTGCCGCATCATTAATAGGGTGTAAGGTTGAAACTTCTGTCCTTGTAATTCTTATGATTAGTGTTTCTTTAAAGGGGCTGTTTCTTTAAAGTACCACTCAAACGTTTTTTTTTTTGTTTTTTTTTGGGGGGGGTTCAGCACGGGAGTGTCACTTTAAATCTGAATCCCCTGCTCCTGTCTTACACTCCAGCGGCTTCACCTTTTTTCAGCGTTGCTCCGGTCCCGGTGTGCCATCTTGTATTCTGGCCCCCAGGCTCTGACCTCAGAAGGGCAGATCAAAGTGCGCATGTGCAGAAGTGCAATGATAGCCTCTGTGTGAATGAAGCAGGACGTGTCATGTACTCAGGGCTGGGCAGAAGGACAGCGACTGCACAAGATGGAGGAGGCACTGAATCGGGAGCAGCGACACCCATCAGGCCTGACCACCCCCTAGGTGAGTAAAATAAAGGTGTTTTTTACCTTCTATAGAGCGGCCCGGGCTCTTATATACAGTACTCTGGTATGCAGTATATAAGGGCTCACTGGTGGCCGCAGCTCATAAGGCAAAAACATGGCGACAGGTTCCCTTTAAAAGCAATACATGTCAAGAAAAAGATATGCAAAGCTAAAACATCAACATAGGAATATAGGAGCCACAGAAAGATCAGCTTACAGGAGCAGGGTGGGCAGCAGCAGCAAATCTGGCAAGTGTTATTTAGGAATAGTTAGGACAAATCAAAGGGGGTCACATTAGTAGCAGAAAACCTCTTTAACAACTTGGCCTTAATAATATATTAAATATATTAGTGAATCATTACATTTTATATCCTACAATCAAATAGCATACAGTGCCTGAAGCAAAATGATACTTTCCAGAAAATAAACCCATCAGAACAAGTTCTATGCTGACACTGAACCAGCAGGGAATACCAGGGGACTTCAACTCTAAAACCTGCAGAATGTAACTGCAATTTTACACAATAAAACGAGCTGCAAATTGGACTTACTATAAGATAATAATTTTACTCTTCAGTTTAGTATATATAAAATGTAAAATTTGTTTCTAAGGCCTCTGCCACACTCACGTGAAATTCACGCACGTGCCGAGAGACACGTATTTTCCCTGCGTGTTGTGTGCAGGTAAGTACGTGTCTCTGGTACGTGCGTGACACGTGTGTTCTACGTGTGCTATCCGCGATAGCACATGTAGAATCAGTAATTATTATACTCACCTGGTCCTTCCTGATGTCCGCGCTGCTGTCCGTGGTGCTGATCCTCGGTCTCCAGCCCTCCCGTCTCCCCGCTGCTGCTGCTGCCAGGCTGTGAAGTGAATATTCAATGAGAATAATGAGCGGCGGTCGGCAGCAAGAGGCAGCAGCGGCAGAGACAGGAGGGCTGGAGAAGGTGAGTTAATGTTTTGTTTTTTTTCACTGACATGTGTGTTTTCTCCGGCGCGTGTCACACGGGACCGCATCCACACTACACCCGTGTGGTACGGGTGCGGGCCGTGTGACACCCGTGCTGCCGGCGAAAAACCGGACATGTCAGCGCTTTGAAAATCGCACACACGTACAAACGCACACGGACACACGTTCCGTGTGGTTTTACGTGTGTGTGCCTGCTACAATAGGGTAGCATTGGTTAAAGTGTCTCCGTGCCGCCGGTACGTGTAAAAAATGACAAACACGTGCCGGCAGCACGGATGTGTGGCACAGGCCTAAGGCTAAGGGGTACTTTGCACATTGCGACATCGCTACTGCGATATCGTCGGGGTCAAATCAAAAGTTACGCACATCCGGCGCCAGTAACGACGTCGCAACGTGTAATGCCTAAATGCACCGATAAACGATCGCAAAAGCATCGTAAATCGGTGATCTGTGTAGCGTCGGACATTTCCATAATGTCACACCAATAGGAGATACGATGTTGTTCCTCATTCCTGCGGCAGCACACATCGCTGTGTATGAAGCCGCAGGAGCGAGGAACATCTCCTTACCTGCCTCCACCGCCAATGTGGAAGGAATGAGGTGGGTGGGATGTTTATGTCCCACACATCTCCGCCCCTCCGCTTCTATTGGCTGCCTGCCGTGTGACGTCGCTGTGACGCCGCACGACCCGCCCCCTTAGGAAGGAGGCGGGTCGCCGGCCAGAGCGACGTCGCAGAGCAGGTAAGTGCGTGTGAAGCTGCCTTAGCGATAATGTTCGCTACGGCAGCTATCACAAGATATTGCATGTGCGACGGGGGCGGGTGCTATGTCACTCGGCATCGCTGTCATCGGCTAGCGATGTCGCAGCGTGCAAAGTACCTCTAAGTCCATGTGCCCACGGGAGAACATACCTGCGGATTTTGCTGTGAAAAACCCGCAGATTTTCTAGATTTTCCAGATAAATCTGCGTGTTTACGCAAGTACAGACACTCCCCATGTTATCCTATGGGATTTGGGGAGTGCTGCTTCCATGTTGCGGTATGTGCGGCTGCGGAACATGCTGCGGATTTCCCGCAGCCGCATGTAACTGCAGGACGTGTCATGTACCCAGGGCTGGGCAGAAGGACGGCGACTGCACAAGATGGAGGAGGCACTGAACTGGGAGCAGCGACATCCATCAGGCCTGACCACCCCCTAGGTGAGTAAAATAAAGGTGTTTTTTACCTTCTATAGAGCGGCCCGGGCTCTTATATACAGTACTCTGGTATGCAGTATATAAGGGCTTACTGGTGGCCGCAGCTCATAAGGCAAAAACATGGCGACAGGTTCCCTTTAAAAGCAATACATGTCAAGAAAAAGATATGCAAGGCAAATAAGTATGGTAGGATAAAACATAGGTTTATTAATACAGGTAAAATAAAAAAAATATAGACAATATTAGTCTATAGATATATAGAGTGAACACAAGATCACAAGAAACATTTAAGGATACAAATAGGGTGGGAAAACACCTGGGTAAAAACATACACCCTGCAATATCAGTATGTGACACAAGATGGCAATGTACAAGTACAAAAAAAAAACCAAATGTTTGTGTTGTCAAGGAGAAACAACATAGCAAAGGGTGCAATGAAGTAAAGCCAAGAGATATAAAGCACTAACTCCATAAAAGTGTGGGGGCCAAGAGAAGACTCCTAGAAAGTGTGAAAACAACAGTAAAAATTAGTAAGCGCCCCTTGAGACTGACACAAGTATTTCAAAAGTAATACTTCCAAAGTGACATATAGAACAGCAGGGAACTGGGGAACCGTCGCTTTCTACGAGCATTTTCTTTGGACAGCTTTGTCAGAGAGTTTGGTCCCCTTTAGTGAATATGTTCTGATCCATTCAATACAGATGAAGCTGCCAAGCTGTAAATAGTGCATAACTTGTGTACATGTTCTGCTCCATTCTTGGTCCACGTCTCATTTTCTCTGCTTTGCAACTGGAAGTGAAACTTGATGAACAGCTGGTATTTTATAATTCTCTTATAATTCAGTGGTGATTGTGCCTGTCAGTAACCGGTTGCAGCATCTAACAGATTCATCTGATGTGATGTCTATCTTTTGAGTGCAGGTTTGCATAATATTTTTATGTATGCAGTGTTTTCTCAGCATGGCAGCGGAGTGCCTCGTTTCATGATGTTCTCTCCCTGTTTACTTTGATCACTCTCCTTTTTTCTTTCATGCAGAAGACTGGTATGAACAGCTCTACCCTCTGATAATTACACTAAAAGACTGTGTAGCAGAAGTAGTGGAGAAGGCAAAGACATCAATGACTTTTGTTGTTCTTCAAGAACTGGCATGTGGTTTGCCCCAATGCTTGCGCCTCACCTTCAGAAGAGACGTGGTTTTCAGCCAAGCAGTAAGTTCACACTTGAGACTACTGGCGCGGTGTACAGAGATCCATTCATTAGGCTCGGAAACAGACCATCAAGCAATTAGTGTAGCAGGCTTAATCTACTGGTATTGAGGAGTGGATTCATTTTCGTCCAAGTGGGCAGCGGGTCACATACAATCCCTGCACAGTCGCTTCTATGTGCTGGCTGCATGTCTAACAGAAAATAAGCTTTGGATAAATAATGCAAATACCATAGGAATGGTCATTTACAATGAGCAGGAAGAATATTTAGATTCTTCCTTTTGTGTCATGTGGGGTGTTTGTTCTATATATCCATGTTAATAATTAAGTCATTTATTGCCAGTTGCTTGTGTAGTGCTCGTGACTAGAGATGAGCGAACCGGTCGCGGTTTGGCTCAAGGTCGGTTCGCCGAACGGAGGTCCCGTTCGAGTTCGGATCGTCGAACGTTCGATGAACCGAACTCGAACTGCATAGGAAACAATGGCAGTCAATCACAAACACATAAAAACACCTAGAAAACACCCTCAAAGGTGTCCAAAAGGTGACAAACAACTCACAACACAACACAAACACATGGGAAAGTGACAAGGACATATACTCATGCGAAAACAAAAGTGCTGGACAAGGAAAAAGAGGAGGAGACACAGATATAGGCATGGCACGCCCTTCTAAAATCATGTAAAACACCGCAAGGTGACTCCAAGCGGAGTCTCCCTTTTTTCTAAACATTGGGCCACACACACACCCACCCCTTCAGTGGCAGCACTTGTGCCCCAGTTGTACACTTCACAGCTAGATTTGCATCAAGCACATTCAAAAATACGCCATACTTAACCGTCCCCAGGATGACACCGGGGTAGGTAGCAAAGTCTTTCCTGATCCCAGCTGTATGCATCTTGGATCATTTTTTAAAACAATGTAAGCAAGGATTACTCCAAGCGGAGTGTCTCTTTTTTCCAAAAATTGTGCCCCACACACACCCACCCATTCTGTGGCAGCACTTGTGCCCTAGTTGTACACTTCACAGCTAGATTTGCATCAAGCACATTCAAAAATACGCCATTCTTAACCGTCCCCAGGATGACACCGGGGTAGGTAGCAAAGTCTTTGCTGATCCCAGCTCTGTTCATCTTGGATCATTTTTAAAAACACTGCAAGTAAGGGTTACTCCAAGCGGAGTCTCCCTTTTTTCCAAAAATTGTGCCCCACACACACCCACCCATTCAGTGGCAGCACTTGTGCCCTAGTTGTACACTTCACAGCTAGATTTGCATCAAGCACATTCAAAAATACGCCATTCTTAACCGTCCCCAGGATGACACCGGGGTAGGTAGCAAAGTCTTTCCTGATCCTAGCTCTGTTCATCTTGGCTCCTTTTTAAAAACCCTGTAAGCAAGGGTTACTCCAAGCGGAGTCTCCCTTTTTTCCAAAAATTGGGCCACACACACACCCACCCCTTCAGTGTTTTCAGTTGTGCCCCAGTTGTACACTTCACAGCTAGATTTGCATCGAGCACATTCAAAAATATGCCATTCTTAACCGTCCCCAGGATGACACCGGGGAAGGTAGCAAAGTCTTTGCTGAACCATGACTTGTTCATCTTGGCTCCTTTTAAAAAACACAGCAAGCAACGGTTACTCCAAGCAGAGTCTCCCTTTTTTTCCAAAAATTGTGCCCCACACACACCCACCCATTCAGTGGCAGCACTTGTGCCCTAGTTGTACACTTCACAGCTAGATTTGCATCAAGCACATTCAAAAATACGCCATTCTTAACCGTCCCCAGGATGACACCGGGGTAGGTAGCAAAGTCTTTGCTGATACCAGCTCTGTTCATCTTGGATCATTTTTAAAAAACACTGTAAGTAAGGGTTACTCCAAGCGGAGTCTCCCTTTTTTCCAAAAATTGTGCCCCACAGACACCCCATCAGTGGCAGCACTTGTGCCCTAGTTGCAAACAGGATGTTTTGATTTGCATCAAGCACATTCCAAATCCACAAGCATTTACTCTCCCCAGGATGACACAGGGGTTGTAAATTCCTTGTGGATCCATGACTTGTTCATTTTGATGAACGTTAGTCTGTCCACATTGTCACTGGACAGACGCGTGCGCTTATCTGCCTGCACACACCCAGCAGCACTGAAGACACGTTCAGAGACAACGCTGGCAGCTGGACACGACAAAATCTCCAAGGCGTAAGTGGAGAGCTCTGGCCATTTTTCAAGATTTGAAGCCCAAAATGAGCAAGGCTCCATTTGCAAAGTCATGGCATCGATGTTCATTTGGAGATACTCCTGTATCATCCTCTCCAGCCGTTGACTATGTGTCAGACTTGTTGTCTCTGGTGGCCTTGCAAAGGAGGGTCTAAAAAAATTGTGAAAAGATTCAATAAAATTGCTGTTACCAGCACCAGATACGGTGCTACTGGTACGGGTAGACTGTTGGAGATGACGAGACCGTCCCATGTTTGTCAAGTTACAACTGGGAGATTCACTCCCTGCACCTGCACGGTTGTTTGGTGGAAAAGCCGAGCTAAGATCTAGTAACAGCTTCTGCTGATACTCCTGCATACGTGCGTCCCTTTCTATGGCTGGAATTATGTCACAAAATTTGGACTTGTACCGGGGATCTAATAGTGTGGCAAGCCAGTAGTCATCATCACTTCTAATTTTGACAATACGAGGGCCATGTTGGAGGTAGTGCAACAAGAAGGCACTCATGTGTCTTGCGCAGCCATGCGGACCAAGTCCACGCTGTGTTTGTGGCATAGAGGTGCTAACCGTTCTTTATTCCTCTGACATCTCCCCCCAACCTCTTTCAACTGAAATTTGACCAAGGTCTCCTCATCCGCTGAGTCTTCCATGTCCATGGACAGTTCGTCCTCCATTTCTTCATGTTCTCCTGCACCTACCTCAACATTTCGCCTGCTACCATGCGCCCTTGTTGATCCCTGTCCCCCATGGTCCCATGCCTGCCGCGTTGGTGATGATGAACGTCTGGACCTTGGTGATGTTGTTGTCCCTTGCGCATATGAATCCTCCTGTAGTTCCTCCCCTTCCTGTTGTCCCACACCCTGACTCCGAATAGTGTTTAGCGTGTGCTCCAGCATGTAAATGACTGGAATTGTCATGCTGATAATGGCATTGTCAGCGCTAAACATATTCGTCGCCATGTCGAAACTGTGCAGAAGGGTGCATATGTCCTTGATCTGAGACCACTCCATCAGGGTGATCTGCCCCACCTCTGCATCTCGTTGGCCCAGGCTATACGTCATGACGTATTGCACCAGGGCTCGGCGGTGTTGCCACAGTCGCTGTAACATGTGGAGAGTCAAATTCCAGCGTGTCGCCACATCGCATTTCAGGCGATGAACCAGCAGGCCGAAAGACTTCTGGAGTGATGCAAGCCGCTCAGCTGCGGCGGTTGAACGGCGGAAGTGAGCAGACAGTTTTCGTGCCCTGGTCAGAAGGCCATCTACGCCGGGATAGTGTGTTAAAAATTGCTGGACAACAAGGTTCAACACGTGAGCCATACAAGGCACGTGTGTCACCTTGCCCAGGCGAAGGGCCGCACCCAGGTTTGCAGCATTGTCGCACACGGCCTTACCAGGCTGCAGGTTGAGTGGAGACAACCATTTATTAAACTCGGACCGCAGAGCTGACCACAACTCCTCAGCTGTGTGACTCTTATTCCCAAGACATGTCAAGCTAAAGACCGCCTGATGCCTTTGCGCTCTGCTGCCAGCATAGTAATGAGGGGTGCATGATTCCTTCTGCGCAGTGAGAACACTGGTGGCCTGACCAGGCAGGCTTGGGGCGGCGGTGGAGGACACAGATGAGGTGGAGGAGGCAGAAGCAGTGGCGGAACTTGGACAGACAGAGGATTGACACACAAGTCGTGGGGACGGCAAGACTTGTGTAGCAGACCCTTCACCATCTATCACCATAGTTACCCAGTGCCCAGTCAGCGACATGTAACGTCCCTGTCCATGCTTACTGGTCCAAGTATCGGTGGTGAAATGCACCCGTTCACACACAGAGTTTCTCAAGGAAGCGGTGATGTTGTGTGCGACATGCTGGTGTAGCGCGGGCACACCTTTCTTAGAGAAGTAGTGGTGACTGGGCATCTGGTACTGGGGCACAGCGACAGACATAAGGTCTCTAAAATCCTGTGTCCACCAGGCGGAAAGGCAGCATTTCGGTAGCCAAGAGCTTACACAGGGATAAAGTCAACCTCTTAGCTTTGTCATGGGTCGCAGGAAATGGCCTTTTATTTGTCCACATCTGAGGGACAGAGATCTGGCTGCTGTGTGTAGACGGTGTTGAGTAGGGTGTCCCTGGAAAAATGCAGGTTTGTGAGGAAAGTGCAGGCGTAGACATGATGTTGCCTTCATCCAACGTTGGTGCTATCGATGTCTGAGAGAGCTGTATACACGCACTTGTTTCCCCTTCCAAACCAACTGATGACCTACCAAGCAAACTGCCTGTTGTGGTTACAGTGGTGGAAGTTGTGCGTGGAAAACCAGGTGTGACAGCTGTCCCCACAGTCCTAGAAGATGAAGAGCGCGCGGATGCACTGGAAGGGGCAGGCCGTGGATGGTTCGCTCCGCTAGGCCGCATTGCAGCACGGTGAGCTTCCCACTGGGACCTATGATATTTATTCATGTGACGATTCATGGAAGAAGTTGTCAAACTGCTGAGGTTTTGACCTCTACTAACAGAATCACGACAAATTTTACACATCACATAATTTGGGCGATCTTTTTCTATGTCAAAAAAGGACCAGGCTAGGCAAGGCTTAGAGGGCATGCGACCTGCTGAGCCCCCCCGACTAGTGCTCAGAGGCAGAGTGGTGGCTGATGATGCAGTTGTAGACGTGCTACCAGTGCTCCGACTCTGTCCAGGAAGGCGCAAGGTAACTTCGTCGTAGGTTGCATCCTCCTCCACCGCCTCAGTTGACCTCCTCGAGTGCCTGACTGTGGTTTGACAGTAGGTGGGATCTAGAACTTCATCATCAATTGTTGTGTTTGCACTCCCCTCACCCTCAGACCGAGCCTCTTCTTGCCCTGACCGAATATTTAAGTTGTCATCCCAATCTGGTATCTGCGTCTTATCGTCATCAGTATGTTCCTCATTGTCTATAACCACAGGTGTTACAGTTTGTGACAAAGGGTCAACATTATGCTCAGAAACCTGGTCCTCACGGCCTGAATCAGAGTCACAAAAGTTCTGGGCATTACTGCAGACCATTTCCTGGTCTGTACTCACTGTAGCTTGGGAGCAGACCTCTGATTCCCAGGCTATAGTGTGACTGAACAGCTCTGCAGACTCAGCCATCTCAGTTCCACCATACTGTGCAGGGCTGATGGAGACTTCAGAGCTGGGAGAAAGCAAGTTTGATTGGGATGACAACTCAGAGGACTGGTGTTTTTTGGATGCGGTACTTGAGGTGGCTGAGAGGGCACTTGTTGGACCACTTGAGATCCATTCAAGCATTTTCCTTTTTTGCCCATCATCTACCTTTGTTCCTGTTGTTTGTGTCCATAAAAAAGGGAGCACATCAGATTGTCCACGGTAAGTAGTAGACATCTTACTTTTGCTGGTAGATGGTCTATCTTCAGCAGATGTTAATGGAGCTTTGCCACCTTCCCCACGGACAAACCCTTTTTTTCCTTTTCCACCACGCCTCTTCCCCTTTCCACCAGCATCTGTCATTTTGCCACTCATGTTGATTGCGACAAGATTGTGCACTGAAAATGTGGTAGTAAAAATTGAGAGGTGGTGTAGATTGCAGCGGTGGTCTAGCTTTATTAACAGCAGAATAATAAAGAATAAATATCCCTGACAATGCAACTACGGCCCTTAAACTGGCAGCATAAATTGCTAGTATAATGGCTTAGTAACAATGAGTTTGAGTGTGCAATGCAGGCAGACGTGCTGCAAATATCTTTGCACTAGTGGGACTATACAGAAGTCCAATAGCCACGTTTAGGATGCCACTAAGTTCACTCAGTGTTTGCTAGTATAATGGCTTAGTTACTATGAGTTTCAGTGTGCAATGCAGGCAGACGTGCTGCAAATATCTTTGCACTAGTGGGACTATACAGAAGTCCAATAGCCACGTTTAGGATGCCACTAGGTTCACTCAGTGTTTGCTAGTCTAATGGCTTAGTAACAATGAGTTGGAGTGTGCAATGCAGGCAGACGTGCTGCAAATATCTTTGCACTAGTGGGACTATACAGAAGTCCAACAGCCACGTTTAGGATGCCACTAGGTTCACTCAGTGTTTGCTAGTATAATGGCTTAGTTACAATGAGTTGTAGTGTGCAATGCAGGCAGACGTGCTGCAAATATCTTTGCACTACTGGGACAATACAAAAGTCCAACAGCCACGTTTAGGATGCCACTAAGTTCACTCAGTGTTTGCTACTATAATGGCTTAGTAACAATGAGTTTGAGTGTGCAATGCAGGCAGACGTGCTGCAAATATCTTTGCACTAGTGGGACTATACAGAAGTCCAATAGCCACGTTTAGGATGCCACTAAGTTCACTCAGTGTTTGCTAGTATAATGGCTTAGTTATAATGAGTTTGAGTGTGCAATGCAGGCAGACGTGCTGCAAATATCTTTGCACTAGTGTGACTATACAGAAGTCCAATAGCCACCTTTAGGATGCCACTAAGTTCACTCAGTGTTTGCTAGTATAATGGCTTAGTAACAATGAGTTGGAGTGTGCAAAGGGCAGGAGGGTACAGTGCCAGGGTTGTGGGTCTCTGGGTAGAGGCAAGGAAGCCTGCCTTTCTATCCCTCCTAATGGGGAAATGCAGCGAGGAAATCCCTGACCTTAGCTACACAGACGCTGTCATCTTGTGTAGCTGTTAAACTCTGTTTTAAACTCTGTCACCTATGGCTCTGACCCTGCCGGTATGAGCCCTTAAAAGGACTGATAGAAAGTGCTATCCCTAAGCTGTCCAGCGCTGTGTATGGAGTGTATACAGCAGTATCGGCGATAGGAGCTGCGCCAGTGATGTCTGACACCAAGGACGCAGAAGGCAGATAATGGCGTGCTGGAGGAAAATGTCCGGTTTATAATGCAGGGACATGTGACATGGACATCCTATCACACATGCCGTTGCTTCTCTGGCTAAAAGTCCACTTAGCTGTGTGTGTGTCTAGGATTGGCTGACATGCTGGCCCACCCCACTACACGCGCGCGCTTAGGGAAGGAAGACAAGGAAAAAAAAAATGCGCTGTTCCCGCACACTATACACTGAAATGTCATAATAGTGTGAGTCACAGAGTGACTTACACTATTACAGCGGAAAGCCAGCTAGGAATTAGCTGTTTTTTTTTGCTGCTAGAACCGTTCTCTTTAGCAAAAAAGCTCAAGTTCTAGTTCGATCTAGAACAGCCCCCAAAATCGCTCGAGCCGTGAACTGGAGAACTTCGAACTGCGCTCAACTCTACTCGTGACTAGGACTGTATAAAGATCACAGTCACATCAGTCTCTGTCACTGACAATAACCTATTTTATAGACAGTTACCCATTAGTGATTTTTATGGGTAGAATTGATTTTTATACACAACTAGCTGTAGTACCCGGCGTTGCCCGGGATAGTAACTGTCTCTCTGTCTCTCTCCCAGTCTCTGTCTGTGTGTCGCTGTCTGTCTGTCTCACTGTCTGTCTCTTTCCTTGTCTGTCTGTTTCTATCTCTCTGTCTGTATTTGCATCAGTCTATCTGTCTCCATCTCTGTGTCTGTCTCAATCTCTGTATCTTTCTGTCTCTCTCTCTCTCTGTCTCTTTGCCCATCTGTCTCTTTGTCCGGCGTCTTTTTGCTCGGCTGTCTCTTTGCCCATCTGTCTGTTTCTAGGTCTGTCTCTTTCCTGGTCTGTCTCTTTCCTGGTCTGTCTCTTTCCGGGTCTGTTTCTTTCCGGGTCTGTCTCTTTCCGGGTCTGTCTCTTTCCGGGTCTGTCTCTTTCCGGGTCTGTCTCTTTCCGGGTCTGTCTCTTTCCCGGTCTGTCTCTTTCCCGGTCTGTCTCTTTCCCGGTCTGTCTCTTTCCCGGTCTGTCTCTTTCCCGGTCTGTCTCTTTCCCGGTCTGTCTCTTTGCCGGGCTGTCTCTTTCCCGGCTGTCTCTTTCCCGGCTGTCTCTTTGCCGGGCTGTCTCTTTGCCGGGCTGTCTCTTTCCCGGGCTGTCTCTTTCCCGGGCTGTCTCTTTCCCGGGCTGTCTCTCTTTGCGGGCTGTCTCTTTCTAGAGCTATCTCTTTCCAGGGTTGTCTCTTTGCCTGTCTGTCTCTTTCCAGGTCTGTCTCTTTGCCCGTCTGTCTCTTTGGGCATTTGTCTCTTTGTCCGGCTGTCTCTTTGCCCAGCTGCCTCTTTTCAGGGCTGTCTCGTTCCAGGGCTGTCTCTTTGCCCGTCTGTCTCTTTCCCGCCTCTCTCTTTGCCAGTCTGTCTATTTGCCCGGCCTGTCTCTTTCCCGGCCTGTCTCTTTGCCCGTCTGTCTCTTTGCCCGTCTGTCTCTTTGCCCGTCTGTCTCTTTGCCCGTCTGTCTCTTTCCAGGGCTGTCTCTTTCCAGGGCTGTCTCTTTGCCCATCTGTCTCTTTGCCTGGTCTGTCTCTTTGCCCATCTGCCTCTTTGCCGGTCTGTCTCTTTGCCCATCTGTCTCTTTCCCGGTCTGTCTCTTTCCGGTCTGTCTCTTTCCGGTCTGTCTCTTTCCGGTCTGTCTCTTTCCTGGTCTGTCTCTTTCCCGGTCTTTCTCTTTCCAGGTTTGTCTCTTTCCAGGTCTATCTCTTTGCCCGTATGTCTCTTTGGGCATTTGTCTCTTTGCTGAAAAAACACAAATAAATATATGTTCAGCTCACCACTCTAGAGCAGGTGAGCAGATATCTCCAGCCTCTGGTCCGGTGCAAGGAACAAGTGGTTTGGCTTCCACAGCTGAGTAATCAGTACTATCAAGAGGAACAAGGGAGGAGAGAGAATCCAGCACCGATGTAGTAAAAATATTTTCTTTATTCAAAATTCATAAAATGAAAAATCTGACCAAGTGCAGAGTATAAATACGCTTAACGTTTTTCGGAAAGAACAGACTCCTTATTCATAAGCAATATTGCTTCTGAATAAGGAGTCTGTTCTTCTCCGAAATGCGTTAAGCGTATTTATACTCTGCACTTGGTCAGATTTTTCATTTTATGAATTTTGAATAAACAAAATATTTTTACTACATTGGTGCTGGATTCTCTCTCCTCCCTTGTTCCTCTTGATGGTACTCTTTGCCCAGCTGCCTCTTTTCAGGGCTGTCTCTTTCCCCGTCTGTCTCTTTCCCCATCTGTCTCTTTCCCCGTCTGTCTCTTTCCCCGTCTGTCTCTTTCCCCGGCTGTCTCTTTCCCCGGCTGTCTCTTTCCCCGGCTGTCTCTTTGCCCGTCTGTCTCTTTGCCCGTCTGTCTCTTTGCCCGTCTGTCCCTTTGCCCGTCTGTCTCTTTCCCCGTCTGTCTCTTTCCCCTTCTGTCTCTTTCCCCGTCTGTCTCTTTCCCCTTCTGTCTCTTTCCCCGTCTGTCTCTTTCCCCGTCTGTCTCTTTCCCCGGCTGTCTCTTTCCCCGGCTGTCTCTTTCCCCGGCTGTCTCTTTGCCCGTCTGTCTCTTTGCCCGTCTGTCGCTTTCCTCGTCTGTCTCTTTGCCCGTCTGTCTCTGTCTGTGTCTGTCTCTCTCTATCCTTCTCACCACCGACATCTTTTTACCTCACACATAAGCATCGTATACTAACAGTTTATTTTGTTCCTATAGCAACCACTGACAGTTGCTATTTATAGCCTACAGCTCCCACCTCCATTCAGTTTAATGGCTGCAGGATTTTTGTAGAGTAACTGGAAAGCACGGGGTTAAATTTTCCAGCCCAAACATAGTCTATGACGTTCCCTGGGTCACATGGGGTGTCTGTGTAAAATTTCATGATTGTAAATGCGACGGTGCAAATTCCTTTAGCGGACATACATACATACACACATACACACACACACACATACATACACTGAGCTTTATATATTAGATCTATCAAGATCAATTAAAAGTGAGTTCCATCAGTTACGATGTGGGCTTGCTCACACCAGCGTATAACACGAACGTATGCTGCCCGATGTTTTATTGGATAGATCTAGGACCAGTGTCATACTATGGTGCAGTGCTCATCGGTGCTTTTTTTTTCTCATGTCGATCCAGTGTGAGAAAAACATTGCATCATGCTGTAATTAGCAGTGCAGATCAGTTGACGCACTCATTCAAGTCTACGGGTGCATACAAAACACCGGACTGCACTTGGATGATATGAGACTCCATCTTCTCCCTACCTGTACTACAATTATCTCATGCGACAGACTCGGGTCACACTAAGCTGACAGCTGATCAGAGTTTGAACGGAGTGTCATTAATATAATCCATCCGATTCCCTCGTAGAGAAAATATACGCTCCTCTGACCCTGGTCTAAGAGTCCATATCTGAAACTCTATCCACTGTTATTCCCAAAACGTGATTTAGTTTCAAAATCTTGTGTTCTCAGAGGATAACGATGAATGGATATTTGGAAAATGCTAGACCCTGCGTGTGGCGTCACCTTTGCAGGCTACCAAATCATGGTTATAATTAATGAGCAAGAATGAGCCTTTAGTCAGATTTACACCACCTGATTTGGGGTGCTAATTGACCATCAATCAAGTGTTTGCTGATCAATGATCAATTAATAGCCTGTTTACATAGGCAAAACACATTTACTATACACACAGAATGATCAGCAATATATCGATAGCGGGGATAGGCTGCCATTATTTTCGGCAGCACATGTCCTACTGACACAGGACAATATGCTGCCGAGAGCAATAATTTTTAAGTCTGCTTAAAAATCATTTCATCAAATGAACTAGTGTTTTGCCACCTTCGCCAGTGATCGGAAACCTCTTTACAATGGCCGCTTATTGGAATCATGGATGCGTAAGAACTTTCTTCACAATAATCGGCCAGTGTAAACTCTGCTTTAATATTGCAGCCAATGTTATTTATGATTGTTATGTAGATATACTGTACATAGTTTATTAGTTTACTGGAGAACAGCTTATTTCAATGAGATTACAGACAGGAGGCCCTGAAAAATATCTTCTGCCGTGATCATTATTTTTCTTATCTGTTTCTCATTCTGAAACAATGATGTTTGTGACTGATAATAGCATGATATGAATTTTAGCAATACAGATGCCATTGCGAAGACTTTAGTGGCCATGTTAAAAGTACAATGTATACTGATCATATTCTTATTATGAAAGATTACAAGAATATGTAAAGCTTAGCCCTACCTGCACTTGTTCTCAATCATTAGTTACTTTCTGTCACAGATGTGTAATGTACAATTCAAAATAAGAGGTGTATATAATATCACTCCAGGGCAGACTGGAGGAGTCCTGGGCTAAAAATGTGTGACTTTTAAGAAATCTGGAATTGATAAATCAGCCAAACTGTTTGTAAATCTGAAGCTTCTACCCACAATGGGTAACTTAAAAAACACGTTAACACTAATGATGAGCGAGCATGCTCAGTACTCAATCGAGCATCAGGGTGCTCGGGTACTCAGCTGAGTATTGCGGGTGCGGCTCATGAAACATTGAACACATCACACAGGCTTGCTTCACTGCATAAAGTGTACAGGCAAACACATGGAGAACCATTTTCAGTCTCTGAATGGCTCTTACTGTGGGTAAAATCAACATTTTCAGATGTAGTGTGTGTGGCGCCCCTGAGGCTTCAGTCGCCACAGGGTACTGCACCTCACTTAAAGTGCAGTGCTTAACCCGGATCCAGAAGAGGTTGGTACCGGATTCACCACTTACACAACTCAAACACACAACCAGGTTTCCCTCCGCACTGGGGACCAGGCTAGGGTCGGGTCTTAAGGCAGTCACCAAACATGGGGGGCAGCCACCCACTACTAACAGGAACCCTGAGGAGGAGCAGCCGCCAGGGGGAGTTAGGAGCCAACACAACAGTTAGAGAGTTCTCCAGCAGGAGAGGAAAGGAACAGACAGTATCACCGGTGTTTCTGGTGGGACACAGGAGTTACACGGTCACCGAGGGGTGAGCTTGATTGCTCCCTCGGGTCCAGCGCAGCACGGGTGCAGAACCCTAGGGAAGATCATACTTCAAGTTGGTTTTCCAAAATCTGGTGGGACAGGGGGATTGCACATCTCCCTGGGCAAGTGCATGGAGCACAGTGCCACATAGATTCCTGGGCCTAGATCTGAGTAAGGCCCCATTGTGAAACCACGGCACCTGCAAACTCAACATGGACTGGGGTCCCCAAGTAGCTTTAAGCCACGGGGATCCATCTTACAAGGTGCTGAGAGGAAGGGCCCACTGACGACCGCACCGGACTGACCTCCAAAGGAACCGAGTTTGACAGGGCCCATCACAGTGGGTGACCAGTACTTCCTGGGTGAGCAGCATAACAGTGAGTAAAACTACCTGGAATCGCAGAGACTATGTGAGCCTGTTATTGCCGGCGCCTCGCGCTCCGGTGCCAACGGCCAAGTACTACTCCCCTCATCATCCTGCCCGGGGCCCGCTCCACCTGTGGGGACCGAAACCATCTTGGCTGCTACTACCATCCGCCCCGGAGGACAACGACAGTAGCGGCGGCTAACCCCTGGCCGCATAACCGCAAGTGGCGTTACAACAATGTTCCCACTATAATCCCCATCCATATAATACCCCTTCTCTCTGGACACCTCGGGATCACAAAACTGGGCAGGCCACCCGTGACATCCATCCCCCTGACCCCTCACCAGGCCCGGCGACGAGTATCCCCCGATGACCCGTGGGGTGCTCCATGTGTCCCAAAAAAATATAAGGAAAAAATTCTGCCCTACCGTGCCCCCCAGAAATGGTCTGTTTATGGCTGGCTATATGGGGTCGGAGAGCTGAACTACCCAATCATTGACTTCCATTATACTCGTTACTCAAGTTGAGCCCATTTGAGCGTCTGATCAGCTCGACTTGAGTAATGAGTACCCAAGCATCGTTCACTCATCATTTTGACTACCAAGCATTATACTGCTCGCCCATCACTAGTGAAGACCTAAAATAGAGATATAAACGAGCAAAATAAAATAATCATGTGCAAATTAAAAAAAAGACAAAAAACATAAAAAAAATAGATAAAAAAGCTGGAAATGCATTCCATAAAAGAAAACATAACAGAAAAAAGAAGACATAATTACCAACACAGGTCACAAAATTAATGCACTTACAGGGTGCACCAGCCCAACGTGATAAAGGCGGAGGCAACACTGGTGCAAAATTTTGAGGAAAAACAACCACTCGCACATCTATAAATTCATGGAGGGGTTAATTGCACACAGATATGGCTTGCATAGGGCGCCAGTCACACACATATAGTGCACAGTGTCTGGTTTACAGCCTATTGATGATGCCCATATAATATAATTAGTATATAAGGGCATCCCACCAGAACAGGCACCGTAGTTTACAAGGCGAACATAGGTGGACTTGTGGACGGAAATCTAAAAATGTGCAGATATATATATATATATATGTATATATATATATATATATATATATATGTACATATGTACATATGTATGAGGTATTGTCAGTAGTTTTGCCAAAATGCACAAGCTTGCAACCAAAATGCAATGAGTTGGTCCCAAAATCTTTCTTCATATTTGTAATTCAGTAACCACAACAATTACTTTTTACCAGATAAGTCAGAACTTAACAATTAAATGTTTTTCTTTAAAAAAATAAAATGAAAGCTGACTTTGCTGACTTTCCCTATTTTCGTTTCAGCTTTCAGGCCTGATCTGTGGATTTATGATGAAGCTGCATTCAAGTTTACACAATCAGGGCTTTCTGCAGCAGCTGCACACTGTGGGGTTACTAGTGCAATATGAAGGCCTTCTCAGTACATATAGTAAGTATTACACCCGCGCCCACTGCCCCACGGGCGCCCTGTGAAAAAGTACTATAGTTCATTCACAACACCTGTGGATTATATATTTGTTGGATCGGTGCCATCTCTATTCATTTAGAGAGCAAGTGTAGAATACATATGTATTTCATTTCTATTCTAGCTGAATAGATAAAGCACATAATCGTTGTAGATACACCGCTATCCCACATTTGTTTATTTTGGCAGCAGCTAGTAGCCACTTGGCAGATTTCCATTCACTCATGTTGATTCTGCAATAATGAGCGATGACAGAAAAATATTCTCCAACATATCCAATAATGTTCCTGGCTAACGCGATCTATTTCAGTCATTTAAAGAGATTGCGTTTTTCATTTTTTGTGTAAAACATATTGAACTTTTCATGATCGCAATTTATATATAACTAATAGTGATGAGCAAGCACTACCATGATCGAGTGCTCGGTGCTCGAAACAAGTAGTCAGATGCTCAGAAGGGCTCAACTCAAGTACCGAGTGTAATGGAAGTCAAAGGGAAACTCGACAATTTTCAGGAATATCTTCTGGAAAAATGCTTGACTTCTCCATTGACTTCCATTATACTCAGTACGCGATCCGAGCCCGTCCGAGCACCCAACTGCTCGCTTCCAGTTCAGAACACCCGATCATGGTAGCGCTCGCTTATCACAAGTAACTAAGATAATACACAGATCATTTCTTGTCAATTCATATCTTGGGTGTTTTGAATTCTGGTTCTATTAATGAAGCGACTCTTTGGTCATTGGATGAGGTAGATGGTATGGGTCATTGAAGGTTGAGTAACTCAAGGCCAGAAAGTCAGTTCTTTATAGGTACCATATAAAACTTAACAAGGTAACATAATAAACTGTGTGAACTGTAGGTATAAAGAGTGAAGGAAATACTAATGTCTTAAGCTCTGAGTTCAAAGTTCAGAGGTAAATGTGTGTAAGTGCCGCGTGCTTGGAAAGTTTCCAACATCCCCATGTGTTAGTCGTTTCACCTGAGTTGTTTTCTTGAGATCACGTGTTCTGATCTGTAGTTGATATTGAGTTTCTAGATGATCTCCAGTAACTTGTGGATTTCAGAGAATTTCTATTTTTAGGCTACATGCGCACGCTGCGTTTTTTGCTGCGTTTTAGGCTGCAGTTTTGTTGTCAGAACTTTACTTCCCAGCAAAGTCTATGAGAAGTCAGATTTTCTATGTGCACATTGCAGTTTATTTGTCAGCGTTTTATTTGTCAAAAGTTTGTGACAAAAAAAATGCAGCATGTTCATTCTTCCTGCGTTTTTGTCAACATTTGTCACAAAAACACAGCAAAAATGCATGTTGTGAAAAACGCACCAAAAACGCACCGAAAACGCAGCAAAAATGCATCTACAATTACAAGCGTTTTTTTGTGACATTTCCAGGCTCTCTCTGACAAGGTGTAGTTTTGTCTGCAGTTTGTGAACACAAAAAGATGCAGCGTGCGCATGTAGTCTTAGGCTATGTGCCCACGGGAGCTTGCTCCTGCGGATTTATCTGGATTTTCCAGATAAAACCGCAGGTTTCAGGAAGTACAGACACTCCCTATGTTATCCTATGGGACATGGGGAGTGCTGTGTCCATGCTGGGGTATCTGCAGTTGCGGAATATGCTGTGGATGTCCTGCAGCCGCACATAACTGCATGTCAATTATTCCTGTGGAATTACCTGCGGAAATCTGCCTTGGTCCCATACTTACCTGCCTTGATAGCAGACACCCGGTCACTTTCCCTCGCTGCAGAGGACGGCAGTGGAGCTAGGAGCAGGAAGCAGGAGGTGGGCGGGGCCTGCACGAGCTCCGGTCATGTGACAGCCAGAGCTAGTTCAGGCCTGTCCACCTTCTCCTGCACAGTGCAGACGCTGACAGACGCCGGAGAGAAGTGCTGCGTGATGGAGGTATGAACGCCCCGATCACTGCAGCACTTGTTCTGCATTGAGGATGCAGTGCCGAAGCCATGCTACTGTATCCTCAATGCAGAATTACTGCAGCATATCCGCAGGACATTCCGTAATAAAACCACAGCATGTAAACAGACAAAGTTGTGCTGCGGTTTTCTGGGAGCTTCTGCGGAATGTCCTGCGGATATATCCGCAGGACACTTTCTCCGTGGGCACATAGCCTTAGGGGTACTTTGCACGTTACGACATCGCAAGCCGATGCTGCGATGTCGAGCGCGATAGTCCCTGCCCCCATCGCAGCAGCGATATCTTGTGATTGCTGCCGTAGCGAACATTATCGCTACGGCAGCTTCACATGCACTTACCTGCCCTGCGACATCGCTCTGGCCGGCGACCTGCCTCCTTCCTAAGGGGGCAGGTCATGCGGCGTCACAGCGATGTCACACGGCAGGTGGCCAATAGAAGTGGAGGGGCGGAGATGAGCGGGACGTAAACATCCCACCCACCTCCTTCCTTCCTCATTGCAGCCGGGACGTAGGTAAGGTGATGTTCCTGGCTCCTGCGGCTTCACACACAGCGATGTGTGCTGCCGCAGGAACAATGAACAACATCGTACCGTCGCTGCTGCAAAATTATGGAAATGTCGGACCCTACACCGATCATACGATAACGACGTTTTTGCGCTCGTTAATCGTATGTAAAAGGATTCACATACTTCGATGACGACAGTGACGTCGGATGTGCGTCACTTTCGATTTGACCCCACCGACATCACACCTGCGATGTCGCAACGTGCAAAGTACCCCTTACAGTTAAATACACTCTAGTGCAAGGGCAAACATAACATTGCGGCAACCTGTGAAGCCACAGAGGGTCCCAACTAGTAACAGGGTCAACTTCTACCTAAAAAAGCCACCATGAAGCTTCTGTCATAGACTGAACTATTACAATGCAGAGGGCCCATTTAGGCTATGTGCTCACGTTGCGTACTAGCCCTGCAGAATTTTATGCAGCGATCTGAAGAGCACATGTGCACTTCAAATCGCTGCAGAAAATGTCCGTAGAAAAAAAAAAAAAAAAGCCGATGCCATGCGCTCTGCCTGCAGCTCCTCCCATAGTCAGAGCAGGAGCTGCCGGCAAAGCGCACGGAAGAAGTGACATGTCACTTCTTGAACGCAGCGCTTCGGGCAGCAGCCGAAGCGCTGCGCTCCAAGACGCCACGTGCGCACGGCCCCTGCACAATCTCCATAGACTGTGCAGGGGACGCAGGACGCATGCAGTTACGCTGCGCTACAAAGCGCAGCGTAACTGCATGTATTTGCGCAACGTGCGCACATAGCCTTACTCTTCTTTCACAGGAGCCCTCTTCTGTCTGTGTCCGAATATGCTGTTGTAGCAGATATAATATTCCACAACCTCTTCCCTACCTATATGATTACAGGATATTATTAATTACATAATCTTAAACAGTTGCTATCCAAATTATTCATCTAGCATTGCATTTTAGATTTTTCTGCTGTTTGCTGTAAACCAATAAAACAAGAGCAATTGTAAATTGCTGAAGGCAACTATTATAACTAGTAGTTTCTCCAAATTCATCCTGAAATGACATTTTTAAAAAGTATTTGTCACCAGGTTGTTGTCCATCTCAGAGCAGCATGATGTAGGGGCAGAGATCCTGATTCAAGCAATGTGTAACTTACTGAGCTGTTTGCTGTCATTTTGAAAAAAAACACTGTTCTGTCTACCACAGCCCCTTGAATGCTGAACTCTGTATAACCCTGCCCACACCACTTATTGACAGCTTTCTGTTTACACTGTGCATAGGCAGAAAATATCAATCACTAGTGGGTCATGGGTTATATACAGAGATCATTAATATAGAGGACTACCTAACAGAAGCTTTACTATTCCGCTAGTGTTAATCTCCTTCTGATAAAACAGTGATTTTATCAAAACTACAACAAGCAGCTCAGTAAGTGACACATCGCTGGAAGCAGGGTCTCTGCCTCTATATAATGCTACTCGCTGATTAGGTAATAAAAAAACTGGTGACAAGTTCCCTTTCATGACTACTGTAATCTCAGAATTATTGAACACCTTAATGATAAGCATCTTTAGTACTTAGTATAGCACCCTTGGCTGTTATGACATGACGCAAATGTGATGATGCACCTCTTAAAGCAATTATTTACAAAATATATAAATCTTACTCCAGAATTGGTTATTCTTTCCATAGGGTTAGAAGAATACGAGAAAAAATATAGATACATTGTCTGTCACATGTTCTTAGTTATTAAGAATTTATTAGCAGCCAACTGGAGAGAAGGAAGAATACCATCTATTTCAGAAGTTACGGACAGGGTTTCAGCTCATAATTTCTATATATAAATATATATAATATTAATATTGTATAATATTGTGTTAAAAGAAAAAAAATATCAAAGATATAAAATAAGATAGTCTCTTTGGTCCCAGAAATACATGCCAAACCTTGTTTTGACTTAGTTCCTTGACATTCTATAAATAATATAAATATAATATGTTATTTCTGAATGTGTTTATATACTGTTCTAAATGAATATGAGTTTATAATCTTGCTTGACTTTGAAACTTAACGAATTGCCTCAACGTCTTCGTCCTTCCCTTGCTCCTCCCCCTTTATATTCCCTAACCCCTCCCATTCCCGCCTTCCCTACAATACCCCTTCTCCCATCCACTTTTAGCCTACCCTTTCTTCCCTTCCTTTTCCCCTTCTTTGTTCTTTCAACAATATTTTTAAGAATGCATTTTAAATACTTCAATTACCCCCTCCCCTGTTATTGTAAATCCCTTAAAATTTAATAAAGTATACAAATGTGATGATGCTGTGCAAGGCAGAGCTTCTGGAAAGTTTCCTGAGGAATGTTAGCACATTCCTAAAGGCAAGGGATCCCAATTTACTAATATTCTCGGTTCGTGCACAAAGTAGTCTAAAAGTTAACATAAGAGGTTATTGCCTTGTACAATCACTGAAAAGGATATGACTCAATAGCAGAGGCGTTGACTGTTCCTAGACATTTTTTGGAAGGTACGTTATACCACTTGAATAGACATTTGTATTTGGTTCATGGTAAGAAGTGCATGAAAAACTACCTAGTGACGATGTGTATGCAGTTCTCTATTAACGCCAACTGTATGGTCACATGTGGGTTCTTATCTAGTGATGAGTGAGCTCTACCATGCTCGGGTCTCGTAATGAGCAGTTGGGCTCAACTCGTGTACTGGGTATTATGGAATTCAATGGGGAAATCAAGAATTCTTCCGGAAATCCTTTCAGAAAAATGCTCAAGTTCCCCGTTGACTTCCATTATACTCGATAAACGAGTCAAGTCCATTTGAGCATCCGACCTCCTGGTTACGATTACCGGGCACCCGAGCATGATAGTCCTCGCTCATAATTAGTCCTATCCCTTTTTATTTGCATAGTAAGTCATTGCTTTATAGCACTGATAGGAAACTAAAATATGGCTGCTGTCAGATTTAAATAGCGGCCTTAACCTGACAGATAGGTAGAAGTAGATGAAAAAGTGAAAAAGAAAATTTACAACACAGACACAAAGACCCCGGTTCATCGGTTCTGGGATAATATGCTTTGAAAAGTTGTGAAGTTTTTGGAAAATGCATAGCTATACAAGAATTTTGTAACTTTTAACATTTTCACACCAGTTTCGCCAAAATGGGTGAGATTGGAGCATGACAGGGCTTGTCAAATTCATGACAAGCCGCAGTATGTCTTACGCCACAAATCTTACTTCCATCTTGGACTGGAGTAAGATTTATGTAAGAGTATGGAATCTCACACCACTGGTCAGATGTGCCTGATTCATTAAGGCTGGGGCCACAAGGGGATTACTGCGATCCCCTCACATGACACTCGGCTCACGCTGGCAGTACAGCAGAGCGGAGTGTCATGCGAGTGTCCCTGTGACTGAGGTCTGATCATGCGATCGGACCTCAGCTGCGGTGGGCGGGCCGGCACTGAGGAGGGGAGGGCCGGCATGGAGGAGGGGAGGGAGGGATTTATCTCCCTCTCCTCTGTATCTGGCTATTACCATTCTCGCCCTGCACTCGCGATACACCGGTGTACTGCGAGTGCAGTGCGATTTTTCTCTCGCCCCATTGACGTGAATGGGTGCGAGAGAAAGAAGACTCACATTACAATCGCAGCATGCTGCAATTGTTTTCTCGGTCCGATTAGGGGTGAGAAAATAATCGTTCATGTGCGCTGACACACAGGGTAATATTGGTCCGAGTGGAATGCGACTCGCACCGTTTTTCTTGCCGTGTGTTTAAGGCCTTATGATCATGCACCTGATAATGAATATGGCACCTCTGACTCCAGGATACACTATCATCATGAACACTTCAATCAATGGCTGGTCTTGATGAATCTTGGCCGAAATTTGTATGCATCCATGAACCTTACTACGATGGTGCAGTTTTGGTTATAGTACGTAACTCTAGTAACATGTCTCCTAACCTAAAACAGAAGTCATGTACATTAGTTATAAGCAAATCTATTGCTTTTGACTTTAAGCTCAACTTAATTAACCATGCAAAATGACAATTCTTCCCTGTTGGTTTTGGTAATCAGTAAGTGATAATCTCTTAACTGCTCACAACATACTGAGTAATTTCTTTCCTGGAATAATTATTATAGCTCTCTTGCTTCAGAAACCATGCACAGCCACTTAAAGAACAAGGATGCATAATTTGCTAGATTCTTATACCTGCTTGAAGCTATTGCAGCTGTGATTTACCCACTCAACCAGCAGCTATGAAAATCAGTCATCAACCTCAGCAGCCTAAAGTGAGCTGTAAATCAGTCAGCTGAAACGTGTCCAACCAGCTCAGTGTTGTGCACTTCTCCTCTTTACATGCAGAGCATATTAAATGAATGAGTGTTGCAAGCATCGATGATTAACACACGGCTGGGTCATACCTTACATTCTGGTCTTTCGAAGTACGGTAATTTAAAATACAGCTTGAGAAAAGAAATGTTACGCTGTGAAGTGAGGAAACTTCTCTACCATTCCTTAAAGGGAATCTGTCAGCAGGTTTTTGCTACCTGATCTGAGAGTAGCATGATGTTGGCAAATAGGCCATGAGTTCAACAATGTATCACTTATATTTCCGTGTGCAGCCATTCTGACAGGGTGAAAGACTTTAGACTTTGTATGTAGCACAGCCTAACAAGCTGTCCACGCCCACACCAGAATTTCAGTGTACAGTTCTATAGACAGAAGCTGCTAATTACAGGAGAGGAGGAGTCAGACTAGAGCTCACGTGCTGCTGAGACCCACTAATGATAAATATACCAGGCTTTAGCTAACATTGCAGGTAAACAAAAAAAGACTGTGAGATAACAAACACAGTGCTGAAGTCTCTATTTTAACTATTGCAGCATGCTGTCTTAGCTTACATTGCAGAAACCTGCTGACAGAGTCCCTTTAAATAGGGCTTCCAGCTAAAAGAAAAGCATATTCCAAAAAGAAGGTTAATCCTGTAGTAGGAATGGGTGAATGAATGAATGAATGAATGAATGAATGAATGAATGATTGAATGAATGAATTGCTTAGTGAAGAAACATTGATCGGTGTGCTGATGAAGGAGTGAGGACACACTTCGAAACTCGTAGAATAATATCACCTACATTTTATTCAGCACTTTTGGACTTCGTCATTCTCTCGTACGTTAGCGCAGAAAAGCTCCACTTTTATTTGACTCCTAATTATCACAAGAAACATTGATGGCATATCTCAATGTATGATCGTTAAAGGTCCAACAACTGTGAAGTCCACCTGCTGCTGAGAAGCAGCTGAAGTCGGAAATCTCTGTGCCACTTTGTCTCGCTTCTGCTTCAATAAGCTTTTTTGGATGGTTGTTGACCTTAGACTACAGTGTATGAAGAAAAATACATGGGAAAGTGCACATAACAAAGGGATTGGGATCACCTTTTTTCCTCACATATATATGAGAAGATAGTACTTTTTCAATGGGTGGAGTTTAACAATATTTGTCCCAGCAATACATGGAGGCTTCTACTGCAGTCAGTTGCCTTACAGCCAGACTCATACCTACACAAAAGAGGTGGAGGCAATAATTTATCTCCTTGGACAGACATAGAAAAATTATTTCAAAATGTATCAGTTTTTGGTTGCATACCATACAGAATGGGATAAAAGAAGGGAAGAATTGCTCGTTTTTTTGGTGGCTTTTGTACATTAATAAAATGTGATAGTGATATATCTAATACAAGATTCTATTACAAAGGATTTTCTGCTATGTATACAGTTGTTTATATTGAAAAATTGCACTTTTATGTCACTTTTGTTATCCATGTTGCACCTAGGTGAGGAAGTGGGAATGCTGGAAGACATGGCTGTTGGCATTTCAGATTTGAGGCACGTAGTATTTAAAATAACTGAAGCTAAATCGGATGACTTTCTTCCTGTTGTGACTGGGAGACGGTAAGAATTGCTTGTACCAGACATTGCCTTTCTAACGTCTTGGAAAATTAGATTAAGAAAGCATTTTGTTTTTCAAAGCGCAAAAGATTTCACAAGTAATTAGTGTTATGGTGCATTGTGATACTAAAATTGCCACAATCAATTCCTTGGTATTGAATCACAAGTTATATCTTTGTACTTGTATGTTGTCTGTGTTTGGAGTAATTAATTCCATTTATAAAACTGACATTTTCATTTCTGAATTAAATTAGACACAGACGTGTATGATAAATAAGAAGTCGTATCCCTAAATAGTTATTTCTGGATCTGTTTGATTTCAGCGTTATTACCTGAAAGTTGAAGTATGATCTGTTTCCTTATTATTACTGTTCTAATGGAAAAAAAAATTGTGGCTTCTCTTCCTTAAAGGGGTTTTACAAAGATTGCAGCTTATCACCTAAATAGGTGATAAGCTGTTGCTTACTGGATG
Organism: Anomaloglossus baeobatrachus; assembly: GCF_048569485.1. Classification (NCBI taxonomy): domain Eukaryota; kingdom Metazoa; phylum Chordata; class Amphibia; order Anura; family Aromobatidae; genus Anomaloglossus; species Anomaloglossus baeobatrachus. Next base: position 223,421,978 of record NC_134353.1, read on the forward strand.
GCTTCTCTGCTGGGAACCCCACCAATCAAGACCAGAGCTCCTGCTTGAATGTTGCAGTAGGCAAATATGTGCACTACTATTCTATTAATTGTTTATGGAACCGACTAGTTCGGAGAGTACAACCTCGACTGCTTCCATCAGTCACAGAGACTTTGAATAGAGCAGCAATGCACATACTTTAGTTTCACTCCATTCAAACAGAAGACTCAAGACCCCAATTCTCATAATTGATGGGAGTCCCATCAGAGTGACTTTCAGCAATCAGCAACTTATCACCTATCTGGTGATAATCTGCAATTTTGGTCCAATCCCTTTAAGAACAAAACAAAATACTAGCCCCTTCTTAAGAAGAGTGAGTAGTGATAGTTTTCATTCACATTTGATGGTCAGTCAATCTTTTCAAAATCAGGAGTTTCTGATTCCATTAACCCAATATGTATGGTCACAAGAGATGGGTGGACTCGCAAATAACAGAGTCCGGCAGGTTTAACCAGGTTAAAAAAACTTGGCCCGGGACTGATACCAGATATCTAGCCAGAAGTCGGACCCCATAAATCTCTACCAGAATCCAGTAATTAAAAAGGGTGGTAGAAGGGATAGTGGATAGGAACAAGCGATTCATACTTACCGAGTCTCCGGCATGACTATAACTGCTTCCTGGCTGCTCATTCACTTCTGGTGCCGCTCATTGACTTCATTGCATTATCACTGCTTTCACTACCCACCGATGTCTGTGATTGGTTGCAGCCAGATGCGCCCCCACCTGAGTGTCAGCTGACTACATCCAATCACAAATGCTATGTGCGTCTACCATGGTATAAAAATAAATATATAAATAAATAAAATATTTGTCGTAGGGTCCACCCGTATTATGATACCCAGCACAGATAAAGCATACAGCTGCAGGCTGCAGCTCCAGCCGTGCGCTTTTCTTGTCTGTGTATCAATGTAGGAGGAACTGCATGAGGCTTTTTTGAAACTATTTAAATGAATAATTTTAAAAAAACAGCGTGCGGTCCCCCTAGTTTTGATACCCAGCCATGATAAAGCCCGACAGCTGGGAGCTAGTATTCTTAAGTTGGGGAGACCCATTGTTATAGAGGTCAGGTTAGCTGTTTTCACAGGTGGAGGACTGTGGGGATCTACAGCTGTGCCCGCAACTAACCTGAGTGATGTCACCACTGATTGCTGCTCAGTCTCTGCCTGAAGTGCACACAGAGCCAAGAGAAGCACATGTCTGGGGGCTGCAGCCTGTAGCTGTATGCTTTATCTGTGCTGGGTATCATAATATGGGGGGACCCTATGCCATTTTTTTTATTTATTTTTACTGTACAATATAGACTTGCATACAGGGTCTGTGACTGGACTCATCAGACTTGCTGTCACACAGAGTGGGGGCGCGGTCTGACTTCAACCAATCACAGATGCTGTTGGGCCAGGAAAGCATTGCATATGCAATGAAGGTAATGAGAAGCCAGGAATCAGTGACAGCTGCAACAGAGCCTTCAGTACAGCCCGCTAGCTTTATTATTTTTTCTTTATTTTGCCTTTATTTTTTGTATTACTTGAGTGCGGGATCCGTATGAATACCCGGAATTTACTGAGAATTCGGGTACCTTTGAACCCATGCGGGTTCGGACTTTTAAATTTATGTGTAAAAATGGCCTCAGGTCCAGCTCTGTATCATTTGCTTGTGATTTTTAGCCATATAACAGTATTTGTATAATATCCAAATTATAATAGCTTTGTGATGACACATGTATGCACGGTTACATGTTTTACATTCTTTGGGCGTGGTTACTTCATCACAAAAAAACCCAAAGTATTAGTATCTGGTGCCGTTACTTTTCCATTGTTTTCCTGATGACGAGATTGCAATAGTAATATTACATCAAGTTTAATTAGCTTTCTTATTCTCTGTGTTTTTATCTAAAAAATAGGTCTTAGAGGGAACATGTAAAATAAGCTAATACACCATTATGAAACATGCACCATATCATTTATTTTCATCATTTTTCTCCATTTTCCTTGTAGGGGGCACTATGAGGTTGAGGTCAAAGTTCCAACTAAAATGTTTGAGCTTCTTCCACAAGAGATAAAAGATGGAAAATTGCTGAATGTTTACCCGGTGTTTTTTAATGTTGGAATTAATGAGCAGCAAACAATTGCGGATAGGTAAGAAAGATTTTTTAAAGTAAATGAACTGTTCAGAAAGAAGTTGCATGCAACTCTAATGTAGTAGATCTGTAAATAAATGATTAAGGACAGAAATCACAAATGCCGTGACAGCACTTTCATCACGTTTCTTCTTGTGTAGTGTTCAGATAAGGGGTCTGCTAATGCATTAAAGGGGTTTCTCAGTAGAGATTAATAAATAGATTCTATCCAAATCAAATTAGTGTCAAAATTTGGAAATTCACAGGTCCCAGCAAATTGAAACAATTTGTGATTTAATTTTAGCAAAAAGAAAAATCCCCAGCACTAATTTACACATTACAGTAGATTCCATCAGCCACAGAATTCTCACAGGACCTCAGGTGTGACTGCACAAGCTTCCTTATAATACCTTGCCGTTATTTCATCACATGGTATAGTGCAACCAACCAGGAGGGACTATTAGAGCCTGTATAAAAGCCAAAGCATGGAATGCAGCAGCCATTTAAAGTTGATTTAGGATAGAGCATACAGTTCAGCAATACAGATATCGAGAGAAATCTCGAAAATATTGGACAAATACTCAAGACAGTAATGTGTTGTACAACTGAAGCAATGAAGAAGATACGTGTTGTAGTTTGATTATAAGTAGAAGAAGAGGAAAGGATGCACAGCCAATGATAAGAAATAGTAATTTAAAGGGTGCTGAAATGCCCGGCAAAGGACATCAGAAATCAGAAAGAAAAGCGCATGGCAAAACACGGCACTCACTCAATACAAAATGTATACAATTTATTGGTATAAAATTAAAAACATACAAAAAACACACATCCCAGAAAGTGAATATAAAGCACCATGCAATTATAACGTCTGCACTCAAAGGAGAATCCGTATAAAACTATTAATTGCCACAAAATGCATGTGTCACGCTGTAAAAGGGGCTAGTAAGACTTAGTACAGCATAATCCTTACTAGGTGGCAGCAGAGTAGTGAAGGAGAGACAAAGAAACACTAACGGAAAGGCAGCTGAAGTACAGCAGAGTAACTTCAGCAGGCAGTTAACAGGCGAACCACCAGGAGGCAATAGAGTAGTCAAACAGTCAGGGTCTAGCCAGGAAAGTCGAGTCACTATAAAGGGAGGATCATTATCAAAGTCAGAAAACAGAACCAAGTCGAAGATCCGGTATGCAGAGGGAAACACAAATAACAGACAGGAGACGGAAATCAGGGACCAAGACAGGCAGATGAACGGGGGAGGGTCAAAGTCAGGACACAGTAGCAGGGAGGCAGAACAGATCGGGAACACTCACTAGAACCACTATACAAGCTGCAAGGCAGAAATACCACTAGCACTGAACCATAGGTAGAGAGGCAATATATAGCGTCCTGGGATCAAGAACGAGGCAAGGGAAGTTAACCCTTGACAAGACCTGGCTAGAGCTGGGTGTAACCACAGCAGGGAAAAGCCAGACTGGACCATGACAATACCCCCTTCTCAAGGGAAGACACCGGACTGTTATGATCCAGAACCATGGAAGACCACCATAAATCATTGGCAAAAGGTGACAAGAGCATTGGCAACTAATCTGGCCGCCATCCCCTTACTAACCATCAACACTAGAAGTAGCCGAGGGGTGAACTAGCATCCTGTGCACCGCGAACCCAGCTGGAGAACTAGCTATCCTAAAGCAAGGAAAGATGAATAACTCTCTGCCTCAGAAAATAGATTGCCAAAGAATAGCAATCCCCCCACATTCAAAGACGGTGATATAGGAAAACACAATACACAGATAGATGATAGGATTAGCAAAAGTGAGGCCCTACTGACTAAATAGGACAGGATAGGAAAAGGACTGATGGTGGCCAGAGAAAAACCCTACAAAAATCCAAAAACCTGATAGTACCAAAAACCCTCAGATCGCTAGATCTAAACTCCGTCCTATACCAGGCGCTTATGTCATACCAATGAACAGAAAGCAGGAACTATACAAATTCAAGAAGTAACACACACATGGACTTATAGAAGCAATACTCCAAACATAGCTGGAGGGAGCTTCCCAGCTAAGCAACTGAGAGGGAAGATTCCTGCATGCAAATAAACTGACAATAACCTCAGCAAATGACAAACTCAGATAAGAGCAAAATGAACAAAACAACATAAGAAAGAACCAAGCACTTATCTGGGGTAGATGTGGTCTGGAGCAGGATGAAGCAGGCTGGTGTACAAAGAACAACTGACATCCGGCATAGCCTGCTAGCAGACCAGAGTCTAAATAGGCAGAGAGTTAGCAATGGAAACGCCCATTGCTCAACACACCTGGTCTCTGTCCAAACCATTCCTGGCCACAAGAGGGAGCCTCATAGCAGCAAAAGCATAACTGACATTCACAACACCGGACCCCCAGGTTTCCCAGAAAACCTTTTATGGAAGGCATGAACCAGTCGGTCAGCATGGACTGATCGCGCCAGGACCCAGAATCGGTCCTCAGGTCTGTAACCCCTCTAATGTACTAAGTACTGAAGTGAGCTGCAAACCATGCGAGAGACAACGATGTGTCCCATCTCATATTCTGTCTGGCCATCGACAGAGACAGGAGGGGGGAGCACGGAGACGAGACTCAGCAGAGGAGAGAATGAACGATTTACGAAGGGACTTGTGAAATACATTGGGAATGTGGAACGACTTGGGCAAGTGCAGACGAAAGGGCCACTGGGTTAATAACCTCGATAATCTCATATGGACCAATAAACTTGGGACCCAGCTTAGCGGATGGAAGTCTCAAACGGATGTTCCTGGTAGACAACTATACCTTGTTCTCCACCTGAAAATTGGGGCCAATGGAACGTCGCTTATAGGCAAAGCACTTTTGTCTGCCCTGGGCCACCCCAATATTCCTCTGTACCTCCCTCCAGACCTCCCACAATCGGTGGACTGCCGAATCAGCCCCTGGGCACCCATAATCCAGTCTGGAAAATTCACCAAAATGGGGATGGTAACTATAATTACAAAAAAATGGGGTGGTGTCAGTAGACTAGTTGACTCGGTTATTGAAAGCGAATTCGGCCATAGGCAACAAGGAACACCAATCATCCTGCTGAGATGAAGGCAGACACCATAAAATCTGCTCTAGAGACTGATTAGTTCTCTCAGTTTGCCTGTTGGTCTCGGGATGGTAGGAAGACAAAAAGGTTAATTGGATACCCAAACTCTTGCAGAATGCACTCCAAAATTTAGACACGAACTGCACCCCTCTGTCAGACACAATGGTCATAGGGATGCCATGCAGCCAACCAACATGTTCAATAAACTTAGACAGTGTCTCCGCATTAGGTAGACCTGCCAAGGGAACAAAGTGCGCTTGTTTGCTGAAACTGTCCACCACCACCCACAAAACAATCTTATCATCTGAGATAGGGAAATCAGTGATAAAATTCATGGACAAGTCCAGTAACAGGAAGAATAGCGGCAGCTCACTCTGGGGTAAATGCAGCATTTATTCTGTAAACACAGATCACATCAGGTGGGGGAAAGGGGAGTGCGGGTGCGGCAGACAAACGACAGCCGTTTCGCGCTGTAACAAGCGCTTTGATGAGGAGGACTCTTTAAAGCGCTTGTTACCCCTCCCCTCTCCCCTCTCCTGTCCGACTTTCTATACATTTTTGCTTGCATTTAAATTCATGGACAAATGAGTCCAGGGTCTATCCGGAATTGGCAACGGAACCAATTCCCCAACCGGCTGGTTATGGGGGATTTTAGAACAAGCACACGTATCACATGCGGACACAAACACGGCAACATCAGAGTAAAAGGAAGGCCACCAAAACAACCTGGCAATAGCTCTTCTAGTGGCTGAGACACCATGATGGCCACTAAGAGCAGAATCATGGAACTCCTGGAGGACCCTTAACCTAAACTGAACAGGAACAAAGAGCTTGGTATTGGCTAACAAAGGAGGAGCAAGGGATCATGAATCTCAGCCTCTAATTCGGAGGACACCCCAGCAAAAACCACCCCGAGAGGAAGAATGGAGGAAGGAGGTTCGGGCGGTGATCGGATCCAAGCTGCACGATAAGGCATCAGCCTTAACATTCTTGGAACCGGGTCAAAAGGTAATAGAGAAATGAAAGCGGGGAAAAAAAAGCAACCACCTAGCCTGTCTAGGAGTTAAATGTTTGGCAGACTCGATGTACGACAGGTTTTTATGGTCTGTAATCACCGTGATCTGATGAACAGCCCCCTCCAAAAAGTGCCTCCATTCTTCAAAAGCCAATTTTATGGCCAACAATTCACGATTTCCTATGTCATAATTCCTCTCGGCAGCGGAAAACGTTTTAGAGAAAAATACACATGGTCTTAAATTGGTTAAAGTAGCGGATCCCTGGGATAACACTGCACCAACACCCTTCTCCGAGGCATCCACCTCCACAATAAACGGTTCAAAGAGATCGGGCTGAACAAGCATGTCCTGCTTCATTTTTTGCTCATCGCTCTCCCGCTGTGAAGCACACATTGCTGTGTGTGACAGCGAGAGAGCGATGAACTGAAGCGAGCAGGGAGCTGGAGCCGGCGTCTGGCAGCGGCGGTAAACTGTAACCAAGGTAAACATCGGGTAACCAAGAAGCCCTTTCCTTGGTTACCCGATATTTACATTAGTTACTAGCACCGCCGCTCTCAGGCTGCCAGTGCCGGGTCCCTGCTCCCTGCACTCCTAGCCAGAGTACACATCGGGTTAATTACCCGATGTGTACTCCAGCTACGTGAGCAGGGAGCAGGGAGCCGGCACTGGCAGCCTGAGAGCACACCGCTTAGCGCTGGCTCCCTGCACACGTAGCCGGAGTACACATCTGGTAATTAAATTGATGTGTACCCTGGCTAGGAGAGCAGGGAGCCAGCGCTAAGCGTGTGCGCTGGTAAACAAGGTAAATATCGGGTAATGGTTACCCGATATTTACCTTAGTTACCAAGTGCAGCATGGCTTCCACAGCGATGCGTGTCGTTATGATCGCTGCTGCGTCTGCTGTGTTTGACAGCTAAGCAGCGATCATAACAGCGACTTACTAGGTCACTGTTGCGTCACAGAAAATGGTGACGTAACAGCGACGTCGTTGTCGCTATGTGTGAACCCAGCTTTACTTGAGTCCATACAAAACCCATTGGCAGAAAGGATAAACCCGAGAAAGGAAATTTCCTGGACACAAAAAGTACATTCCTCAGGTTTCACAAACAGTGAATTCTCCTGTAACCTATTAAGTACTGTACGTATATGACCAATGTGAGACTTTGTCTGATGAAAAAAAATAGAATATCATCAAAGTATATCACATTAAAATGCCCAATGAGATAAAAAAATACGTCATTCATGAAGTTCTGAAATATGGCAGGTGCGTTAGTAAGTCCAAAAGGCATGACTAAGTTTTCAAACAAACCCTCTGAGGTGACAAATGCCGTGTTCCACTCATTCCCTTCCCGTATGTGAATGAGGTTATAGGCTCCCCTGAGGTCCAGCTTAGAGAACCACTTAGCTCCGGACAACTGATTATAGAGATCAGGGATGAGTGGAAGGGGATAAGTATTTCTCACTGTAGTTTTATGTAGTTCACAAAAAACGAGGCATTGGCGTACGTAAAAAAATGAAAAAGAACCCCGCTGCAATGGGCAAGACAGAGGGACAAATATAACCTTTGCGCAGACTATTGGAGATGTAATTTTTCATAGCAGTGCGTTCTGGGCCAAAAACAGGCTTTGGGCAATTTAGTTCCCGGAATCAGGTTATTAGTACAATCATAGGGGCGATGTGGTGTAAGACCTCAGTCTCTTTTTCATATAACACGTCTTCAAAATCTTTCAGGTACTCCGGAATACCCTCCAGATTAGTAAAAGACACTTGTACACTAGAAAGACAACCATTAGAACCCATTTCACAATATCACTAGATTCCCAATCAATAACAGGGTTATGCATCTGTAACCAGGGGAATGCCAGCACCAGTCCCGCTGGCCGGTTGTCCATGACGTGACATGAGATACGTTCCTTATGCAGGGACCCCATTTTAAGGAGAAATTCTTCAGAGACAAGTTCAACAACATTCTGGAACAATGGTGTCTGATCAATAGTAACAAGGTAAACAGGAGTCTAAAGCCTAACTGTCCCTATCTTAGCTTTGGACACCAGACTAGAGCCAATGAAATTTATGGAGGATCCATAGTCCACAAAAGCAGAAACAGGAATGCCACAACCTAAAACACAAAGTTCAACCTTCAACAGAATTTTCTGGAATGAGGAAAAAGTTACCTGGGAGCCTGGGTGATCTCCTCGATCATCACCCAGACTTAAGTGTTTCTTGATGGCTTAGAAGTCAGGTGGCAAGAGGGGCAGTCCTTTCTCCAATGACCCAAACCTCCACAATAGAAACATAACCTCCAATCCCGTCGCGTTTTCTCTCCTTCTCCTTGGAATCAGTGGCACTGACCTCCATGGGTTCCACGTGTTGAACAACCTTGGACTTGGCTGGGCATAATGCGGCACCTTGCTGAGTCACTCCTCTCTCCTGCAACCTCCGATCCATACATACGGCCTGGGTCATAGCCTCTTCCAAAGAACTGGGTGGAGAATGCAGCACAGTACATTCATTTACAGTGGAAGCGCGACACCATGCGGTTATGTGCTTAATGCACTACTGCATTTGTCTGCATGGTGTTGTGCTTCCACTGTAAATGAATGTACTGTGCTGCATGCGTGCCGGATCCGGCATCCGACGAAATGCCGGATGTGTGAAACGGGCCTAAGGCAGCTGAAGTACCCAATTGTGTGTATCAGCTCACCGTGTGAAAGCTCAATCCCGATTTCATCCTGGAGCACAGACAGGCACTGCCACAGCCCGGTACAACGTGAAAAAAGAAAAGAATGTCCAGCTCTTCAGGCAAAGAAATCACGTCTTTATTTCATCATGCAGACACGAAGAATAACATGACCAGCACTACGCGTTTCAGGTGAAACACTCACCCTTAATCATGATGATCTTTTTCTCTTTTCTTTTCTTTTTTCAGCTGAAGTACGGCAGAGTAACTTAAGAAGGCAGTTCACAGGCGAACCACCATGGGGCAATAGAGTGGTAAAACAGTTAGGGTCTAGCCAGGAAAGTCGAGTCACTGCAAAGGGAGGATCAATATCAAAGTCAGAAAACAGAACCGAGTCGGAAGGCGGTAGTTCAGGAATGCAGAGGGAAACACAAATCAGAGGGAAATCAGGGACCGGGACAGGCAGACGAACTAGAAACAGTATACAAGCGGCAAGGCAGAAATATCACTGGCACTGACCCATAAGTAGAGAGGCAATACATAGCGTCCTGGAATCCAGAACGAAGCAAAGGAAGTTAACCCCTGATATGACCAGGCCAGAGCTGGGTGTAACCAGCAGCAGGGAAAAGCCGGCCTGGATCATGACAGCATGAGGCTAAGGTTCCACTTGCGCATAGTATACGATGTGAAAGCATCGGATGCGATATGCTAATGACCCTCTGCTGTGAGCATCATCCGGGGGTGAAACAGGAAGTACCATAGGGAATGGAAGACGGTTATGCTGTCTGCGTAGACTTACGTAATTTGCGTAGTCATGTTCCACAGACACTGTGTGTAACCAAATTCTGGATGGAATAATACATAGCGGTTTGTACAGCTTTATTGGGATAATTGATAGTCAAGAATCACCGTATATGATACCAGTATTGATAATCTCTACGTAATATGCGTAACTGCAGGTCATACAAGCTGTACATAGTTACATCCTGGATAAAGTCATACTTTCTATGAAGAAGGGCAGATTTATTAGCATCCTTGTGCAACATTACGTAAGATGTATATTTTGTGCAGAGATGGTAAAATTTGTCAGTACGCTTGCACAACACTATACAACATGTGGTAGTTGTATTCTACAAACACTGTGTATATAGTGGATCAGAATTCTACATACAAACAAGTTGCATAGAAGCAGCTGTATTAAACTGACTAATATGCTTGCGTTGCGTACAGGCTTTGCCAAAGCACTTAAGTAGCGTATCATAAACACACACATCCTAGTCTGCTAATAATACAAATTCAATTAATAGAGGGAGAGAGGTAGGAAAGGTGCCAGCAGCAAGTGACAGACTAAAAGTGAATGATCAGTACTGTGGTGTAGCTGGCATTGGTCTTGCAGCATTTACATTACAATTACACTTTATTTGTTCATTATTAATGCACTAAAAAGCAGCAG